>NC_091129.1:137654800-138254800 GCF_040183065.1 Periplaneta americana
CCTTACAGTTGAGGGAAAACTCTTAAAAACCTCAACCAGGAAATTCAACGCAACAGGGAATCGAACCCGGGCCCTCTGCGTAAGAGACCAGCATGCTGACCCCTATGCCACAGAGGTGGTCTAGAAAAGATTGTCCCTCCTGTTGTTCCCGACCATATCTTTACAAACGGAATGTTATTGGTATTATTTCATTTCTAGAATTGAAAATGTGCTGTAGATTATTAAAAATCATTTTCCATATACGTTTATGTACTGTATTTCGGCTTGAAACAAAACTGATGCAGAAGCGAGCATATTATAACCAATGTAATACTACAAACTTCTGAAAGTTTACACGTCCAGGTAATCAATTATTTATTGTTGGTATAAAACAGCACAAAATCGGTTATTTTGATTATGGATGTTAAAAAAACATTTAATGTTTTGGTATTATTCATAAAAACAAAATAAAACTGTAAACGTGGGACCCATGTTTTTTTAGACTTCAGAATACTGTTTTTTTTCAATGGAAATGACAGGTCTGAACCTCACAAGTGATACCAATAAGGCACTACTTATGAGGCAACTAGGCCAGGAGATAATGGGGTAGGGTGGCCAGTTCCTTTCCCCCTTCATTACATACGTCGCCAATTAGCTACATATTACACTAATCAGACTTCAGATGCGTACAAACAGTGTTATTCCTCTGACACATGTCGTCAAGTGAGATGTACTGCCTGATAAAGTGACAATAGTACATTGTATATGCTTTTAAAATGATTACTAGTCTGTGTAGCTCTACTGATGAATTGTATATAGGCCTACTGTAAAATGAATGGTAGTCTGTATAGCTCAATTGATGAATGCTGTAAATTGTATAGTAGTCTGTATAGCTCAACTGATTAATTGTTTATGATTATAAATTGAATTAATCTACTTGATATTAATTGCAATGAGCAAATGCTGGGTAACTTTCGGTGTTGGACCCCGGACTCATTTCACCGGCATTATCACCTTCATCTCATTCAGACGCTAAATAACCTAAGATGTTGATAAAGCGTCATAAAATAACCTACTAAAATAAATATTAATTGCATAAATTTATATAGCTTAATGGAAGTATGCTACTTTGTATTGTATATATATATTTGTATAGTTTTGGCCGATGAATTGCATATGCTTTAAATTGAATAGTAATCTGTATAGCTCTATTGATAAATTGTTTGTGTATGTAATTTGAAGTAGTTTGCATGATATGTATGATCAATTTCTGTATATCACAACTGGTTGAATTATTTAAGCCTTAAATTTAATTAACTTGCTTGTTTTGTATTACACATATAGCTCAACTTATGAATGATCGTTTGCGTTTGTAAATTTGATAATTTGATTGGCTATGTATTATATACTTTTAGTAGAGCCATCGATGTAGCTCAGTCGGCAGACTCGCTGGGCTGCTGATCCGGAGCTGCGTTCGGGCTTGAGTTGGATCCCCCTTTGGTCTTTGGTTTCTTCCGAGGTTTTCCACAGCCGTGGGACTGAAGCCGGATGGTCTATGGCGAGTCCTTGGCATCAACCCCTTTGATTTGATTACCCCCCTTTGATTTGATTACCTGGTTGGGTTTTTCCGAGGTTTTCCCCAACCAAAAGGCAAAAATATTTTGGCGAATCCTCGGATCTCACTACATCTCGCCAAAATATTGTAAAAAATTGCACAAAATTGTAAAAATTGTAGAAAATTACTAAATTGTAAAATTATAAAAATTTGTAAAAATTATAATTGTAATATTGTAAAACTTTGACTTGTTCCACATCTTAAAGCTTCATTGCTCATGTAAGATCTATGGAATAAAATAAATGAATGAATGAACATATCAGCCAGAACCTCAATCAGAGGATAAGTAGTGTATTACGGTAACAAATGATTGAAAGAATTTTAGTTTTGTCCTTTAAATATGCAGAAATTTGATCCGAACAAATGTAACTTTTCGTAAACTAAAATTCCTTCAATCATTTATCATAATGCAATGCTCTCTTAAATTGACTGAGCATATTGGGAATTCAATCAATGGCTTTCACAAAAAACTCTATGAAATGTGTCATGTAAAAGAATTTTTATCTCGAAAAGGAAGCGAAAATGAGAAAATAGTATTAAACTTTTTTGTTTGAAACATCTCAGAGAATAACTTCCTGAAATTATTGACTGTATATGCTACTTCGCAGCGTGGTGGTTCATGTTACTTCTACTGCGTCACTCCGCAACGTCCAGATTAGCTCGGGGCGGTCGTCAGACTCGCAGGGTAATCCCCATTGCGCACCAGTATTCGCGTAGGCGCAGGCCACTGTCATGGGGGTACACATTACAACACAATACAGCGCTTCTAAGACATAGGGCTGAATATGAGAATACAAATTAGATTACGAACGATACACCATGTCCAGAAGAGATGTGTGTTAGTGGACGTCGCTGTTTTATTACTTCTGCTTTCCTTTTTTATACTGCGATTTCATGAGAAAAATAAATTTCTAGATTTTATACTATATGATATTTATTATATTATGATATTTATTATATTATGATATTTATTATATTATTATAGTTCACAGACAAAGTACATACAAGTAATCATTAAGGAGCGGATTTTTATGTGCTAAAAAGTTAAATATATTTATTTTTTATGTGCTAAAAAGTACGAAAATATTTGCTAAAAATAAAAAAACATATTTTTTTTAATATGAAAAAAACTGAATGAGGTAGAAACAAATAGTAAGAATAAAAACATTCGAGATTTGTATAAGGGTATAAAGGAATTTAAGAACGGATATCAGCCAAGGGTAAACGTGATCAAGGATGAAAATGGTGACTTGCTTGCAGACTCTCCATCAATCCTAAACAGATGGAAAAACTATTTTGCGCAACTACTAAATGTACATAGGCCAAATAGAAATGATCGGGACGAAATTGAAATACAAACTGCTGAGCCATTTATACCCGAACCCACGCTTTCAGAAGTCGAAATTGCGGTAGAAAATCTGAAAAAGTACAAGTCTCCAGGTATCGATCAAATTCCAGCAGAATTAATACAAGAGGGTGGAAGTGCATTATATAGCGAAATTTATAAACTTGTACTTGCTATTTGGGAAAAGGAAATTGTACCAGAACAATGGAAGGAGTCCATAATTGTACCTATTTTTAAAAAGGGGGACAAAACCAACTGTGGTAACTTTCGAGGAATATCACTTTTGTTGACGTCGTACAAAATTTTGTCCAATATCCTTTTGAGAAGATTAACTCCGTACGTAGATGAAATTATTGGGGATCATCAGTGCGGTTTTCGGCGTAATAGATCGACTATTGATCAGATTTTTTGTATTCGACAGATAATGGAGAAAAAATGGGAGTATAAGGGTACAGTACATCAGTTATTCATAGGCTTCAAAAAGGCATATGACTCGGTTAAGAGGGAAGGGATAGGGACCGATGGCGGGCTTATGTGAGGGCGGCAATGAACCTTCGGGTTCCTTAAAAGCCATTTGTAAGTAAGTAATATGAAAAAAATACCTTACTTAGCTTCGAAATATATTGCTATTAGGTACTCACCAACTACACTTGTGTGCTAATAGTTGGCCGAGAATTGCAGTGAATAACAAAGGTCATCTCTAAATTCTCCATCACAAATGCATGCTGATTATCTCTGAACAACGACTTATACTGTGAAAACGATCTTTCCACATCACATATTTAAAGAGAGGAATGTCACAAACACAAACATAGTCAATTTCACCTACAGGCACATCCTCCAATACTTGAGCAACTTTACACATTTTTTAATAATATCCACTGTTTTTCCCAAACACATTCTGGAATTTGTCCCATAGTAATTGTGCTTCTGAACCTGGTAGCGAGTCTAGTTTAATTTCCACGGCACGCACCTCTCTGTTTTAGACAACAGGTTTTTGGATGTTTCGAGTTTTTTTATGGTGTCACACAAAAAGCTTAAATTTGCTAATAGGAAAGCCAAATCGTTTTTTAAACAACCATCTTTCAGTATATCTTGAAGGATATCGATTGACGAAGCCCGATAACAGGGAATCACAACAAGATATATTGCCTTACTTGATAGACTGAGCGAGAGGCGAGAGATTTGTTTAAATTAAATAATGTTCATACCCGAGCTCTTATCTGTTGTGTTTCACAAACAAAGCATGGAATGAAATAATCTTCAGCAACAATAAATATTTCTAATTATGTGTTGATGTGTTGCAAGATCTCTCCTCTTTGTCCATGTTAATTTATTCTCCAATAATAACACTGATATGCTACCTAGCAGTTCTCAGAACTTGAGGTGATACTATTACAAAAATGGATGACGGATACACCACACAGCGCTTAGAAACACGAAGCAACCAAAATTTTTAAAAAAGATAACGTACTTCTGAGTGATATAATTGATTTAGTTTTAAAATATTTAAAAGTTCTTGTAAAAAATTATTTAAGTAAAAAAACTCCAAGATTTATGTGTTTATAATAGATTTCCTGAAAATATGTATTTACATAATTTTTTGTGAAAATATGTGTTTTTATGTGAAATAAAATTCGGGTTTTAAACCTGAAACTTCATGTTCGAAATTTTTAACTTTGTTAATTGTGTTTTATTATACGCAAAAAGAATATTTAATTACATAGGAATCCGCTTCTTAGTAATCATTAAACCCTTACATTACACACTTTATAATTCTACACAAAGATATACTATTATTTAAATACAATTTCTACAATTTAAATATTTTATACTATAGTGTGTACTTTCAACATTTATAATATAAGTTTTCATGAAAATACAAATATTTGCACTTGCCGTAATGAGATTATTTTTGGTTTACCTCTACCTGTCTGTGTAGAGAAATGTATTTGAAGTTATTGGACGGATCTTCTTTACATTTTGTGTTCACGTGGCATGTCATCCAGAGGTCAGGAATGTCAGAATGGTTGTGGAAATGGGTCTATCGATTAATCGATTAAATTCAAATAGTTAATCGATTAAATATTTTGATCGATCAACAGCACTAGTAAAAAGCCTAGTTTACACAACAAACATCACGACACCTGAAGAATTGCAGCATCGGATTGTAGATGCCTTCCAGCAAATGAAGAATGACCCAGGATTGCTTGAGCGCATTCCTGGATCTTTGCAGAGAAGACTAGACAGATGCATTCAAGTGTATGGTCAGCATTTTGAACACTGCTGTAAAATTCTTTAGTTAACGATCATACTGTACTGCACCTTGTTTATCCATAAGCTTCACTGTTGTTCAAACAAACAAAAAAATTCTTTTGTGTATGTTTAATCACGTTACTGTGATGAATTTTACTCGGTTGTGATTGATAAATTAAATTAAATTTTCACTGTTTTTTGGAATTATTACTTAGTATTCAGCGACCTCAACCAGCACAAAATGGCATTATCTCGTAAACGGTTAATTTGCGGACCCATGTTTACTGGAATTTTTTTACTTCTCGTTTTTACTTCTAATCGCTAAATTTTTACCACAACTTTTGAAACACTCTGTATTATTCTTGATTTATTTCTTTATTCATTAGGGTAGTCTAGCTTCAATCATGTAGGCCTACTTTATTGATAATATTTAGGAAGAAATTTATTTATTTATTTATTTATTTATTTATTTATTTATTTATTTATTTATTTATTTATTTATTTATTTATTTATTTATTTATTTATTTATTTATTTATTTATTTATTTATTTATTTATTTATTTATTTATTTTACTAATAAATGTAACAAAATATAAATAAACAGAAAAACTTTAGCTCCCCCCTGAAAGAGTAGAACTCTTTCTCAGGGGCGGTTTCCTGGATTGAAATTAAGAAGTATATAATACAATTTGTCTTATGTATGCTACGCAGTAAGAATATATAAATTTAAATTTTCAATTTTTTAATTTTTATAAAATCCATACATAACTTTTTAAATTTAATACTAGAAGTATTAGAATAGACAAGATTAGGATATTTAAATATAAATTTGTTATATATTCTTGGGCCTAAATTACTACTATGATTAAATTCTGTAGCAGTGTTGCATTTTAGTTCAAACAATCTTAAAGAATTCATACCTTTTGTTTCATAACTATGCGAATATAATTCAAAATTATTTCGTTTTTATGTATGAATTTTATTAATGCAATATAATAAATTTGTCTTATTTTAAGAACATTAAAGTCTAAAAACAATTTTTGAGATGGAAAATCAATAGGTTTATGAAGATATATTTTAATTATTTTCTTCTGTAATAAATAAAGTGGATTAAAATTGGATTTAAATAAGCTACCCCATCCTATAATTCCATACATAATTACCGATTGAAATGAAGTTAAGTATATTGTGCGTAATAAACTTATTGACAAGTAATTCCTCAATCAAACAAAATAATGTATTATTTTACGTAATTTAATACAGAGGTAATTAATGTGTTGGTTCCATTTTAAATTATTGTCAAAAATCATGTCTAAATACTTAACTTCAGAGGACTCCTTAATAATTGGTCATTTACACTGTATAAGACAACAATTAGAGCTACGTAATTTAATAGATGTTGGAGGTTTGTTACATTTTTCAGATAATGAGAATGGAATAATAATTATGATTTTATTTTCTTTGATAGAAAGATAATTTATGTCAAACCATTCTTTTATTAATTTAAGTCCATTATTTGAATTATTTTATGCATCATACTATGTTTTTCTAACAAAAAGTAAAACTGTGTCATATGCATAAGAATAATGAACACCATTGTATTGTTGTAAGTCAATTGGTAATGATAATAAGAAACACAGAAGATCCCGAGAAAACAAGCTTCATGGCTATCATTTTCACTACAACTTCCGGTTGAATTGTCCAGGAATTTTATTCAAATCTCCAGATTGAAAAAAAAAAACATTCAGCTAACGGTTCGTTATGAATAAGTATGAAAATGAGGTCTAAATAGCTCATAAATTTATTGAGGAGAAGTCTGCGGTTTAAAGTTTTTCATATAATATATCACCTCTTGGATCGTTCTGCTCTATTTTATGCGGATTTTATAACATATTTCCTTGTCAGATGTTCGTATCTAGTGGTAAATGCATCGCTCTTCTACAGCCGCAATTGCTACATGCTTGTTGTTCAGGCATATACAACGTCCTGCAGTTGTGACATCATTAATTAATATAAAATCAATAATCGGCAACGTATGGAGAGAATACATCATTCATGTGTGTTCCCATCTGGAATAAATCGGCCAGGAATAGACGGTGAAATGTACGTTGCAAGTTTTCTCTAGCTGAGCTGCCTCATCAAGCTCTCAAATTATTGAGGCAAGTTTACTAAGTATACTTCGACGTTATAGTATTACACAGGTAGAGCCGTAAGTCACGTAACCCCTGTAATATTTTAATATTTTTTATATTTTGCAATTAATTAACTGCGGATTGCTGTGGCGGAAGCTTTCAGAAATATAACGAAGACTAGTGGTTTGTGCAGCAAATGCTGCAAACTAAGTTCATTACACTTTCAAATAAAAATGTTTCAGATTTATTTTTAATGAAGAATACCAGACATTTTGAAAGTTATTTGCTTCCATTATAATGAAATAAACTCCCTCTGAATGTTTTTATGCCAAATACTTTTTCTTGAACTTATCCACTTTCAGTTTTTGAGTTTCAACCGAAAACGGAAGTCGCAATGCCACGACGATCAGTGGGTTTTTCATGTGGGAGTAAAGCAATAGTATTTCAGATCATTGTGGATTGTAGGTAAAAGTTTAAAAAACATGTTAGGTTTGCTATGCTTTCGAACAATAGACATAGCATCTTGGTATAGCTGCTGCATGTAGAGCTTGAAATGTAAAGGGTAAAATCATTTTATCCTGCTAAGAGATCTTGCTGAAATGATCGGGAGACTACAAAATTTTCTAGGCCTCTTATTTTATCAGTAAGTAATACCTTTTAGTTTTTCCTTAGGAATTGTAATTTTTGCGCTCTCTCGAGCCAATACTGAAGACAATGACGCATATAAATATCTACACCACACCGCCATTAAGTATATGAAGAAAACCCAACCCCACATGATTAATAACTATAAAAATATTTTATTTTTAATAACAATATTACATTACGTAAGTTTTGTAGTTATATATTACATAGCCGTCACTCAGTAAATTATAGAAATGAAGATCTAATTTCATATATTCTTTACATCTACTTATATAACCCCAAAACGTTTCGCTTTCATATCATCAATATAGCATTAATATGTATAATTAATGAAAAATAGTCACATCATGGCATTAACTATAACAGTTTTTAATTTCTAATCGTAATGTCATCAAACTACCTCACGTTTTGTAGATTTTAATATCCAATACACAGCTGTATTCAGAAAATTACACACTACAGAATCAGACCTGTAAATAATTTTTTGTAAATCTTGAAGTTTTTAATAACCAATTGAATTTGAACACTAAATATGTCAGCAATCCTGCAGATCATGTCCTTCGTGTAATATTGTTTACTGTAGTGTGTTTGTGTTGTTTTATTTTGAAATGCCATTATTTCTCAAAACTTACGACAGATGGATTTTGGAAAATGGAAAGTGATGTAGGAAAATTGACATTTCACTGAAAACTGCTATTTTTCTGAAAAACTTTGGGTTCCAAGCTTCAAAATGTGGGGTCATTTATTAAAATCCGTTCAGCCGTTTTCCCGTAATTTCCATTACCAGTTCAAATTATATATATAGATGTCAGTTAAGTCAAGGTAACGACGATGCACACACAGATCTTCTGGATAAATAAGCTAAGTGTATGTATTTCTTTTATTTTATTTGGTTATTTTACGACGCTTTATCAACAGCTTAGGTTATTTAGCGTCTGAATGAGATGAAGGTGATAATGCTGGTGAAATGAGTCCGGAGTCCAACACCGAAAGTTACCCAGCATTTACTCATATTGGGTTGAGGGAAAACCCTGGAAAAAACCTCAACCAGGTAACTTGCCCCGACCGGGAATCGAACCCGGGCCACCTGGTTTCGCGGCTAGACGCCCTAACCGTTACTCCACAGGTGTGGACAAGTGTATGTATAAGAGTCGTTAGTTGTTAGTTGTGAAATAAATAAATTGGGGAGGGGTAACGTGACTTATGGCCCATTCTGTACATACAGTAAGAGTGAGTTCTCCACACTTCTACTCCAAATTATCTGTGTTCCTGTTTTAACACTTTATCCTCCAATCACAATCTAAACACCAGGTCACAGGAGAGCCAAATCCTAGCAATTTCTCCGCATAGAACATCTCACTAGTCCTCCTCTTTTACTGTCTTAGTCCCTAGTGAATGGATTTCTCTATCTCAGAAGATTAGGGGCTGCCAGACAATAACTACAGTACTTTCAAGAAAAGGTTAAACGATTTCTTACGGACGCAGTCAAATTAAAGTTATAATTATGATCATGATCGAGTTTAATAATTTAATTATATTTAGGTATGACAATTGTTATTATTATTACATAATTATTTTATTGGTGTGTTGGGGAGATAAAAAGAATTGTTATTGTATTATATTAATTATGTTTTGTTTATAGTAATGTAGTAATTTTATATCATACTGGTTGAGTGGAAGACAAGGTCAAATGGCCTTAACTCTGCCAGTTAAAATAAACCATTATTATAAGACTTCAGAAGTCTATAGCCGGGTTAGTGAAGTCATTTAAAGGGCTCGGGCGTAAAAAATGGTAACTGACATTTTGGTTAAAAATGAGATATGTAGCGTATAATATGGTATTTTACATTCTGCGTCTAATACAGTAGTTAGTTTTCCAACATCTCAACAGATGTCAGAGGTATACAGATTTTACTTTTCTGATAACTATACAAACTGATTGATGCATGTATAAATGTTTGTCTACCTGTAACTTCAAAACAATAAAACGTCACTTACATTTTTTACTCCCGAACCCCTCATTTATGGAGTGATACCAAGAAGAGATAGACTAAAACATTTTTATTCTCAATAAATTTCGGAATACACTAAGCTCGACTCACAAGGGAACCTTCCAAAATTATCATGGAAATTCTGGGAGATAAGTCTACTACAGCCATGCCCAACAAGTGAAATCCGGGGCAAAGTGTAACTTGCTGCTCTCAGCGTGTCCTGCGAGCGTAATCTGACGTGGGCGCTGGAACTGAAGTGTCCGACTGATAACCAACTGAGCACTCCCTACAGATTTACACGGCCATGCACATCTAACAACAGTTTAAACTGTCTAGTCCGAACATACAAACAGTACAGTAGCTAGATATACAGCCACAAAATATAAAAAAACAGTGTCTTCTTTGAAACTAAGGTCATCATCGCCTTCGGTTTATTTTAATGTTCAGTGAGAAGAGATGTATTTATTTGTGGTGACCATATGTCAAGTTTGTGCAAAAGTTATACATATACTCATAACATTTAATTTGCGGAGACCAATCTATAAAATAATTTTAGAAGGTTCTTGATATCTGACAGTATGCATTGGTTTCATAAATTTATTTAACGACTCACACTTTCCATTACAGAGCATGTTTGAATTTCAGTTCAAGAAGGTTGGATCACGCTGTAAGTCTAATTTATTATGAGTTTATAATGAAAGTAGTTTATTTCATAAGTAATAGACCTATAAATACCGTACGCACAGAATGTGTTTGCAAATAAATAATTGTAATTAGGTTGTATAATGATATATAATAATCATTGTACTAATGAAATGTCATGTTTATTCTATAATTTACTCAGTTCACTGTTATAGTCAATGCTCCACTGTTGTTACTGTCCCGTAAGTTGGAAGAAATTGTAGCTTTTCCGGAACTGGCATTTTCCCTCTCATCCCTCATCCCGAGCACACGTAGCTCTCACCCCGTGGTGGTGTAAGTGCTGTAAGTCCTTGGTAAAGATTGTATTTAACACAGAAGAATTGACTTCCAATTCGAACAGTAGGACACAAAATTCAGCCTCCAAAAATAGCATAATTTCTTTATCAGACAGTTAAAACACACGTGCTTGACACGCTATAGTCGCGACGCTGTTATTCCCGGCGTGACTCCTCCTCTTTGCTTATGTCTTAGGAAGTGAAGGCCCTATAAAGTCTAGGTAGGTAGTATCGTTCGCCATTTTTGTTCTTTCGTTGCCGAGATACCATACGAGGAATCTATTTGCCACACCGTTAAACATTATCATGTTGTAGCTCCTATGATAATAAATCAAACGCACTGTAATTGAGCAAATAATTGAGCGGCAAATAACGTCTTTGTGTGCTTTCTGCGAACGCCAACGAAAGAGCCAGAATGGCGGGCGATTATATTAAGTATTTATCGAGCCTTAAGAAATGAATAACGTCTTCATAAGCGAATCACAAGACGCAAACGTTTAAATGTAGCCGACCTGCAACGCGATTGGCTGCCGGAAATTAGAGCGACGGGACTATACATTAATCATTAAGCGGCTAGGCCTGTAAACTAAGTATAAACATTCCCCCTAAGACTTTCTTTTTATTCCTTTTTTTTTTTCTTTTTGCTTGGTTATTTAACGATCAACTACGAGGTTATTTAGCGTCGATGGGATTGATGATATCGAGATGGTATTTGGAGAGATGAGGTCGAGGATTTGCCCTAGACTATCGGACATTTGCCGTACAGATGGTGAAAATCTCGGAAAAAACCCAACCAGGTAATCAGCCTACATGGGAATCGATCGAACCCGCGCCCGAGCGCAACTCCGGATAGGCAGACAAGCGCCTTAGATGACTGAGCTACACCGGTGGCCCTGAGACTTCCTTTATTATAATAGATTTATATTATGGAATTCCTCATAAATGAACTCAACGACACTGTACTACAATTGATTAACTAAGATACTGATCTAGTTAAATTGTGTCCTAAGGTATACCAATTTGCCTCTACCTTTTTATTTCGCTAGCAATAAATAGAAAAGATGTTCTGGTACTAGTAGTTACTTGTAGTTGTCAATATGAACTGCAAGAGATACAACATAACTTCCAAAAATACATTGCGCGGCATATGCAACTTAGGCCATTCGGAATCTCGTGAAATCTACCTGCGCGTGAGAGGAAGAAAAAGTTTAGGTGAGGGGTTTGGACTTTTTCCATTGCTGGTTGTCACAATCAAAAAATTAAGACACAACGTTTCGAAAGGTGGTTCTCCCTTCGTCTTCAGGTGGAAGGAAGGAGAGAAGAGAAAAAAAAACCTATTGTTGGGATCGTTACGTACAGCTATTCAGTCATACGTTGTGTCTTAATTTGTTGATTGTGACAACCAGCAATGGAAAAAGTCCAAACCTCTCACCTAAACATTAACAATCCACCATTGCTTTCCAACCCCTCATTTAGATCAAGAAAAAGTGTATTGAGAAGCTTTGCTCCTCCACTACGCTTCGACTTGCAAGCTAGCTAACTCGCTTACCCCCACTATAAGTTCCTTACTATAAACTATGGCACACGAAAGCACATTTTGGTTTCACGGGATAACGAATGACTTATACCGGCATTATACTTGTACCCGGTCTTAGCCCGTGTTTAGTGGGAAGATTCAACCGCTCTTTCGCACGGGATGGAAAGAAATCGGAGGTGATTTAAGCCTACAGTCACGTACAAATGCGTGGGTATGAGGTAATAAGAAAACGTTATGTTGAACTTACCGTTTATCAAAGGATATTAGAGAGTTTTCGCGCCCTTGGGGCCCGCTAAACATCTAACGCTATGGTGACGTCAGTAGTGACGTATTTGGTGACGTATGTTCATGTTCGTAAAACTTCGAAAAGAATCGAAAGGGATCGGTGCATGTATTCCGTAACATAAGCCTCTTGTTTGTTGTTTCTATTATACGATATTTCCTGCTCCGTTAACATTAATTATCATGTCGCAGCTCGTATGATAGTCAATCAATCGCGCTATAATTGTTTGAATTAATAGTTCAGTGTCTAAGGAAAGCATAGAAAAAAATTCGAAATGAAAATCTTTTTTTTTAAGTGAGAAAAAAATATTAACTTCGATGCGATCTGTTCAGAATATACATTTACACATTCAAAAGCTGGTAAGCGCCAAACTTGTTTATTTTTCACGTTAGATGAGGGGTCAAAGCGAAAGAAATGTTGAGAAAGAATGGAAATTACTTTTAAAGGTGGTCGCTACTCAAAATCTTCATTGATTTCCGAGTTACGGCGAGCAGAGGGGCGTTTTCGTTTGGCGGAGTACTCACGACTCAATCTTTCGCCTGTTGGAATTTCAACGAGAAATTCTTTCCTGAGTCTTCTTGTACTTTTGGCCTGAATAATTATTTATCCATCTTGAGCTGTTCTAAGTAGTTGAATATCATCCACAGTGGTAAATCTCAAACGAGATGCCAAGTTTTAACACCGAATCAGGCCTATGGTAAACTTCGTTCCTTCACGTTATCCGTCTAGAGATAGCGGGTCCTCTATTGAAATAACGTGAAGTGAAAGTTTGTATTAAGCGGGGTGGTCGAGACGATATCGTCTCGGACTCGCATTCGGGCAACCCGGGTTCAAAACCTGAGGCCGGCAATCTAAAAGTGGGTTTTTTCCTGAGTTTTTCTCATTTGCAAATTCGAATACCGAATTGAAATTTACTTTCCATATATCCCGGGTATTCTGTCCATTATCTATAGGTCTCATAGTTTGTGTTGTCTTCAGGAGATGGTCCCTGCGTCGAGCTTATCCCTCACCAAGGGAGTCCCCCCATTGTCCATGTCTCGTGTGTGAGCCACAAAATTATCCCTCCTCTACGGGTACTGGCTTCTAAGACACAGAAAGGAGGTTAAATGTCCAGAATATTTTTGTTTTATTATTACATACTTGGACTTACAAATTACTTTTGATCCAGAAGAATATTCAATTATTTTTAAGCAAGATAACTCTGTTTAAACTAAATGCATTTTCGTACTAAATGGATTAGAAATACAAACTTTTCAGTTATTCACTGACTATTTTTTTCTATTCAATGCTTATCTTTATGTAATTGTGATATTATGCTTTTTTACAAAATACCATGATCCGTACATTGAAGTCTGTTTAATCAATCTGTATACGAGAGAACAAAATAGCCTGAAGTAGGCTATATGAAATGTACGTAACAAGTGTGCTTCGTACAATTTTATTGTTAAATACTATCTTAATAGTGTTGAAAATTATACCATACGCTTTAAAACCCTTAAAATATGAATGGAAATATGCACTAATAATGCCAAATATATAAACTTACAGTCGTCTAGATTTAAAACCCCCTAAACGCAATTTTTGCGCATTTGCATGTTTTCATATAATTTGAGACTAAGAGGAAGGCAGAAAATATGAAAGTTCTTGAGCTAAACGGAGAATGCTTTTTAAATCGATTATTTAATGATGCTGTATTAAATGCGAGGTTACCTAGCGTCTCGTCGATGAAATTGGTAATAGCAAGATGATATTTAGCAAAACGAGGTCGAGGATTCGCCATGGTATTACCAGATATTTTCCTTACAGCTGGAAAAAACTTGGAAAATCCCAACCGGGTAATCAGCCCAACCGGGATTCGAACCAATGTCCGAACGTAATCTTTGATCAGTAAGCAAACGCGCTACAGCATGAGCCCCGTCGGTGGCCGGAGAATGAATTGACTGTGGGTAATTTATTTGACACACTATTTTTTATATAACTATGTTTTTGGCCACTGTTTATTATAGTTAAATAATACCTATTTCTTGTGGTGTAGTAGGTATTCCGTATTTTAATATCAAGTGTCGAAACCAGTTCGTCGTTCGTGTTTGGCAGCACGTCTTCTTGGCCTACTTGCGACAGTCGAGTATTTATAAAATATTTCATAATATTATAATCTGAAGAGGAGAGGAGATAGCGTTCAATGATGTGCAGATATTTCGTGTCACGTGTTATCTTGAAAAGGACGGCAGTATTCAGTTCATTAAGGATATTAGTTGAAAGCTGCCGCCATCACTTGAGATGCATGATGTAATTCTAATAAAAAAGCATTCTTTTTGTTTATTACCATACATACTATCAGTGCAGGGCCTGTATCATGCTAGAAGAATAGGATATACAGACGAAGGTGAATGTCGTTATAATAATGTGAGGTGCAGCTGGCCATTATATTCCGAATTCGGTGTCTTTAGTTCTGCATGTGATTACAAGGATAAAAACCACATTAAAGACCACAAAAGGACCAGGCTAACGATCACGAAATGGATCACTACAATAATCACGATAAGGACTACATGGCCCGCGATAAGGATCACGACAAGGACGAAGAAAAAACCAAGATAAGGATAGAGATAAAATTCAAGAAGAAGATAAGTACCAAGACCACTATAAGAACCAAGACCACAATAAGGACCAAGATCACGATAAGAATTATGACTACGATAAGGAGCAAGACTACATTAAGGAGCAAGACTACATTAAGGGTCAAGACCAAATATAACGATAAGGATTATGACAAAGACAAGAAGAACGGATAAGGACCACTAAAATGACAAAAAAAAAACACGATAAGCATTACGACAAAGAAAACTAGGATCATGATAATAAACATGGTAAAAACAAGAACCGCTATAAGTTTCATGAAACGGACAAAGACAAGAAACACAATAAGGATCACGACATGGACCACAAGCACCACGACAAGGATCACGATAAGGACCACAACATGGATTAGGATGAGAATCACAACAAGGACCACGAAATACCCATGTTAAGGACCACGACAAAGACAACAAGGATAAAGGTAAGGATCATGACAAAGACAACTAGGACCACGGTAAGCACCACGATGAGCTCAACGAGAAGGACCACGATAAGGCTCACAACAAGACTCGCGACAATGACCAAGACATGACGTAAGACAGGGATCACGACTGGACCACTGTCTTGTCGTGGTCTTTACAACGATTTCCACTACTGTGATCAGCACAGTGAATAATTTCAGGTATGCTTACATTTCCTTATCATTTCTTCATAGATTATTCTGTAGTCAATTTCATAAATATTATATAATACTGGTATGTCACTTCCATAACTCAACTCATATTATTTAGGGAGATTTTGACAGTACTGTATGCAGATAGATGAGATTTATTGTCTGATATGTCTAGTACATAGCACTGTTTGCATTAGCTGTTATAGCTCTGGATTGAAGAATTTGAAAAAAAAAATCATATCTCGAAAACTAGACTTTCTCCGGATATAGAAATTTATAGGGAGGTATCTTATTTGAAATGGAACGTATGGGGGGAAAAACCGTGAAATTCCATTATCACTTGGTGAGCCTTCCTTGTTAATAATGTAAAGAAATTGCACACAGAAAAAGTTTTCCAGTTTTCTTGTTCTTTCAAGGGCAAAGAATTAAATGGATTAACGAAAAGGAAGAAGAAGCTATTAGAATCGTAAAACAAAATAATATTTTAATCACATACCCAATACCTATATCCACAAGCGACTTCACTGGCTGTTAGAAGCTGTCATCTAGAGACAATTTTTTCCTATTCATGTTTGACCATCGAATGAGTCTATCTATAGAGTGACTGTTGTACCGCCATATTTGAAACAAATTGAAAGCGCGTTCGCTATTTAATAAGCGCCCAAAACAAAGTGGTAATAAGTAAGGGTCTAGTCGAGCAGTTTGTCAACATTTCGTTTACATAAATCAGTTCAAAGGAAATGTAAAAACCTGGTGCTTCGTGAAAAATGTGATTTACGTGCCCTAATAACTTAATCTACAGAATTTTATGTACGAGATTTGATGTAAGGCTAACGCTAAATTTAAAACACTTGAGCTATTCCTAGAAGGAAAGCTTAAGAATGATCTAAATAACTGAGTAAAATTGTAATGTGTACGACAAAAGCTTTTTAAATGCGACCTGCAAGGCTGACTATGAAATAAACGAGTGTGATTCGGATATTTTTTTTACTTGTTTCCCAGTCCCTACAATTTGCAAAACTATGTACTATACCATAAAATGATATAGAAGGAAGTTGGCCCTAATTGCGTTAAACAGTCTTCATCTCGTATCTTGAGTAAAACATGACACATCACAACACGTTTTTTTTTTTCTCTCTTTTTTGCAGTAGTGTATAATTGAAGACCTCCTCGGAAGAATGAGGATGTAACCAACAAAACTGTAAATTTAAGTCAGTAGAAAGGAAAATAATTTCAGGGGCATAATATTTCATTAGGCCTATATTTACTGTCACAACCACTTGACTAAACAAGGATTCAAGTTTATTCCGCAACAGAACATAGTGATTTGTTATAAATAAATGCTTTAAAATTACTTTTTGCACCTACAATAGTACATTATGCAACGAGCCTGTAATGGTAGTAATTAAGACGCGAGTATGTTTGTTTATGAAACGACGCAAGCGGCTCGTTTCATAATTTCCATACGAGCGTCTTAATTACCATTATAGGCAAGTTTCATGCGACTTTTTATGCTCGACCTTATTTCTAACTTGAAATTATTCGTAAGTATTCATGTTATGGTTATCGAAGTGAGAAGAGGAACTGACCTTCTAAATTGTGAGATGTGCGCAGACGCGAAAGTATTGATTTTTTTTCCGAGGAACGAATGTTATTGATCTTGATATAATTTAGAGAATAACATGAACATTAATCTTGATATAACCTGGAAATTGATTTAGAATTGAAAAACGAGATGACAAATTGAATTTATTTGAATATTATTTACAATCAACGCTAATTATTATAGTAACAGAACATAACCTTCTGCGACAGTATTGGATTTCCAGCCTCCGTGACGTTTTGCTAGTTGTCTTTCGATTGCATATACGAGAATAATCGATACTTGCGCTTTTATAATGCTACAATGGTGATTTCTTATTGGCTGAACAACTGAACTATAATGAATAGGTGTACTTTAATGAGGTGCATTAAAGGGCTACTACCAGGTGTATAATTACTACATTTCGCCATGGTCGAGCATAAAACATATTTCAAGAATCTGATGTTACACCCTTTTTTCGAGGAGGACTCCAGTCAAAATACTGCCAATAATATGGGCTACCGGAGAGTTTTACATAACTTTGGATGCCAGTGTCCAAAATACTATTTTAATATTGTATTGCTATTAGGTTTTAACTGGGTTTCAAATGGAATTATAGTGGTTTTATCTGTATTTAATTTAAGTCCATTAGTTGTGAACCATTTATTTCGTTTATTGTTTGTCTCCTAGGCGTACTTTTTAACAACTGTAGCTCACTGTCTTGCTCTCTAAGAAGCAGGGACATAAGGAACAGAAATGAAGGAAACTACACAATTTTGTTCATTAATAAAGCACTCAAAAGCAAATATAGGACGAAGGTCTAGTGTATTGTTTTTAATGAAGATGAGAAGGACATTAAAAAGTTGTAGGTACTGCGCTGGGCAGCATGCGTCTTCTATCGTAGTTGTTGACTATATGTTTATTTTCGAAGTGTCGTGGACACGAAGAGCTATGCTCTGTTGAATACCATTTGTCTCGTTTCATATTTATTACCATAATTGACTCCATTGTTTCATCAGTTCCTTATTTTTCAAAGTGAACCTGCAAAAAAAAAGAAAAATACTATACACAGGCTACTGTAGGACTTTGTTACAAATTTACACATGCATAAAAATGCTGCTAATTATAGCAAAACTATGCCTTAACTTAATAAAATTTAGCTGAAATAGCTTCTTTGTCTTTTTTCTTCTGCAACTGCAGTTATATGCAGTACACACAAGATTTTTTTTTTTTTTTCTGGCTGTCATCTCTGTATGAAACACGTGGAAAACAGACGAAATAGAACAATGCGCTTGCCGTATTTCGTTGAGGCACCACCCAGAGCACTGTACAAGTTATGTCGATAAAATAGTCTCGAACGTACTGAATTAAATCGAATGAAACTTGTAAAGATATCGATGTTTATTCCATGGCGACTGTTGTGTGTTATATTTTTTAAAGATGCTTTGCCGGAGCTGCAATATATTACTGAAACATTTTAAACCGAAACTAAATACCTCACGGAGATTAAAAAGTCAGACTGCAGCCGGTAATGTCTAACAATGTGTGCATATGCATAAAGTAGTAAATGCGATAAATGTTGTAGTTTACAGCAGGTTTAATGCTAGTTTTATTTGATATTCATGTTAATTTAATGTGAAGAAACCAATAGAAGGAGCAGTGTTCAAATAAAACTTTCTTTGTTTCATTTCCCGAGGCAGTTACTTGCGGAGGGCTTCTATTTAGTATGTAGACCAACATAACCTCAAAGCATGACGATTGTTCTGTATTGTTTAATGTTCAATTAACGTTTTCATTACAGATAATAGAGACCCAGCACCCTTATTTTTTAATTCGGATATGCAGCAGCTACTTAAAAAATTAACACGAGTGGATTTTCGTATAGTTTTCCGTAAAAAGAGATACGGAGAACGTTTAGAAACACCAGAATATAAATTTCTGACAACAGAAGAGTTAGAGAAGGTAATAAGTTAGAAGTATCTAATTTCTCTGTCGTGCCTTAAGGCCTACTTTTTTATTTAATATGCAGTTGGGGACAGTTCTTAGAAGAATAGCTGAAGTTAGGTTCCCTAACTGTACTAGACTATGCTATTTATAGAAGGAAAAATTGTGCTTAATATAATCCTATATCATGGTAGCCTATCATTTCAGTGAATGCTCGAGCAGAACGAATTCATTGATGGAATATAGAAATGAACAATAACACACTTTTGTGCCCATTTTCTTATATAAATAACCCTTTATACACCATCATCCTTAGGTCCACACCTATAGAGTAACGGTTAGCGCGTCTGGCCGCGAAACCATGTGGCCCGGGTTCGATTCCCTGTCGGGGCAAATTACCTGGTTGCGGTTTTTTTTCTCAACCCAATATGAGCAAATGCTGGGTAACTTTCGGTGTTGAACTCCGGACTCCTTCCACCTCGCTCAAGTAATCCCGCCTGCCCGCACCTTTTCGCCGACCACCATTTCCACAGCAATTTTCCACCCTTATTTTTGGTGTCAAATTGACGTTGGTACTCATTTTTTTTTCTTACAATACTTATGACTTGGCTAGAACCCAAGGATGTAAGTTCATTTGTACCTTAAAATGGTAAAGCAATAACAATAAAATAAACGTTTTTATTTAATTCAATTTGCACGATTCACACTTCTTATGATTCTTATTTATGAATGTTTTAAAAAGTCAAATTTCATAAAAAGGCTCCTAGTTAACATTGAATAATTAAAAAAATATATAGGCTATCCAAAGATAAATTTTGTCTGTTCAGAATAAAGTTCATCAAGTAAACTAAACATATCAAGAATATAGGCCTAATATCTGCATATTCAAAGGCAGCAATTTCATTATCTTTTGCACTTCAAAGAAGATGACATTCCTGTTTTATTACGATAGATTTTGAGTCGCAAACTTGTATTAGGAACTCATTCAAAGCTCTTCTTCGGTACATATAAGTAATCACAATGAAAAATCTGACAGGTGGTGGTGTAGTATTAACTTGTGAATTTGACGTCTTTTTATATCAACACATATTCAAAATGGAGGAGATTTTCTGATCAGTTTCTCATAATGCATTTTGTAATGTTGTGATCACCATGAAAATTTCAAATCATACATGAGTGTATTATTATTTTGTTGGAAAGTAACAAAACTATAACAGTTCTATCTCTTGATACATAGTTCATGAAGAATGCAGAAGAGAAGGCAGAACAAAAGTTGCAGATGCCACCAGTTGTGAAAAAACGTTCAGAAGAGCCTGAAATTCTTTCAAGAGATTATGAGCTTCAGGGATATTCGGATTCGAAATTTGTTTTCACTGACATCACATTTGGAGTTTCTGACAGGGTAAGAGCACTGCGTCACATGGAATAATATGCCAAGACACCTCTTTGGAAAGATGCAAGTGAATAGTAAATGTAGTAGACAGTGTATACTCTAGCCAGAATGCCAAACTAATATTCTATTACAGTATATATTTAATGACGTCCATTTTTAACATAAGTTCTCAAATTTAAATATCCGTTTTATGTTTTCTTTAGGAACGTATGATTGTTGTTCGTGAACCAAATGGAGAGCTCCGGAAAGCGTTACCTGAAGAGAGGCACCGCATGAATGAAGCTTATTTTCCTGAGCCAGGAAGAAAAATAAGAATGCCCAAAATGTTTGAGCAGGAACATTTAAAAGTAAGGTCAAGAGATGAAGGTATTGACTTCCCAACAAATACTGCATTAAAGTTTGTAGCTGACAACAGCTCGACACTAAATATTGTCTTCATGGACATCACAGTGATTCTAATGATAAGCATTATGAATATGTTTAGTCAGAAACTTTGAATGTACCGGTATTCAAAGCACCATACATTTTCATTCACAGATTTGTTTGTTTACCTCTAATTTTCATTTAAAATCTGTTTCGTATGTATTTATATCTTTCAAAGTTTATAGGCCTAGTATTTATTTATAACTATAACATAGAGGTAGCAAAAGAATTGAATCATCTGTGTGTCTGTGTATATGCTGTAGTTAATGATTAGTTGAGGTTAATTTCAAAGTTTGTTATTGAATTTAAGCTTATTTGAAGTTAACTGCTTTTGAATTAACGTCTTCTTTCACATACTATAATCACATCATCCTAATTCTCTTGTTCATCCCATGAATTTACTGATTGTCTTACAGAGGAAAGACATTTTAAGTTAGAGTAGTGATAGAGGAATTGTCTTACAGACTACAGAGGAAAAACATTTTAAATTAGAGTAATGATAGTTTTGAAGTGATCCTTTTTGACAGTGTGTGATGTTATTCTGAAATACATTTCTTTTAGTTTGTTCATTTCTGGGTGTTGATAGTAGTTAGAAATCAGCATTTTCACAAGGAGTAACACACCCAAACCTCTTGACTGTCGACAGAATGAGTGTAGGAAAGAATCTCACCTACATGCCATGGTTTTTATTTCACTACCTGATTAGTAATAAAAAGTCCTGTACCAATGCAACAGTAATTTTACAGGCTGAATTCGAGAATAATCATTCCTGCAAAGAACCCAAGTTTCTAGTTTCTTTGTAAGCAACATATTCCAGGAGTCTGCTCTTAACATCGTTGTGGCAACATTGCCTTGATCATTTTATTTCTTCTTCATCCAGTGCCTTTCCAGTTGAAAACATCTACATAAAGATTAATTTTTGGTCCAACAGAATTTATCTGTTATGGTAAGAATGGTAATTAGAGGAGAAAAACTCCCTCCTGCACTGGGGATCGAACCCGGGTCCTTGGATCTATGTACCAAGCACTCTAACCACTGAGCTACACCGAAGTTCAATCCACAGCACTGGATCAAATCCCGCCCTCTAGTGTTTTTTGCTTTGTGGCCTTACTTCCATGTTCGACATATATGTTGACACATTATATTAAGTCAACTGCCTTCATACAAGGAGCGCACTCAATTGGCCGGGATTCCACAGTATATGCACTGTTGGATGAAGAATCTACGTAAAGATTAAATTTTGATCCTATAGAATTTATCTGTTATGGTAACAATGGTTATTAGAGGAGAAAAATCTTTACGTAGATTCTTTGCCCAACAGTGAATATACCGTGAAATCCCAGCCACCAAGTCACTCAATTGAGCGTGCTCCTTGTACGATGGCAGTTGACTTAATACAATAGTCAACATATATGTCGAACATGAGTAAGGCCACAAAGGGTAAAACACCAGTACTGTGGATTGAACTTTGGCGTAGCTCAGTGGTTAGAGGGCGTAGCTCAGTGGTTAGAGCACTTGGTACGTAGAACCAAGGACCCAGGTTCGATTCCCGGCGTTGGAGCCAGTTTTTCTTCTCTAATAACCATTGAAATTTAGAATCCCAGCACAATTTAGCGAAATCAGTTTCTTATAGGTGAGAAGGCATTCATTTTGAATCCTGGCTGTCTACATAGTGTGCATTCTTCTGTTGTGAAAGTGTTTATTTTATAGAAGTGGGCTGCTGGACAGTCATGGTCTGTCATGACTTTTTTCCAGTCTAAATATTGCCACTGCTTCTTTCTGAGGCTTATGATTGTTAAGAATCCACTCTTCTTGTAACTTGGTCCACTGTTTGTCTCTGGTTGTGTTCATAGTTGTTTTGTAATTTTTCAGAAACTTTTTCTTTAGGAGTGTCTTTATTTCTGGATAATTGATTAAAAACTTTCTTAATTTCTGTATCATTTATCTCTTTAATATTTTGTGTGTTTCTCTGTGAAAGCTTAATATTGTAATTATGAGGTGCATGATGATCATCATATATTTTATTTTACTCTCGATTTTTGTGAAAGATTTTAGGCTTGCAGTTGGTCAGATAAATTTCAGTTTATCTGTCATACTTAGTCTACAAAAGTAGATTTCTTTAGACTAAAGCTTGCAAACAGTTCTCTTCTTTTATGAAAAATAATTAACAAAAGATATTACTACATGTTATGTCATTATAAAAAGATTAAGAATGTAATTTAACCTTTCTTTTTTATGTAGCGAGTACTGGATGAAGGAAATTACGAATTTGTACTTGACCGAGCTTGCATACAATTCGAGCCTGATGACCCAAAGTACGAGGCAGTGACGAAAGCAACCTATGAGGCAGTTGATGTTGCTCAACACTACAGTTCTCTGCGATCCACTAGGCATTTTGGTCCATTTGCTTTCCACTTGGCTTGGAATAAATGCATTGACAATCTGTTACTTGATTTGATTCAGACAGATAAGTAAGTAGGCCTAACAAGGTTTTGTTTATTGTGAAACTGATGAATTTAATTTTTTGTAATGCATTAGTACCATTTATATTATTTCGTTTACGTAAATTTATTGAAGTAATCACTACACATTGCAGGCTCGATGAAGCTGTGGCTCTTATTCAGCTTTATCATGTTGTCAATCCTGATGCCAAATCTGCAAGCACCAAGTTTGAAACAGGACAGGAGCACAAGTTCATTAATGTAAGTTCATCTTAAGTTACATTATTGTTGTATAATTGCATTATTCTTCTTGAAGTGTTTTGTCATGATGAGTTATAAGGTATAAAAGAAACTTGATTTGAATAATTTCAAGGGAAAAATTGATCCGGGACCGGGTATCGATCCCGGGACCTCTGGTTGAACATACCAGCGCTCTGCCAACTGAGCTACCCAGGAACTCCACCCGACACCATCTCAACTTTTCCCTTTATATCCACACAACTTGCGTGGGCTGACAAAATGCCAGAGACCCACATCGAGTGCACACAATCTCTGGTATGTTCAACCAGAGGTCCCGGGATCGATACCCGGCCCCAGAACAATTTTTCCCTTGAAATTATTCAAATCTGCTTTACAGGGAGCTTTACCTGAAAGACTAGATTTGCAGAAAGTTGATTGTTTTGCCAATCTTCAGTCTACTGTATTTCTAGAGGTACATTTTATGAACAAGTCATATTTTATTTCGTATGTTCGTGTATATATATATATATATATATATATATGAATGTATTTTTCTGTTTGTGATTATATTCATATGTATTCAATCTCTCTTTTTTTATCATTATTATTTTTAAGTTAATACTTGTATACCGGTATGTATTTTTCTGTATGTGCTTTGATCCTGGTTGAGTTGAAGAGAAGGCCTTATGGCCTTAACTCTGTCAGGGAAAATAAAACTATTATTATTATTATTATTATTATTATTATTATTATTATTATTATTATTATTATTATATACTAGGCCTCCGATTAATATGCACGACAATATACAAGCAATGTCTCTACCTCCTTTAGATGCCTTTCTTATCATTCCGTGATTTACTTAGTGCTTTGATTAAGTTAACAGTCATGTCAAATATCTTACTATAATAATACCGGTCACGTAGCAATTTTGAGCTGGGTTGACCTGGTTGGCGAGTTAGTATAGCGCTGGCCTTCTGTGCCCAAGGTTGCGGGTTCGGTCCCAGGCCAGGTTGATGGCATTTAAGTGTGCTCATGTCATTAGATTTATTGGCATGTAAAAGAACTTCTGCAGGACGAAATTCCGGCACATCCGGCGACGCTGATATAACCTCTGCGAGCGTCGTTAAATAAAACATGACATTTTTAAATGGTGCTGGTGCTGCTATACTGTATTTTATTTCATGGAGTGCAGTTTCGTAGAAAGGACTTTGCCGACAGATCTTCTACTGCCCCCAACTAATTGGTTGTCATAAATAAATGTCTTCCTTACTGTGACGGAAATCTTGTCTTCTCCTGTCAGTAACCAATCACAACCCTCGTTCAGGCTCGTGTCAAATCCACGTGGAGGCAGAGTTGCCGCATCTTTTCCGAATTCCAAGAATCCCATCAGTCTCACTGTCTCATTTCTAGGGTCATCAGGATTGTGGCAACTGTGCAATGTTGGGACGAGGGGACAGGATGGGATTGTCAGAAGTGTTTGTGTAGGAAGTCATAAATCTGTAAGTGGGTGTTCAAAGGAGCCACCGAACTGCACTTCTTGAAATAAAATAGAGTATACCTAGGCAACAGGGCATGGCAAAACCTGCGAAGCAAGCTGTAATCAACTGTAATGTAGATTGTTGCTGGGCTTGTAAATAAAGTTTTATTAATTAGTGCTAAATTAAAATGTCAGGATTTATATGTGTGCTGTTTATATCTACTACTTACAAACTGCTCCAAATCACATTTTCGATTTTCTAGTGATTGTGAAACATAGGTGAGCAAAATCCTTTAGTAGGCTGAATGCCTTCGTTTCTGTGTTGCTAGAACAATGTTCGAATACTTGCCAGCATTTCGTTGGTGTACTTTCAAAACTCTGTAAGTTCAGTTTTTCCTGAATGTTGAAATGTGTGTATCCTGTATTTTCAAAATTCGTCTGCTGATAACACCTCATAAGCCTGCAAATGTTTCCATATTTTATAAATAACAAATGCAGAGTAGTTGTTAGCTGGAGGATAAAAAGAATAAGTTATTTTGCTTTCTTGTACAATTCCTCAAATGCAGTTAACGAGGTTTTAAAGTAAGCCAACAATTTTTTCATATAACTTACAAGTTTCATTCATCTCAAATGTCTACACCTGGGGAGTAATGGTTAGCGTGTCTGGCCGCGAAACCAGGTTGTCTGGGTTCGATTCCCAGTCGCGGCAAGTTACCTGGTTGAGGTTTTTTCTGGGGTTTTCCCTCAACCCAATATGAGCAAATGTTGCGTAACTTTCGGTGCTGGACCCTGGACTCACTTCACCAGCATTATCACCTTCATCTCATTTAGATGCTAAATAACCTAAGGTGTTGATAAAGCGTCGTAAAATAACCTGCTAAAATAAAATAAATAAATTCATCTCAAATTAAATACAGTTCACAGGAGATTTTGAAAATATTAAATTTTTTAATTGATTTTTAAAACTGAATTACATTAATTTATTTTATTTAATCACTTATTACGAAATATACGAGGGGCATCCAGGAAATAACGACCGTTTTGTTATAATAATTAAAAAAATATATATATATTTATTTGAAAAAACAAAGTCTGTTACATAACTGAAGCTTCCTTTACTTCTCTACATAATCACCACCTACATTTAAACATTTGTCGTATCTGTTCACTAGCTTTAGAATTCCCGTGTTATACTCCTCTGCCGCCAGTTCATTAAGCCAGGTGTTCACTGTCTTCTTCAACTCTTCATCACTTCCAAAACGCGTACCACACAGAAAGTCTTTCAGCTTAATGAAAAGGTGAAAATCGCTAGGAGCAAGGTCTGGACTATAGGGCGGATGATCAAAGATTTCCCAACCGAACTGATCCAGCAATTCTCGAGTTGAAGCAGCAGTGTGCGGGCGGGCGTTGTCGTGAAGAAGCACAACTCCTCTCGAAAGCATTCCTCGCCTCTTGTTTTGGATGGCTCGCCGTAGTTTTCGTAAAGTCTCACAATAACGATTTGCATTGATCATAGTGCCTTTTGGCATGAAATCCAGCAAAAGAACACCTTTGCGATTCCAAAAGACAGTAGCCATGACTTTTTGTGTTGAGAGAGTCTGTTTGAATTTTCTCGGTTTCTTGGGTGATGAGGGATGATGCCACTGACGTGTTTGGCGCTTGGTCTCTGTGGTGTTGTGAGACACCCAGGTCTCATCACCAGTCACAGTTTGATCAAGAAAGGCGTCTCCATCTGTGTGATATCGCATCAAGAATGTCAATGCTGAGGCCATTCTCTGAGTTTTGTATTGGTCACTCAGTTGCCGTGGAACCCATCGTGCACATATTTTGTGGTAGCCAAGATGTTGCGACACAATTTCACCAAGCAAAGAACGAGAAATGTCAGGAAAGGTAATATGCAATTCGTCGAGTGATGTGCGCCTGTCTTGCAAGATTCTGTCGTTCACTTTAGTCTTCAGGTCTTCTGTGATGAGTGATGGGCGTCTGGGTCGAGTTTCATCGTGGACATTTGTTCGCCCATTGTTGAACATTTCGCACCATTTTCTCACATTTCTTTCATTCATTACAGTATCACCATACACTTCTTTCAATTGCCAGTAAATTTCTGCAGGTTTCAAATGTCGGACATTCAAAAATCGAATCACACTCCTCACCTCACAGTCGGCGGGATTATCAATCACGTCGTTCATTTTGAAGTAACACAAAATACACAATGGCGACTTGTTGCAACCAGTACTCACAACATTATGAGAACACATGTTAAGGAAGCCAGTTGACCTTCAAACAAGGAAGGGGAGTCAGCTGCACGGCAGGTATGTGTGAACGGTCGTTATTTCCTGGATCCCCCTCGTACACAGCCCCATATTTAGGTAGTGCTATGTCTGAAAAAATTTTGCTCCCCCACTGACTTACTCATAAACATTTAGCAGTCATGCTGTAGAAAAAGTAGCATATAATAATTTAACATATGCCACTATTCAAAGCAGGCATTTACGAAGTGGGAAAATATCGAAAATTTATTTTCAGCTCGATTTTCTTCTTTCTTCAAAATTTCCCTATTATTTATATTATGCTGCTTCGCTGTAAAACAATAGTTATATTAAATACTATACAAAATTTCTTCAGTCTCTCGTATATTATTCAGCATTAGTACCTCATGTTTCAAACAATAGTCCCGTAACTGTTATATTATTGTTTGTATTTGTGGGCGCAATTTCACACAATCATTATGCGAACTAAATAATATCAGAGATATTGTAATAATCTTACAAACTCGAACATTAGATATGGGACATTGTAAAAGAAAAGTCACAATGAAGGTATTCAGTGAAAATATTCAGGTTAGATTAATTTAGGTTATAGATTTAATACTGTATATTCGCGAATACTCGCATTTTTTTCCGGAATTTAGCTGAGAAAAACTGTGGTGCGCGCATTATTTAAAATAAGATTGGTACTGCTTCGCCTCAAACACTGGATCCCTAATAATTATGTAGAATTAATTTCTTGTAAATAAAACACAAAATTACAGCTAATTTTTTTTCTTTAATTTTTTAAGTTTTCCTTCTAAAATTAGGGTGCGTGTATTATTCGATGGGACGGAGTATTCGCATATATACACAGTATATTAACTTATTTACCATTCTTGTCTTTCTTTTCATATTGTATGTTATGTATACGATCATAATTGTATGCATAAATCATATGCAAGATTGTCTCAAGTTGAACCAACATGGGGGCAAGGTGTTTTGAATTTTATAGTCTAATGTTCCTTTTTCTTTTACTGGCCTGGTGCTCAGGATTCTCAACTCAAGTTTTAAGTTTATGTAGTTTCACCTATCTGTTAACTTCTGTGGTTTCATTTCGGGTAATGTTTAATTTGCTTTTAATTTGTACAAAGTAACTGGAACCGATTGTGACCAATATTTTCAATACTTTTGCTGTTTGTAGTGTAGCATTGTCAACGTGAGATATGTGTTCCTGTGGTCATTATACTTGATGAAATTATGATAATTATAATTGTTATACCATTACAACTCTCTTGCAGGAGTACGTAACTTGTGATTCCAACAAGCGAAGTGTTTTGGAACTGGCAATGCAGTCAAATGCAGAACTCCACAGGCAGAAGGCAGCAGTAGAGATAGGGATACGAAAGGCACATGTGCAAACTTAGAGGCAAGTGAAGGAAGGACAGTGTACAAACATTGCATTTGTGTTGATGTAGTGAGTGCAAATACCGTAAGTTGATAATCATATAAACTGTATATTCATGTCCGTTTCTTTTTATATGGAAATAGAAAAGTTCATAGCAGAATAACTGCGAGAATATTGTTTTACTTCCTTTAGAGATGGGCAAACGTCCAGTTTTCATCATTGTTGGAAAATAACTTCAACACAGCACTTGAATAAATGAATCCTTAGTTTTAATTAATTGTGCATTATCAATTGCTTATATACTTACTTACAAATGGCTTTTAAGGAACCCTTAGGTTCATTGCCGCCCTCACATAAGCCTGCCATCGGTCCCACTCTCTATCATCATATCCCACTTCCCTCAAATCCATTTTAATATTATCCTCCCATCTACGTCTCGGCTTCCCCAAAGGTTTTTTTCCCCTCCGGTCTCCCAACTAACACTCTGTATGCATTTCTGGATTCGCCCATACGTGCTACATGCCCTGCCCATCTCAAACGTCTGGATTTAATGTTCCTAATTATGTCAGGCGAAGAATGCAATGCGTGCAGTTCCGCATTGTGTAACTTTCTCCATTCTCCTGTAACTTCATCCCTCTTAGCCCTAAATATTTTCTAAGAACCTTATTCTCAAATACCCTTAATCTCTGTTCCTCTCTCAAAGTGAGAGTCCAAGTTTCACAATCATAGAGAACAACCAGTAATATAACTGTTTTATAAATTCTAACTTTCAGATTTTTTGGTTATATAGTAATAGAGAATATTACCTGTTGATCATACTTGAATCATCCATAAAGTAGACATAAATTTTTTCGAAAAGTGATACCGAGTCAGTCTCTGCACTGCTGATGTATGCTCTGCAGTCAAGCAGATCAACATTTTGTAATTTACTGTATGGTGTTATGCTCTTGCAGGGTTTCTTAATGAAATGTGGAAGGTACACCCATCACCATATCCGAACCGTTCTCGAACTGTGACGTCCCACAGTGCCCAAACCATGAATTTCTGGACATGGGTTCGTTCTTGAAAAAAATTATCAGTTTACCATCCCACACAACATACTAAGCATTGTCAGTGTTGTTGTTTCTATACACCCTGTACATGTATCCTTCAATATGGGTATCAAAGTTGCTTCACTCGTAGTATAAGACAAGTTCGATCGTCTTATTATTTTATTTTACATGGAATTCGTTATCTCTGAAAGATAATTCTTTTTTATATATTATGAAGTACGCTGTTTCCATTGCTAATTTTATATCTGAAATTAACTATACACTTCTTGCTCAGTTTAATATTATCAAATAAAATCAATCAGTGTCACTCCATTCCACGGTATGAGAAAATATGTCATTCTTTCTTCTCAGTATCTTCTATCTTCTGCATATTGTTTTAATTTTTCTATAACCTTAGTTTGTCCTGCACCGTGGCGTCGTGGTCTAAGGCATCCTACCTGGGACTCGCGTTACAGAATGCATGCTGGTTCGAGTCCTCATAGGAGAAGAAATTTTCTCATGAAATTTCGGCCAGTGTATGGGACCAGTGCCCACCCAGCATCGTGATGCACTTGGGGAGCTACAATAGGTAGCGAAATCGCAAACCAGCTATAACGGGTGGGGGGCTCATTGTGCTAACCACATGATACCGCCATTTTGGTTGGATGATCGTCCACTTCTGCTTCGGCATGTAGCCGTGAGGCCAGCAACCGGCTGGTCGGTCTTGGCCCTTTGTAGGCTGTAGCACCACGGATTATTATTATAACTTTAGTTCCTTTTCTTGGTTAGTAAATCACCTGTTCCTTCCCATATGGATCATGAGAGGGAATCCACTGTAATCTTCCTTTCATCCCTTTGCTTTTAGATACACAGCTTGTTGAAGGTTCATGGTTTTATTGCATTGAATGAATTTAATTGGCTTGGTTTCAGTTAAAAAGCCATTAAGAGTCACTGCCACCTAGATCATATTTCCTAATTCTTTCCACCACATTCAAATATATACTTTCGTCTTGTATTAAGAAAAGTACGCAAACTAATATTTCAGGAAACTTTTTATAAAATTTTATTTATACAACATTGTTACAATTAAATGCTTTCTTGTACAGTTTGTTGTGTCAGGAGAGCTTCCGTCTTCTCTGATATGGCACATAATTAATCTCTCCATTGGCATGAAGTGAACCCGTAATGTGACTAGACACGTTGTAATCTTTGGCTATATCAATGCTCTGAAACAAAAATACAAGCAAACAGATTAGTTGTTTTTATTCCATATGAATTGAAGAACGAAGTTAATAAATTCGTTTTAGCATTAATAATGCTGAAGCAAGATAATTTGTCTTTTCACATAAAGAGTGAGTTGCATATGCGTAAATAGTGCCAGTTAATTATTACACTAAATATAGAGAGAACCAAACAAGACTTTATAGCATTTTAGCACACAGGTTTGCTGAATGGCTAAAGGTAAGCAGTGGGGTCATTGACTGTGTATCGTTTGTCCTTCGTCCAGGATTGTTGGCAAGAAGCTTTTGAAGTCAGTTTCTGTCTTGTTTTTATAGTGTGAAGAGGGTTGTTAGAATCATGGTTATGTGCACCACTGAACAGAAAGTATTTACTGTTGAAACTTACCTATTAAAGAAGAAGTCTTATGTTAGATGTTTACGAAAATTTCGTATACATTTTCCTGATGCTGCGAGGCCATTGATTTTTATTGTGGGGGAATTTAAAACAAAACGTGTATAGAAGAAATCCAAGAACACTTGAGAACTTGAAGAACAAATCCGGAGAGTGATAAATGAAATTACGCAAGAAGAGTTGTAATGAGTGTCACAAAACTTTCTTCAGAGAAGCCAGGAGTGCTTGGACGAAAACGGGAATCACTTTCAGGTAAGACTGAGGAAGAGAATTTATCTTTTAATTTATTTTCAACTTGCTTATTTGTATTTAGTAGTACTTAGTATTTATTTATTTAACCTGGTAGAGATAAGGCCATGAGGCCTTCTCTGCCCCTCTACCAGGGGATTATAACTATAATATAAAGAATAAAATTACAATTAAAATTAATTAATTAATATTTGTGTTGCCGCAACTAAAATGTGTGTGTGTGTGTGTGTGTGTGTGTGCGTGCGTGTATCTAATGCTCTGGATTTAACAATGAAGTCATCATCCTTCTTGCTTCCCAATATTTTGATGGAAGGTCCACAAATGTCCTAAGAGTTTCACAATTAGCCACGTGCTCCATCTCCATGTCCTCTTCTCTGGTGCACAGTAAGCATTTAGGTGAATTCAGTACTCCAATACGATGGAGGTGTTTACCGAGGCAATCATGACCAGTAATCAATCTAAACATGGCCACGGCAGATTTTCGAGGTAGATCAGGAATTAGTTTTGGATCTTTGAACGATTCTTTCCATTTTGAATTTTGATGTTTTGCCTGTTCGCTATTCTTTTTATGACTCGCTTTATTGATTCATATGGGAACTTGAAATTTGTTTTTAAGTTGATATAAGTTCCTTTCTTTGCTAACATATCTGCTTTCTCGTTACCGTTCAGTCCGCAGTGGGCCGGGATCCATTGGAAGACCACTTTTTTATTTAGCATTTGAATTTGTTTTACCATGCAACTAAAATGAATGTGGGCGATGCATCTTCCAGATCCCATAAATGCAATATCAGTGACTCACTAAAATGCTGTGAAGTCTTGTTCCCTTCTCTTTGTATTACTACTTTTGTTTCAGATATGCTAAGAGTTCATAATTTTCTTTCAACAGTCATTTATAAATGTTACACAGCAGAAATCTTGTAAAAACAAACCAAATTTGAAATTTTTCATCGTCTAGTTTTGTTTTGCTCATGGCAGTATGCCAATATAATTAGCTTTGGTTATAATAGTAATAATTTAAAAAATTTGATTATTTCCACTGGCCACATGTATACAATGACCAAAGCATGTAGCTTCACTGTGTGTGTGGAAGCCTGGAATAAAATATTGCATGTGTGTTTGTTGTTTGTGTAATGTTCTTCATCATGAGACCTAGTGGCAACATGCTGAACTTACTTCACAGAAGTTCAACCATATGCTTGTCTAGTGTGTAAGATTAAAATTCTAAAAGGGGGAAAACTCTGAAAAGGAAGTATTCCTAAGGAAGAATTATTTCCTCAATGCTTAAAAATAGCTTATATGCTATATGACAACTATAATATCGTAAGTTTTCATACTGGATAAAGCATGGATTTTGTCCTATCTTGCTTGGCACCATGGTGACTCCATGTCATAGGACTTCCAAGCAAATCTCTATAATCCCACATCTCTTTTCAATTAACAATGAATTGGATCAGATATAGTCCGACCATCGAATCTGTGCCCCCGTAAGATATGTGAACTGAACCCTAATTCCTTTTCAGCCTCGGCAATTCATTTCTCTCTCTGTATTCCTATTTCTCTCTTTTCTATCCCTCTCTCTTGCTCTCCCCCACTACTCACAATTTTGAGCCTTCTTGCGGGACAGTTTATTTGCACTTGCAGTCCAGTGTTGTCAACTCAACATGAATACTGTAGCACGGAGTGGTGAAAGAAGTATTATTAAGCAAGTAATAGCATTTCGCATAAGTCAATCAGCGTCATTAGACCTACTTAAATTAAATTATGAATAAGTAATAACTAACCTTACAGTATTATAAGCAATATTCAAGAGACATGACACTGTTTGACGGAAGTTTGGCAACATCCCTATTCGGCAAGGTTCGTGGCCTGCTGTTTCACGTAGTGGGACAGAAACGGGTGGAATGGGGTGAGTAGAGGCGTTAACTTTTCCAAGAACGACGACAGCGCTAAAGGGGCATAGATCCGATGGTCCGACAATACTTGAGTCACGACACTTCCACATCTTAGGTTTGCATTTGAATCAACAGAAGGTTAGGCCTATCTAGTCTTATCTAATAAAATCCAAATTTTCAGGTTTCTTCCATCTCATTTTGAATTGTCTATTGGGTCTGGGTCTATAATGGAGAACAATTATGAGTATTTTCTGTTCACTGTAAAAATGTACCTAATGTGAACAACTGCATTCAGAAATTAAGTTGTTTTTTTTTTTTTTTTTTTTTTTTTGTTACTTGGTTATTTAACGACGCTATATCAACTACGAGGTTATTTAGCGTCGATGGAATTGGTGATTCCGAGATGGAATTTGGCGAGATGAGGCCGAGGATTCGCCGTAGATTACCTGACATTTGCTTTACGGTTGGGGAAAACCCAACCAGGTAATCAGCCCAAGCGGGAATGGAACCCGCGCCCGAACACAACTCCAGATCGCCAGGCAAGCACCTTAGCCGACAGAGCTACGTCGGTGGCTTCAGAAATTAAGTACTATAATCGAATAACAACAGTAGTAAAAACTAAGTATTTTAAGAAAACCTGCTCCAAAAGCGCTCTGCCCATCACAAATATCATAGGAGCTGCTTATGACTGAACTGTAAGCTTTTTAGTGTAAACTACAACTGGATTAAGTCTACTGATATATCGACAGGCCAGTTCAAAAGAGAAACAACTCAAAATTTAAAATTTCCATAAATCTGCATTTTAAAGCTTCATGTTGCTGTGAAAAATTCAAGGATCATTGAAAATAGTCCAATTTCTGTTAGTGATGCTTTATATTTATTATAAGTTTCAAATTAGAGTGTGTTAATTGGATTATTCACAACAGCATGAAGCTTCGAAATGCAGTTCTGTCAAAACTTTCAAATTTGAATTTCCCTTTTGAAATGGTCCGTTGATATAGTGTCCTTCCACAACATCATAATTAATGTGCAAGATAACTTACATGACGAGGCACCATCCAATCAAGAAAACGTAGCATGAAGTGAGCCAGGGATATGACAAGAAGAAAGGGAAGCACTCCACTGGCCATGTAACTTCTCAGCTGAGATCCAAGTGTCTTGCTTTTCTCATCAGCCACTCGATTGTAAACAGTTTCGGTGCGACGAGCTACATCCATCCAGTTATACAAAGATGCCACACGATGATGGCAGTCCCATGGATGCACCACATTACCGGACCGCAGGTTTGCAAGTGCAGTTTCAAGCCCCAGCAGTAGTGCTGATTAAAGCAAAAAAAGTTGGTGTCAATAGAGAACTATACAACTAAACCTTTCAACTAAAAAGAAAAATATATTATTTCGTTTCACTTTATATGCACTATATAAGTCACTCAAAAAGCTTTTCCCTAAATTTTTTTCTTTGTAAATACTATTTCAAAAACTGAAATTTTGTGTGTGTTTAGTTGCATATCTTAGTTTTATACATTCAGTGTATTTTAATGAGTAAAGAACGCATCTTCCCCTCCCATCCCCAACAAATTAAGGATAATGACCATACTTCAAACATTAGAAATATTATATATATTTTGATGTACCGAAGTACATATGATATTTCCACGCAGATATTCTGCGTCATCACATGATGAAAGAGAGATGGAACGGAGAAAAATTCTCTCCGACGCCGGGATTTGAACCCGGGTTTTCAGCTCTGCGTGCTGACGCTTTATCCACTAAGCCACGCCGGATACAATCCCGACGCCGTTTAGAATCGTCTCAGATTAAGCTCCATCTCTTGGGTTCCCTCTAGTGGCCGCCCTCTGCACTACGTCATAGATGTCTATGAACGCAGAGCTGAAAACCCGGGTTCAAATCCCGGCGCCGGAGAGAATTTTTCTCCGTTCCATCTCTCTTTCATCATTAGAAATATTGTTGTTTTCTAATGCCAGGCGTTTGACAAAGTCATTTGCCCTCTTGCACTCCAATATTTTTCAAAGATATTATCATGGTCAGCCAATGAAGCACAGATTTTGAGGTGTTCTGAATCCATTTCTTGGTTTGAGTTGCACAATGGGCAGTTAGGGGACTGATATATTCCAATTCTATGCAGGTGTTTGGCCAAACAATCATGGCCTGTTGCCAATCTAAATGCAGCCACAGACGATTTTCGTGGTAAATCGGGAATTAACTGTGGATTTTGATGCAGAGAGTTCAATTTTTTCCCTTGAGATGTGTTAGCAAATTTTGTTTGTTGAAGTCTAAGTATGTAGATTTAATAAATCTTTTCACAGAGTAATATGTAGATTTAGTAACAGGTCTGTAAGTAGCAGTGCTGCCCTTCTTTGCTAGTGAATCCGCATTCTCGTTTCCCAGGATTCCACAATGGGATGGTATCCATTGGAATACAATTATTTTATTGAATGAACTTATATAATGTAGTCTTGCATTGTCATATTATTGATTATCTTGCATTGGCATTCTAATGGGTGTTCATTTCAAAGTGTGTCATGACGTCACTGTTGGTGAGTCAGCGATTTGAAGTGAGTTTCAGCTTTTATGTGAGAGAAGTTGCCTATTAATCAAGGCGTTCAATCTGAACTTGAGAACGTGTACAGTATAACTTGAACGTCGTAGCAACAGATGGCGGTCTGTACGGTCTGTGTGCTACCATAACCTCTTTCGATCTGTGTTTTGCGCGGGCAAGTCGTACCCAGAGTATTTGTTATCATCGGTTGTGTACGGCAACATTCCATGACACAAATCAAATGCTCCGTGTCCATGTTGACCGTCGAAGTTAATGTCAACAAATACTGTACGTAAGTAATTGTCTTAACCTTCTCCCCATATCCCGACAGTAGGAAAAAAAACTCACTTCAGTACGTGTTTCCAAAGAGTTCACATTCCTTCCACTACCGGCATTACCGTACGTATCGGTAAGTACTCTTCAGAATGAACACCGTACTTGCTAGGCAACTTCTCTGCCACATAGGTTATATGCCTCTGCGGAAGTGTAGGAAGATTGAATTCTCTAGGCTCATCGGCTAGCCTCATGACGACATACAGTGAGTCATGACACATTTTGAACTGAACGCAGTAGTTGAACTGACTACATTCATGATGCGTTTTTTTTCTTTTACGATTAAAGGTAATGTACCTCATCTTCAACGATTTTCGTTTTCTCTGTTCATGAAATTGACCAGAATAATGAATTTCACATTCTAGGAGATAATGAATTTGTGTGGTGCTACTCCATGAATTTCAGTTTTATTTTTGGTAAAATGACAAATCCATGTTTCAAGTCAGCAATCAGTGTTCTTCTCTGCATCTTCAGTTCTTGAGTGAACTGCCTTGGAATAAGTCGTACACAACTTTAAATATTTAGGATGTTGAATTGCGGAATTAATATTTCCGTCCCTAATTCCAAACTGCTATATTATATGTTAATGATTTAATCCACATATGCTGCACTTGCCTGGTACATATTGTGGTTGAGATCAGGTAGCTGTTATGGTGCTTACTGGTCAGTTCTGCATTTACTTTTTGTGAATACTTCACTTGATTTTCCTAGCGTCTGATTATAATCAACAACAAAGCCTTGAAACATACATGCTTTTTAACCACTATGAATATTCACGATAAAACTAAATGATCACTCTGGTTCTGTTGCATCTCATACTCAGACACCCCAATTTCTACATTGCCAACATGTGTGGCATTTTTGTTTAAATAGCCAGTTGTACTAATTTGTTCTGAAGATGGAAGATGTTGGAATACGGAAAAGTGTTCTTCTGAACATAGTGAAAGCCTGTTTGGCCACGTTTTGGGTGCCTGTCCTTTCAGCGAGACACTGCAGAACTCTAGACATCACAGAATCAGGTCCATGATTGCCGAAGCCTTGAGGAAGAAAGGTCTCACTGTGCACGAAGAAGTCCATGGCATCTCTCAAGAGGGATCCTGTCGGCGAATTGACATGCTTGCCATTCCACCAGGCTCTACATCCGCCTGCATTATCGACCCGACAGTCAGGTTCGAGGCACAGGAACAACAGCCCACTGAAGTCCACTCAGAAAAATGCAGAATTTATGAGCCCACAGTTCCATTCTATTTGGAGAAATATCACCTCACCTCCATTGAAGTAGTTGGGCTAATGGTTGGCGCTAGGGGCACAATACCTCGCCTCTTTGTCAGTTTCTGCAAGAAGTTCCAACTGAACAACGACTTCATTCGTAAGTGCAAATCTAGTATTTCAGGTAAGGCTCCCTGTAAAGCAGATTTGAATAATTTCAAGAGAAAAATTGTTCCGGGGCCAGGTATTGATCCCGGGACCTCTGCTTGAACGTACCTGCGCTCTTTCCAACTGAGCTACCTGGGAACTCCCAGGATATAAAGGGAAAAGTTGAGATGGTGTCAGGTGGAGTTCCCGGGTAGCTCAGTTGGAAAGAGCGCTGGTACGTTCAACCAGAGGTCCCGGGATCGATACCCGGCCCCGGAACAATTTTTCTCTTGAAATTATTCAAATCGACTTCATTCGTGATGTTTCCCTTGCCGCTATCAGAGGATCACTTGCCATTTTAAAATACCATCTGTACTTTGTTTCCTAAAAAGGGAGAATTTTGCTCGAATATCTAATCTGTTTGTTTACTATGTTTCGGCATGTTATATGCATGCTACTATCTTTCCTGTACTTAATTTTCCCCTTTGTTCGTTCCCCTCCTTTCTCTTTTGTGGTCTGTTTTTGTTTTCACTCAATATGTTTATTATGCAAATCAAGATTTCAGATATAACTCACTGTAAAGTTAATTTGAATAATTTCGAGGGAAAAATTGTTCCGGAGCCGGGTATCGAACCCGGGACCTTTGGTTTGACGTACCAACGCTCTACCACTGAGCTACTCGGGAACTCTAACCGACACCGATCCAATTTTTCCCTCTATATCCACAGACCTCAAAGTGGCCTGACAACCATCAAGCAACCAACTTCGAGTGCACACTAACTCCGTGTGACTTAAATTGTGGTTTTCTGTTAACGAACAGTGACGTGTATTATGCAACCACAATTGGTACGTCAAACCAAAGGTCCCGGGTTCGATACCCGGCTCCGGAACAATTTTTCTCTCGAAATTATTCAAATCAACTTTACAGGGAGTTATACCTGAAATCTTGATTTGCATAATACACGTCACTGTTCGTTAACAGAAAACCACAATTTAAGTCACACGGAGTTAGTGTGCACTCGAAGTTGGTTGCTTGACAGTTGTCAGGCCACTTTGAGGTCTGTGGATATAGAGGGAAAAATTGGATCGGTGTCGGTTAGAGTTCCCGAGTAGCTCAGTGGTAGAGCGTTGGTACGTCAAACCAAAGGTCCCGGGTTCGATACCCGGCTCCGGAACAATTTTTCCCTCGAAATTATTCATGTTTATTATGCTTTGTCCAATGAGGCAGTTCCGTCATTGGGAAAGCTGAAAGAGTGTCTTTCAATGTGTTGGCTGGCAAAGAAATATGGGACAAACTTACTGAGTGACCCTCTAACTTAATTTAATTTGTAAAACTTACATGGAACGTTGGGCTCGGTGAGATATATCAAATCTGAAGGTAAAACTTCTGGAATGCCCCCAACTCTCGTGCTCACCACTTGGAGGCTGCAAAACAACATATTCTTAAGGACAAATACAATCATAAGAGGAAGAGGAAACTCAGCAGAAAACTGACTGACCCACAAGCTGCAGCCTCCACTATAGCCATGCAATAGGCTTCAGTGAGAGACGTGTTGAGGAAGATGTGGCCGCGTGTGAGGACACTGCGCACCTGTGAATGTTCCAGGCTGCCAAGCAGAGTCACTCGGTCCTGCAGTCCACCACGTTCACGCACTTCTTCCAGCAACCACCGCTTTGGTCCATCCCCACCAATTAAGAAATGCACCTGCAGACAAGAATGCTCGAGTAACAACAAGCATTGAGTATACTACAGTCGCGCTCAAACCTCATGACGTTTGCAGGTGTGTCCTCTTATCAGCGATAGCTAATAGCAGCAGTGCTGCGTTGCAACGTATGGGCACGCAGGCTCGCCTCATGCTCACTGCTTAGAAAGTCTCAAAATCAAATATCAAGTGCGCCCGGAAAATTGGTATGTTGTAGGGACCCTGAATGTTTAATGTTTCCTGAACACACAGAAACAAAAATCACATTTTTACCCCAAGTGGTTCCAGTTTTATAGATTAATACAATAAACCCCCCCGATAAGACACTGTTCAAGGGACCACTTATAAATCGCGTATTAACCAGGACCGCGTATTAGGCAGATATACTTCGCACGAAAACATGACGACCTTCCCTCATCCCCTTCACCAGTTAACTGCTGGCACGCGCAAGGGTTAAACCCTTAGCCGAGTTGCCAATTCTTGAAGTCATTGCGATTTGCGAATGTTTTTCAAACTGGTTCCGTGAAACCGCGATTTTCAGCGAGACTATATTATCTTTGTAAATATACCTTAATTTATAATTACTGAAACAAAATTGGTATAAAAATGAACAAACTTATTTTAAAAACACTTTATATTTATATTTTCACTAACATGTTTTGCCTAAATAAACAAAGAACTGCAGAATTATATAATAAGTGTTAAATTCTCATGTTATTGAAGTTCCAGAATTTTATACTTAATTAAGGATGTTGCGCTTGTAAAATTTTCGGAAACTGTGATCATTGAATAGCAATTTATAGTACAAGAAAGTAAAATTAGATTTTATCCGCTTCGCTTTGGGTGATAATTTCCACGAGCGCATAAAATCTGTTTACTCTAGTGTGCTATACAATATTTAATTTTAAATTGTAGGTTTTTTCTTTGTAATGTGTTGTTGGCGAAGAAGTTCATATTTATTCATTTTAATTAATGCCAATATGTTGGTTGTCATGTAGAGAGTGATTTAAAAATATTTAATTCACTGCTGTGAATAATGTCATTATTTAGGTTGCTAAGGACGGTGAAATAAAGACCAGTTTAGATACCAGTCATGGATAAATGTATTCCTTTTACATCATTTTTTCATAACACGAAAACCATATTAAAGCACGAAAGAATACATTTGTTTGTCTGCCAGTTTAGTTGCTGATTCGATGGAAATTTTCTGTAGGCCTAAGGAACGTTATAAGATACGAAATATGATTTATTTAATTAATTAAGGGGGCATGTACACTTCTTATACCTTAAAATTCTGTTATATAAAATATAGGCCTAATATAAAATTTAAATTTCTACACCAACTATTGAAGTTCATTCAGGTAAAAACAACCTGTAGGCCTATTAGTTTTTTTTTTTTTAGTTATTTAACGACACTATCAATTACTAGGTTATTTAGTGTCGATGGGATTGGTGATGGCAAAATGGTATTTGGCGAGATGAGGCGAGGATTCGCTATAGATTACCTGACATTCGACTTACTGTTGAGAAAAACCTCGGAAAAACCCCAATCAGATAAATCAGCCAAAGCTGGAACTGAACCCATGACCAAGTGCAACTTCAGATCGTTAGTTAACTTAGCCAACTGAGCTACGCCAGTGGCTCTGTATTAGTTCTGAAGTTATGATTTTTAATGTAAAGTGCGGTATTGGCTGTAATAGCTGTTAAGTGGAAAACGGTATGAGCTTTTTCTTCTTCTTCGCAAACTATATTCCTTAAAAACACTTTTCCTGGTAATTCCGAAAGTGCTGGATAGAATCGAATGACATTTTTTCTGAATTCTTAAACGTAATGTACAAATCAGGCCAGAATATACACTCAGGGACAAAAAAAACCGGACACTTCTATATTTGCTTGTATTTTGTTGCCAATTATTTCAAAATGAAACAAAACCCATTTAAACAAAATAATGTTTCATTTAGCACCTTATACGACAACATTTGAAAAAAAAATTCTCAGATGAGAAAATTTACAAAAAATTATAAAGGGCGTATAACTATGGCATCGTTTGGTCTAACTGTTTTTTTTTTTTCATTTTATGGTGCCTTAAACATTAAAAACTCTTTTTAGTAACGGGTATTACCCCCTCTGGCTTGAATAACTGCATCCATACGTCATGGCATGCTCTCAATTTGGTTAGCAATGTCTTCTTGAGGAATAAGTTCCCATTCTTCGCCAAGTGCTCGCCTCAACTCTTGTAACGATTCTGGTCTCGGTCGTCTATTCTTAACACACCGTCCCAGCATGTCCCACACATATTCAATTGAGTTCATGTCTGGACTCCTTGCTGGCCATGGAAGAACATGGATTCCCACTTCTTGGAGATAATCTCCGACCGCATGGGCAATATGCGGCCGTGCATTATCATGGCATTAAAACAAAATTATCGCCTACAAATTGGCCAAATGGCACAACATGATCAGCCAAACATTCATTTATATACCTATCAGCTGTTAGTCTTCCATTTTCAACAAAAACCAACTCTGTACGAGCATCCGTACACACTCCTGCCCAAACCATCACTCCACCACCTCCATACGGCACATTTTCGGAAATGCAACACTGTGAAAATCGTTCTCCCCTCCTTCTTCAAACTCTTTTTTACGTCCATCAGGTGAGCACAGATTGAAACGGGACTCATCGGTGAACAGAACACAGCTCCATTGTCCATTTCTCCAATTCCTGTGATCATTTGCAAAACGCAGTCGTTCAACTCGATGCATCCTGAGAAGTCTGGGACCAGTTGCAGGTCTACTTGATATCAGTCCACTTGCTTTCAACCTCCTTCTAACTGTTTTGGCCGAAATTGGGCGTCCATGCATGTTAATAAATTGCTGGGCTACACTAGTAGCTGGCAGGTTGCGCTCCCTAAGAACTCTCAACACCATATACCTGTCTTCATTTGGATTTGTAGCTCTTGGACGACCCGAACCTGGTCTTCTGGTATATTCTAGGGTCTCTCTATACCGTTTTATGGTATCATGGGTTGTGCTTCTAGCCATATTCATAACATTTGCAATATAACGTACACTGCGTCCATTATCGTAAAGGGCTACAGCTCGAGCCACATCTTCAGGTCGCATCTTGTTTTAAGACAAATGTTACAACCCCACTTAAACTCAGAAAATGTAAAAATAAAGAAATAACGAATGATAACGATAATGAAGCACAAAATAGTTGAGACAAAATTGTTATAGCTGAGACTCCGAAAGCAAAATTGGAATATTTGGTTGTAATGGCTTGTTTATAAAACAAAAAACAATCAACAATGTATACACGTCTCCATAACAACAGATGGCTACCATAATATTGTATGAGAAGATAATGTTTTGCAAAATACCAGCAAATATTAAAGTGTCCGGTTTTTTTTGTCCCTGAGTGTATTTCCGCAAGTTTATTTGCTGTTGGCGATATCTCTTTCGCGTACTGTTCACATACTGTTCGACGAAGTAAATCACGCATAAAATCGTCTATCATACCGAATTCTGTTTTAATTTGTTTATTTTCTCTTTAGTTGGTGAACCGTAATTCTTAATTTCTATGCCCTATATATATTTTTTTACCAACTCCGCCGGTTGCGTCCGATGTTAAGTGATTAAGATTTGTACTTATCAAACTACCCCAACTTTCGATTACTCTATGCATAGAATTTCTAACGTTAGACACAATATTTTAACACTTTGTTTTCTTAGCTACGCTCCTCTGCAAATAAGATATTCTGTTTTTTTCGACGGTGTTATTTGTTCTTGTGATGGTCCTCGATCTTCAAGTGAATCAGAAGGCCTGGCTGCGGATCATCTGCTCCAACACTCATTAATCATGGCCAGAATAAATTAGATAAATTGAAGCGCACAACGGTATAAAACAACATGTCGACAAATGTCTGAAAAGACACTGAGAACGGGTGAAACCAAACAGGTAGAGGCAATGACTACTAGATTTGGCAATGCTGGGATCTATTGTATTTCTGCCACGCGGCTAGGGGGATAGAGGATGGGGGTTTATGAGGGATTACCAATTCCAAGAAGAGAGACCGTCATGTTTCCGAGCCAAGTATATACTAATTTTGACATATACAGTATCTATTAGCATTGTTCTTTATTGAAATACATGATCTGCACTTCGCTTCTGCCAGAAGAAAACTCTGTGTATTTGAGTAAAAAGCTGCCGGGGAAAGACGAAAGAAAAACCTTAAGGGGGAGAGAGAAACAGTGGTATGGAGAGCATTCTTCACCTCTTTCAATAGAATATGGTGGGGCTATTTGAAATTAAGGTTATCATTCAATTTATTTTATCACACTGCGCATTTGTGTTATTCGACAACTTTATTAACTCTAATAAAAGTAAAACTTAAAAAAAAAACTGATATAAACTCAGCGAATATGATTATTTACGTTTGACTCAACTAATTTTACTATATCTTGTGACTTTTAATTTCATTTGATGCAATCATGATGATATTATTATTATTATTAATATTATTATTATTATTATTATTATTATTATTATTAAATCTTCTGCATCTCCCTATAATCTCAAGTAAAGAGTCGCGCTCCACAGTTTTAAAACCACTGCCGCTGAGAGACAAAGACGAAGAGAGTAGTTGTGACAACGTCGCGGCGCTCGCATGTTACTGGCGCTCACGAAACTTCAGGAGGTTTGAGCACGACTGTAGTTATTACTACAACAGAGGCAGGACACTTGCTGAGTATCAACAAATTCACGCTTCTACTTTTGTTTACATTTCTACAACAAATTTAATTCTTTTATTTTTCTAACATTTTCTTGTGCTTTTACGTTACTGCTTTTAAAATGAGTTTCTTAATAGTGATTCGAAAGATATTAAATTTGTGAAATGCTAGGTGATTAAAGATAACGTTATTTGGAATAAAGAATGCAAATAAATCCATTACGTATTTGAAATAGTTTCCGAAATAATTACAGTTGAAATATTCTAACCTACAGAATTGATTGTACTAAAGCACTCTATATTCCTAGCAGAACAAGCGAGTGATGGGAAAAAGAAACTGAAGTCTAATGTCGTAGCTATAGATATAGATACATATATTACTAATGTCTCATTAATTTGTTATCTTATAGGAAATATATGAATATTCCTACAAGTTATGCCAATTACACTGTTTCTATACTCCTTCATATTGGGCATTGGCAACATTGTTTCTATTGAATGGAAATACTGAAATCGCATTATTTTCTTTCTTGGACTATTTCTCTGCAAAATAACGTTTGCAATTATATTTATATTACAAAGGTAAAGTTATTGTTCCTATTATCATGATACCATTAAAATGAAATGCAGTATTAACCCCTTTTATTTGCAATATTCATGCTAACCTTCTTCCAAATAAAACCATGAGGAAAAAATTGTAATTGAATAAGTAAAAAAGTATCCTTAATATAAAAAGTCGAAGAATATATCAGAATTCAGCCCATAAATGTACCTAAGAATCATATTATTTAAAAAACATTTTTTAACCATATACCAGGTAACTATCATAATTTCCTCTATTAAAATATTAATATGTAATTATTGTGTTACATGTAAATACAAAGAAAACTTAATGTTTCGCTATCTCAAACTTGCATTCATAATCTTGTCCTTACCCATGACCTCATATTTCAACTGTTATGTCACCTTGATTGTGGGATTCAACATGGCGGATTGTTCTGCTTATATAATAAAGTGCTCTAGTCTAAATTGTACTATTGTGCAATATGATTTTCCCTTTGGGCAAAAGCTCGTTTTTAAATAACCAAAATCACTTAGACACAATATTTCACATTCTGATATTGTTCTTTTGTACCTCAAAATAAGATGTGTTTATTTCTTTACCTTATGGTGTTCGGAACAGTTCCAATATCTAAGGCAATCTCACCTGTGGGTAACGAGGGCATATCTCGGCTATGACTTGGGCCATTAGGTCTACACCCTTCCTATACACCAGACGGCTTATGACGACAATTGTAACTGCAATCAATTGAAAAACTATTAAAGCGAAAGTAACAGACATTTTCGTTTGTTTGTTACTGGAGAAAACAACTTCTGTTGTTTTAAAGTTCTTGTGTAAGTAGACTTCGTTTGCTGTGTAAAATACAATCGAATCTGAATCCACTAATCATGTAATTTATCCGAAACTTTGACATTATTGTTTGAGCAATAAATTCATTTGTGACATATATTTCTGTATGACTATGAGATGAGGAAGGAGATTGTATTTCATCTCGAGTACATGTATGACAAAATTTTAATTCTATCAAAATAATGAGTGATTTATATCTATAAGAAACATCTTATTATAACTGAATCCGATGTGCATACAGTTCATTCCCGTGTATTATGCAGTAATGTTTGAAGCCAATCAATTAAATGCATAGTGTGTTCTACAATTTTATTACAGGGTTGTGGAGTTGGTAAAAGTATACTATCACAAACACTCAGAAATGTTTTCACTGGCCTGCCAGCTTTCTTTTTAAAACCCAAAGTTATGAAGACAGTGTCATTTTATTGTGTGGTAACAGCTACTGGGAAAAAACCGGTATTCGATGATTAAGTAAATCTAACAATCTACTGATTTCATTTTCTATAAAGTGTGGACAGAAGATGGAGTTTTCATTCAAACCACTGTCAAAGAGAACATGTTATATAAATGCAATAACACTGCAGAACTTAATTTATTACCTCTGGGCAAGTAAGAGCTGTTTTTGGTACAGTTTTATGCTTAAATTCCGACTGTGAGGTTTAAAATTGTTCAATTTCTTTTAAATATTTAACACTGTTCAATTTATGACAATTATTTCACTACAGAGAGAAAATAAAACTTGATATTCCACTGTGTAATTATATTATTTTGTATAGATATAACAGACTCAAAAGATTTGTTCACTATGTATTTGCTACTGATGTACAAGGTATTGTTATACATATCAATATAAAATTTTGAAATTAATACTTGCTATTTTTCTCACGTTATATAACTCAATACAACATTGAATGTCCCTATGCATCAAACTCACATGAGAGGGAAAGTGTTGGAATAATGTTTCCTGAAATTTTACAATGGATATCAGAATCAGTACATTTTTATTGATTCAGATTTCACCCAGAACTGCTTGTAATTAATTACCTCTTGGAATTTAGCTTTCTTAATTCGCAAAAGCACTTACCTACATCTTGGCTTCTTCTGCTAGGATCTGGGGTGAATACTGAAGTGTCGACAGCATTTGGAATAACAGAAACACGATCACAATGCACCCTGGCTCGTAACACTGTGTTTTCCTTCCTGTGTGGTAGCAACACTTCAATCACCTACAAGCTCATTATTGCCTAATGTTATAAGTTGTCCCTTACATCAATCATCAAAATACCAGGACTACTTAAAATATGTATAATTTACATTCATTCATAGCTTTCTGCCCAAGGGCAGGTTTTCACTGCAAACCCAGATGCCATGTCTGCAGTTTTTCTTGGGAAAGATAAATTTAGTAGCTTCCAGTTGCTTTCTGCACACCACTCTTTCTTTTGCATGTTAAAAGATTCCAGGGGACCTCAGCGTGGAGGAGAGGGTGGATTTAACTAATTAAGCCCTTCGGACTTCACCGAAATTTACCACAAGGGTTAAATATCAATTCTATCACAGTTTTTGACCCCATCAGAAACCTGAAAATCCAAATTAGCCTTTGCCCTCCTATATTTAATATCCAAGTCTAATTTTGATATATCATTTAGTACCAAGATATACGAATTAGTATAACCCATATTATTTTCAGTACCAATGAAATTTACCTAGTTCATAACATTTACATTATTTTCGGTCATTATTTTACATTATAAAAACCCCCCAACAAATATCTACATTTCAAGTAATTATACAATTAAGACTAACAATCTAGAAGCTTAAAAACAAATTAATTATATACTAACTGTAGAAGTCTACATAGCTGTATACCAGTATGTGTAAGTGAGACAGTTTTTAAAATGTGATCTCAGTTGTCATGCAACATGCCAGTATTCTAACTTTTCCTGTTATAGTCAGTAATATCACAGACACATTTCAAGAAATTTATCAGCTAGCTGTATTCGTTAAATTGTAAAGAGCCTATGCTAGATTTTTAGCATGATATTGTCTTTTTCAAAGTTATTCTAATTACTGATGAGCCAATCAAAGTATGTAACATAAATAAATTTAATGCATGACATTCATAAAAATAGCATATGTGCAAGTGAATTTCATCTATCATTTACACTCACCCTGTGTGTGAAACGCAAATGCAGTGATTGCAATCTGCTAGTGATATCTCCAAGAGTTTGTTAGTAACAATTGCAGAGGCATCTGCAAATCCAAATAGGGAGTGATCTGTGAATACTGTCTGAAAAAAAATAGCCGAGTAAGCAATTTGTACTGATAACAGTTTATAATATTCTTTGGTTTGGTATATTTCTGTAGTTAGTGGAATTGTAATCAATTCAGTGGATAGCTTACATGCATCTTTTATTCTGTAAAACAGTTCTGTTAATTTCATCACGTGAAACTGGAAACTGTGTACACTAAAGTATTTACGGTCTTTAAATATTTAGAATTACAAATAGAATGTGACCACAATCTATAAGCTAAAAATGGGACAGGTGCCATAAATCATTCAACCCTTCTCTTCTAAAAGTAAGGTCATGATACTTAAAACATACTAAAATATAGATGACGACTTCTGTTGTTTCTTGCACTCTCTGCTGTTATGTTAATGGATATACTTAAGTCCTCACTCCAGCCTCATTATATTCTACAGAGGCAATGGCATAAGCAGAATTTTGTCAAGGGAGAGGTCATTATTAAAATAGTTTACAATTTACATTATCGGTATTTTAAATTTTGTGTATTATTATGTTATAGTATATTTATTAATGTTATAGTATGTTCTAATATAACATGAATATTCTTATAAAATCTTTGAAACGTAATTTTTTTTTTCACAGCCATCCAATTTTTAACAAATTTTAATTTCTGTTTATTTCTGTATAATAAAAAATGTTTATGTCACACTATAATTGAATATCGAGAGAGGAGTGAAACAAGGCGACCCAATCTCTCCTAAACTATTCACGTGTGTGCTTGAAGACGTCTTCAGGAAAATAAACTGGAAGAAGAAAAGCGGAATAAGTATAAATGGGAAAAGACTAACAAACTTACGCTTTGCAGACGACATAATACTGTTCGCCAAGTCTGCAAGAGAACTGCAAGAAATGTTACAAGAATTGCACACAAAAAGCAAAGAAATAGGACTCACGATGAATAAAGATAAAACCAAAGTGATGACGAACGCACCAGAGATACCCATTAGAGTAGACACAACAGAATATGTATACCTGGGACAATTAGTCACATTCCGACAGAACACAAAGAAAGAAATCAACAGGAGAACATCTGCAGCCTGGAAAGCATTCTGGAGCCTTAAGACCATATTACTCGAAAAATCCATCAACAGAAAACTTAGATTCGAAGTCCTCGAGTCATGCATATTCCCAATACTCTTATACGGATGCCAGACGTGGTCGTTTGTAGATAAGCTCAAACAATCCATTCAAGTATGTCAAAGGAAAATGCAGAGAAAGACACTGGGTATCTCACTCCAAGACAGGATCTCAAACGAAGAACTGCGCAACCTCTCCAGCGACGCGGATGTCTTGGAAAGGGCAACAAAGCTAAAATGGAAGTGGGGAGGACACGTGGCAAGGCTAAATCCAGAAAGATGGGCGTACACAGCTACAATGTGGGACCCATACACGGGGAGGAGAAGACAAGGACGACCAAGGCGCAGATGGACAGACATACTCGCAGTGAGGGCCGGAAAACAGTGGTCAAGAATAGCAAGAGACAGGAAAAAGTGGAAGGAACTAGAGTAACACTTGACGGTCTTACTAATAAACCGTGTATAGTTTTCATACGAGACTTATGCAGCGTTGAGACAGAAAACGTTACTAATAAACCATGCATAAGCGATGGATGTATAAACAATCTGTAACTATACAATGGGAATTGCTTTGCAGTAATTATATACACGAAACCCCTTGTTTAAGCGTTGTATATAGAGAAAAAATGGCCGCCCCTCTAACAGCTGTTCGTATCGACTGTCATTTTATGATAATGGATGCCTTGTAACCACAGAACACACCAAAAACCACAGAATAAGTAGAATATTATTGCTGTAGCTTGTACTCTTTGACCAAAATATAGTGTGGTAATCGATCAGAGCCAGTTGTACTATCGATTCTTAACACGACACACTAGAGCGCTCTACCGGATGCAATAGAGAATCTCAGATATTCTATTACCTTTCGTAATGAAGTAATGACGAAACTATGACGTAGCTGTGTTAACAATTATACTGTTATACACGACGTATGTAGTGATTATTAGTAAGGAATTTACACATGACTTATAAACGAGCTACTCATTGTATAAGTATAAGACAGTTAAACGTCTGTATATAGAGTTTTTATTAGTAAGACCGTAAGTGAAGTGAACATTGTACGATCAAAAGTGTAAATAGCTTGTAAGAGGACAGTTAGTGTCAGTGATATATATACCATAGTGCTACAAGTCTTACTTGGAATGGCTCACCAAGTAAGTTACATCGAGCCACCCCTTTCTTAGGAGGCCTTTGCCCTACACGGGACATTACCAGGCTATTCATTCATTCATTCATAATTGAATAGCCACCCAGAACAAGGTTGTAATTAGCAAATACGAAATTCTTTAAAAAAATGGGGAAAAACATATTGTACTGTACATACTTTAAATTTGTTAGAGCAAGGTTGATAATCATCAAGACAATGCATGCCCGCACACATGTGTCGTTGCCGTGGGAAAAATACATGAAGTGAGGTACGAATTGTTGCCACACCCACCTTATTCGCCTGATATGGCTCCATCAGACTTTCATCTCTTCCCTAAGCTCAAAATTTTCCTTGGTGGACGGAGATTCTCTTCAAACAAAGAACTGATAGTCGGAGTTAACAAGTACTTTGCAGGCCTGGAGGAATCTAATTTTCGAGATGGAATAAAGACATTGGAACATCGATGGACCAAGTGCATTACTGTACAGGGAAACTACATTGAAAAAATAAATAAATAAAAAATGAGGTACGTTATTTTTTATTCCATTCCGAGAACTTTTCAAATATGAGCAACATGATTGTACAGGTAGTTCCGTGTCTTTACTAAAAATTGGTCTATGGAGATCATGTTCTGCCATGTACTGAGCAGTATTTTTCACACATGCAGTTGCATTCTTGGTCAAAATTGTGGTAATTATTTCATGAACATAACTTAGTCTGGAATCCATAGACTACTAGCCATGGTCGTGACATGTCTGATCTCTAAGTTTGTTCACAACCATTCTCGACTCCAAATGACCTCTGTTGCAGTGAAGGACGAGTAGTGTGTACAGTATTTTTAAAGACATTTTCAGTGTCTATGTAATTAAATTATTTTTACTGCAACTGGAACCCGAATATTAATATTTATATTGGAACTGCATTCCGGTCCAACTAAAGGCACTGCCTATAAATACGAGTAAGCAGCTCTGCACATTGTTATTTAGACTACCAGTATTTCTTGTTCGGCCATCTGAGATTTCGAAAAAATATGCAACATAAATTTCTAAATTAATTCTGACAGTGAGCCGTCAGATCTAATGGACAAGAATTTAAGTTGATAATTATTTCCCTCTTTTCAATTAAAAATGCTGATGCTTACAGTTAAAAATTTGTTATGATTCTTGTTCCTTACTGTAAAAATATAATTTAGTCGCCATGGTGATATAGTGACTAGAGCACTGGACTTTTTTTCGATTAATACACACACACCTAAACTGGGCTCTAACCTCAGGAAAAATGCCGCTGCCCCTGTTCGAAAGCACGCCCCAGAGGTTTTCTATGAAAGCTTGGGTTCCCTTGTAGCATTCCAATAAATCTCCATCATCTCATTGTGAGTGTAGCATAGACAAGCCACCTCCTATCTCTTAAATAAATCTGATTAAATAAGTATATACTAGTTAAAATTTAACTAAAGCCAATTGCTGTAGAATCTTTAGTGTATTGTAAATATTTGTTAGATCACTACTGTATTAGGGCTGGCTGAGTGGAAGTGAAGGTCTTACACAACTGGCTTCATATGGGTGAATGACGAAGAGTTTATAAAAAAAAAAAAAAAAAAAAAAAAGTGCAATTCCAGAATTCTTTACTATTGTCATCTTGTACAATAAATACGTACCTTTAGACCCATCAATCTTCCAATAACCATTGCTTCGTGCGCTAAAGCCGAAAATGCTGAATGACCATGAATGATTGTTATTCTCTCCCTTATAAAAATGTAGCGGATCAATGGAAGCGAGCAAATCATTGTTGGAAGAACACATTGGTTGTAAAAGACTTTAACTGGTAGATAAAATACCTGAAAAAAAGTAAAATGTTTACTTTCCATGCACTTTGCTAAAAACAATGTCATATAATTTTTTTTCTCACCTTTAGGCCATTAGTCATATATCGAATTCCTACTCTATCCCCATAGGAATGTGTCATAACGATCACTTTATATCCACGACTGATAAGACATTGGGATAAATTAAATATATGTTCTTCAACTCCACCCATGTTTGGATAGAAGAAGTCTGAAACCATACTGCAAAAAAAGTTATGTTTAATTATTGCAAGTTCGCAACAATTATATAAAATCCAGTTGCAATCAGGCTAGTTTGGAGTAGCTTCAACTTACCAAATTCTATGAAGCATTGCAAATACAAGAAGTTCAAGTATGTCATTTCGAGCTGTAATAATACTAGATGGATATTGCATTCGACATAACTATATGCAACATAACCTCAATATTAATGCTTTCGTTCGGAAGCACATCTCAATTAAGATAACGTCACTCTGCTCCATTGTAATTTTTCACTCCGTACTTCAATTTTTGTACCCATCGTAAATTATTTCTTCAATATACAGAATACTGATAAATATTTTACAAATATGTAAATATTACTAGTTATATATTGGTGTAAATTTTATCAGCTGATTCCTACTATAAATACATTGCTGCCAACAAGACTTACTTTACTGTTATTTGTCTATGCTTTACAGACACTTGCTGAAAAGTATGAATGTCATTAAATATACTGTTATGCAATAAAGATGATTTCAGTTACAATATACTATTATTCGACTTGACTGTTGTGACATTAAAGACGAAATTTGGTTTTATAAACAAAGTCCTGCTGTTATCAATCGGTACCAATTTTGAACTACTATGTCAGCTTGAGAATCACAAAGTTCACAGTTAAAAATTACCTCCTTACTGCAAGTTCTCGCCAAATTCAGTATAAACGTTGTCGGCTTTATCAATATTTTCGAAAGTACAGAAGTAATGTCGGATATACTGTAGTTTTTCACGAATGTCTCTCGTAAATTTTGTGTGTAAATTGAAATTTCAAAATTCTGAACCTTAGGAAAAGTGACTCATATATAAAACCGTGATTGTCACGGAATTGAGATTATTAGATGGGTGGAATAGTGAAAATGGGATGAGCCCATGACTTTACAAAGCTGACAGCATGGGTAATGTTCACTGCTCCACGTTCTGATAGTTTGACACTTGCCACAGTATTTTTATACTGTGCACTTGCAGTCAACTAATAGAAATCACGAGAGCCTATGTCTTGTACTGTATATAAAACATTAGGGTGAGTTGTATTGTACAATGAATAAACTCTTGGATTAATTGTATACTTCGTAAACACCAGTACATTCAATCTTAATCGCTGCCAGGTTTGACATTTATTTAATATAAGAAGCAATATATATTTTGGATCTGTTAATCTTATCGATACCAAATTTATTGTTAATCATTTTTACGCTCTCGTTCGATAGTGGGCCTACTATTGAAAATGCAGTGTAACAACCTCAGACTGTTTTATCATCTATTTCAATGAACATTTAATTAATTTCGACAGACAACGTCAGATAAATTTTAGACAAATACTCTTAATAATAAATATATAATATGTATTAATAAAATACGGTGCATGTCATCGCTCTTTTTACGTCTTAAACTGGGGAATTACTAAGCCAGTATTCACAGATGGCAGCACTTTGGTTCAGGATTACTGTCAACATACAATGTCATACTATAATATCGAGTTCTTGAAATGAGTGGGTGATGTATGTGTACAGTTTTGTTTTCGTTGGAAAATGTCGTGAATCCATGACTGTTAGCAATTGTACATTGCTAATGTAAAATGAACATACATTTGTGATCCAAATGTCACATACGCCGCTTCCAGTTTAATCCAACAAAGGGTAAGTACAAAATACTAATAGTGTATAAGGAAAAAGTCTTGTACCAACTGTTGATAAGTAGAGTTTTCCTCCTTTTGACAGGACATTAACAAATGTGTTTCTTGGTAGTGCGATATCATTGCGCCATATGAGAGGATGAATGTTACAGTGACCACCCCACAATGCTGGAAGTGGGAGTACGTGTGGTTCGAGGTCCAGACTGGAAGTGGGGGCAACAAGATGATGGAGAAGGCCATGTGGGCACCGTAGTTGAACTTGGAAAGCCTGGAAGTCCAACTTCTCCAGACAAAACCGTAGTAGTGCAATGGGATTCAGGATCTCGAACCAACTATCGCGTTGGCTATCAAGGGGCATATGACTTGAGAGTTGTAGATAATGCGCCAGCAGGTAAATGTCATTAAGTTTCTGCTGTCCGATCATTGTATTTTTTTAACCACATAGGTACCGGTACTTCATTGCTTTATTATCTTATTGATATTTTTTGGATTCTCATGCAGACCAATTTCGTTATAGAGCTTATTTCTGATTGGAAATTTAAACATTTCTCAATTTTACTTATAGCCTATTATAAATACAATTCAACAAAATGCATATCAAGTATGTTAAGGATAGACTGCTACATTGTCAGTGATTCCTTTTCATATGTTCAAGTGGCAATGACATGTACATAGACCCTATATTAGCACGATATATAACTTCTGCAGAGGTTAAACTATAAATCCTATGCACATTGTGCGCATTCCATTTCATTCATTCATAGGCCCTATATGCTTAATTGTGATTTGCTAATGTTGAACTGTACGTACCTCAGATCACATAATATATAGACCTAAATGTGATCAGGGAGTGTACCGGTACATAGCGGTAGCAAAACTTACCGCACAAGTTTTTAGTTCTCCCTGTAATAATAATGCTGCTACTCGGAAGTTCTTCACACATATTATATGAATTAATTATTATTGTATTATCATTTCTTATTTTATGTTTTTTAAATTGTTTATGACTTCTGGTCTGTTTTATTATCCTGGACCTCTATGGCTACCTTATTTTTCTATGATACAGACTCCATTCGGAATAAATAATATTGTTTCCAGAGTGTGACATAGCATTTCTAATGAAGATAGTAAAAATTAGTTCTCTACAATAATACTATGAAATCTGCCAATATCCAATGAAGCATTCTGTATAAAATTTTTTGATTAACAGAGTTAGAAGGTTATTTTCAATTATTTTCACCTCGATAAAATGAAATATCTTAATTTTAGTGATACTTCTGTAAACCTATATATAATTTGAACTGGTAATGGAAATTACGGAAAAACGTCTGAATGGATTTTAATGAATGACCTCTCATTTTGAAGCTTGGCATCCTAGGATTTGCAGAAAAATAGTAGTTTTCAGTGAAATGTAAATTTTCTTACATAATTATCTTATTTTTAAAAATCCATCTGTCGTCAGTTCTGAGAACTAATGGTTTTTCAGGAAAAGACAAAACACACACTACAATAAAAATCATACCCGAAAGCAATGATCTGCAGGATTGTTGTTATAATTATTTAGAGCTCAGCCTCTCTGACATAATAATGCCAATATGTTGATCATCATTTGTATAATTTTATTTAGGACGTCTCTAAATTGGTTTTTAAAAACTTCAAGACTTACTAAAAGTAATTTAGGCCTTCAGGTTTGAGTCTCTGTTGTGTAATTTCCTGAGTGCAGCTGTGTATTGGATATTAAAAACTATCAAACTTAAGAAGGTTTGATGACCTTATTACCATTAAAAATGAAATATTATAGTTAACTTAATGCCATGATGTATTTGTCACTAATGATACACATTAATACTATGAATATATTTATGATATGAATGTGAACCTTTTGGGGTAGCTTATGTGAGTAGATTTAGAAAATATCACAGTCTAGTATATCCCTACAGTCACGAAGCTTGAGTTTATGAGAGTACTAGGAATAATAGACTGTGCAGGTACTATTTCGCATTGTCTGTAATGAGGCGATAGTAGCGATCCTAGTGGTTAGCAACTATCTATGGATGCATATTTACTACGTACCGGTATTGAGCTTCGTGACTGTATATACTAGACTGTGATAATATCTTAAATTATATCTCATTTCTACAGTTTACTGAGTAACAACTATAAAGTATATTTATGTTACTGAAAACTGCAACATTTACGTAAGATAACAATATTGTTATTAAAAATGAAATATTTTTACAGTTATTAAGCAAGTGGTGTGGCTTTTTCAGAATTTAATGATGGTGCAGTGTAGATACTTATATGTGTGATTCTCTAATTTTCCTAGGTAGTAGTGCATTTCTATGGAAGAGGCATTAGTAATTGAGCCATGCTTCCTATTTTAGCTGCGTCTTTAAACTACATCAAAATTAATTTCATATTTCTTTGGTTTAATCAATTAGATCTGTTATCACTGCCAAGCATATCATTTTGTTGTAGGGAGAATAGCAGGCCATTTCACTTGCTGCCATAATGAATTAGTTTATTTCCCGCAACTAGCAACGAATGAAACACTGAAACTGACAGTAATTTATGATGAACAATTTTATTTAGGACATATATAAGATACTACAACTCTGCTAAAGCATTCGCCTCATTTTCCGTATCTCAGAAATAGATTTCTCACAGCAGCCTATACTGCTGAAAATACATAAATAATTTACATCTCCGATCTTGCGCCACTAACAATTATTCATTACGAGCTTATGGGCAATTGTACGTAATTGATTCAACAAATGCTATGTTTTATGTGAACAAAATGATGTCCAGGATTCACAGGTACCTAATACGCTCCAAACGTTGTCAGATATTGTTTCTAGCAATCTCTATGCTATTTCCTACAAAATTCAGGAAAAATATTGGTAAATAAAGAAAAGGTACGATCTATAGATTTAAGTTTCGTTCATCATTTTGGGTTAGATCAACGACAATGCAATAAACTTACTGGAGAGGATATTGAGGGTTGTTTTTGTCTCCGAAGATGGTGAGCCACCAAAATACCGTGATGTTGTGCATGACAAACAAGGGGGACCAAATTAAACTCTCACTGTGATCTGATGACATATCCCCTCCACTTCCCTTATAACTCACAATTGCAACACAGTGCCCTATTCTAGCAAAACAAGCTCACTAGAATGGCCTTACTTCGGTTTGTATCATTTCGGATTGTTGTTCGTAACCATTTCTCACACATTCATTAGTCACACAAGTTAATCCAGCAATATTTAGTAGAGCAGTATTGTCGAAAGGAAGCATAAAGGTTATAATTCCTAAGAAAAAACCAAAAGACATTAATTACTGATAAAATAAGAGGCCTATAAGATTTTGTAGTCTCCCAATCATTTCAGCAAGAGCTTTTAACAAGAAAAATGGTGATACTGTCCTCTATATTTCAAGGCTGTTCACGAAACATGCAACAGCTATACCAATATGCTATGTCTATTGTTCGAAAACATGGCAAACCTGATATTTTCTTAACTCTCACCTGCAATCCGCAATGACCTGAAATAGCTACTGTTTTACTCCCACATGAAAAATCCACTGATTGTTATGATATTGTTATTTGTGTTTTCGCATTGAAACTCGAAGAACTGAAGATGGATGTGTTCAAGAAAAAGTATTTGGCATAAAAAACATTAAGAGGGAAGCTTTTAAAAATATATATTTTTGACAGAGTTACACTTCATTGAATTATTATGTTACTTTGAATGTTACATCTTCATTATTATGGAAGCAAATAACTTTCAAAAGTCTGGTAATCTTTCTGGAATAAATCTGAAAAAAATTTATTTGGATTTCTAATGAACTAAGTTTGTAGTATTTGCTACACAAGCCACTAGTATGGATTTTACTTCTGACCATGTAAAACTAAGTAGGTACTCTAGGTAGGCTACATGAATAAACTGAATTTATTGATCCTGACATAAACATAAATATATGATAAGTTAATAGTGATCAGATTCTTTATAGTAAATATATGCACAGGCACTACAGAGTGTAACTTTATTAATTTTTAGATTAATGATTTCATGCGTATTAACTGAAAGATATTAAATTCAAATAATTCCTATCAGAATCCATTATTCCAGTAAGTATTCAAAATGTCTTCAACCAGACAGTAGCCTATATAATGGGTTATCCACATGTTTACAAACTTAATCATGGCAATGTAAAGGGCTACATTAAAGAAAACAAAATGATTTAGCATGGCTTTTTAATCTCTTCAGATGGTAAGCTGTGGATTACCAATATTTTACGGAAAGCAGTCTGACCACACATATCAATGCTTGTAACAGCCAAATGGAATGCTTACAGTCATGGGTTCCTATATAAAAAAAAATGTTCATATTGATCTCTCCACCACCTGTAAAAGTTTGTAGCAAAGGCACAGTTACACCCTGTATAAATCTTTTTTCTAAACAAAATCCTGGCAATGAACATTAATGCTTATTCTCAGTACTGAACTGAAGATTTATTAAATAAATGTTATACCGAATTAACTTAAGGAAATTAAAATTTATAGCCTACTAATTTCATATAGATCCAAATGTCTTTGAAAAATTGGTTGGTGATGCAGCATTTGTTACAGCGTTTTTAGCTAATTTGTGTTTCATTGTTTGCAAGTACCATTTTTTTAATCTGCCCTCTAGGCGTTGAAATTAAACTACAGTGTATTTTCTGTATACTGTAACATAAATCATTGTTATGATAAAGAGCCTGCAGTTATTTTATTACGTTTAACTTTCTACATATTAAACCAGTCAGTAGATCAACAGAACTATTGTTGCTCTGAAACTTTTCTCTGTATTAGGTTATACAGAGTGTTAGTCAAGTATGGAATATTACTCATAAGTTCTTAAATTTTAATTTTACAAAAAAAAAGGGGGCTTAGATGCATTATAGGTACCCCCAGCCTATTTAATATCAATTCATATTCTTATCTGGAAATAGTATATTATCGACTGTTATTCTAATATAGCCAACTTATTAAAATTAATTTTTTTTTATTTCAATAATACGTAATGCCACTGTCTTCTTAAAACTTATTTATTAGTCATTACAGTTTTTTACGCAAATATTTTCCCTTGGACGTCCGAAATTAAATTTTAATTCTTTTTCTTTTTATTTCAGTGGTAAGTATTGCCTTAGCTACCCTAACCTGTTTAGTTAGCTTTCTTTATGTAAATTAAGAAACTTTGTATTATAAATACCTCATTACTAAACATTTTACTTAAAAATCAGTTCTCTCTAGACGAAAATAAATAACTTGTTCGAAATAAATAATAATGCGTTTTTTATATTTATTTTATCCTGAACATGGTTCAGATGTGAAAGTTTTTCCGCAACATACATTTAAGTTGTTGGAGGGAATCAAAGGCCCTCAATATTTTTTATTTTCTAGTTTCTTTTTTTACATATTTAGCGAGAGGTCTGCAATTCCAAACATGGTTTGCTTATCATACAAGTGGAACGGGTTTGGATCGAAGCCCCCAATTAATACTTTTATTTTTCTATAGCTTTTTTTACATAGGTCTAATTAGTTAGAGGAGGCTTACAATTCTAAAAATAGTTTCCTAATAAAACAAAAAGAGCAACTGGTATCAGTTTCAAGTTTAAATAGACTTAATTGGAATTATCCACCATGACATAAGGATTTTGCATACTTCAAATCTCGACAGGTTTGAGACATTGTAAAAGACACTGAAACGTTTACTGCTATTGACTCACACTTTATTCTAGAAAAAATAAACTGTTTTTCGTGAGATACGTATTATGATGGCAAAAGTACAGTCAGTTGAGGGAAATGATTGTGTTAATACTGTGGAATGAAAAACAGGCCTTCTTCAGAGCAAAACGCTTTTGAGTATTTTCATCTTCTGATGTAAGAAACGACGTCAGTTTTTATGAGAAAATTTTACTTAGGGTTATACAACAAGAATACATTTCTTCGTATTTGCATGTTGCACAATATCCAATCGTTCTCTTTGTTCAATTGGAAATTATTTGCACATTGTACAAAATAGTTCTTTACCACATGTTTAAGAATAGAAAATCTGCCTTCAATTCTTCTGAAATCACAAATCACTGATTAACACTTAACACCAGTAAAAGATTAAGTCTAGGCACTGCATGTTCCATGCAAAGTGTGGCGAAAGTGACTGTGGGGGTTCCCCATGTCCCCAGCGTCAATGAGATAGGTGATAGTGAGATGGTATTTTGCGAGATGAGACTGAGGATTCGCCATAGATTATGCGACATTCACCTTATGGTTCCGAAAAAACCCAACCAGATAGTCAGCCCAAGTAGGAATTAAACTCTCGCCCAAGCACATCGCCGGATCAACAGGCAAGCGCCTCAGCCAACTGAGCTACATCGCTGGCTGTGATGTAAAAGAGTTCAGTAGTTTTTTTTTACTTGGTTATTTAACGATGCTGTATCAACTACGAGATTTATTTAGCGTTGATGGCATTGGTGATAATGAGATGGTATTTGGCGAGATAGGTCGAGGATTCTCCGTAGATTACCTGACATTTGCCTTGCAGTTGGGGAAAACCTCGGAAAAACCCCAACTAGGTAATCAGCCTAAGCGGGACTCGAACCTGCGCCTGTGTGTAACTCCGGATCGGCAGACAAGCACCTTAGCCGACTGAGCTACACCGGTGGCAGTTCCAGTAGTCTTTATGATATGGTTTACAGTATTTGAACCACCTTTGCTCCTAAAATCAACTCTTATTATTCACTGGGAATAAATTATATGCTATAAAATGCTAATTTAAAAGCACTTAATTAATTTTAGTTGTTCGACAAAAAATACTTTGTACACATAATTAGACAGGTTTTAAAACATATCATATTAGTGACGTGCTTTCTGTTCATATGACTTGGTTTTGATATTTTCCAGAAGAAACAAAATTTATTTTAACCCGACTCTGGTTGCTGTCTGAGCATTTTGCTAAGTATCAAATTCAAATGACAGTCACACCAAAATGGAAGGGATTGCAAGTTTGTTTCTCTCTCTAGCTGACTTCGTGTCAGCTTTCACCTGTGAAAAGAATTTTCTTCGAACAGTACATGGTACTCTGGAGAAAAAAATAGCTCAGTTATTATGGAATAATTACTGTCATGCCTTAGTAAAGTCAATGGCTGCTTTCAGCCGGGATAGCAAGTAGCTAATATAAAAGTAAAACTTTTGAAATTGAGGATTCACATCTAATAATGAAACCATGACTCAAACAGAGAATTAGAAAACCTTTTGTGGAAAGTGAGGTTTGCTTTGTTCTGCAGATATGACGATCTTATATTCGTAGTAAGAGTATGCTACAGTGTTTAGTCTATATTTGAGCTTTGTTTGCAGGTGTAAAGCACCAGAATATAATTTGTGATGGATGTAAAAAGCATGGAATAGCAGGAATGCGATGGAAGTGTGCACGCTGCTATGACTATGATCTGTGCACACACTGCTACATGTCTGATAAGCATGATCTCATTCACTTGTTTCAAAGATTTGAGACTGCATCATCCATTGGGTAAGAGACCTTGTGACCATTATTAGCAGTCATTCTTTATAGAGAGAGAGTGAGTGAGTGAGTGAGTGTGTATGTGTGCGTGTGCGTGCGTGCGCGCGCGAACATTTTCATAAGTGTTATCAAATTTGGCCAAATTGTTATGCACATAATAACCATTGAAGAGTTATAAACACATTTTCTTAACCCTGCAATACTTGCCCAAGCAACTCGGATTACACTACTCCTCTTTGGCCTTCATTTTTACGATGTGGTGATACAAATGTTTTTGCTGCTCCTAATATTGTTCCCTAACAGCCTCAAGAGCATTTTAGTGTTTTTGATTTTGTACTCTGTTGAGCAGTTTAAAAATATAGTTTGCTTAAAGTGCATTGGGGCATTCAGATACCCCATAGAATTAGTTCCCTCTCCCCCACGTAAAATCTTATTTATTTTAATGACAAATATTTCAAAAACTTCCTTGATTGTGGTTTAATTTGTCTATTACACATCTAGTGTTTCTGTCCTGTTATATATTGTGAATTATAATACAATGATACAGAAATCTGAAATTGTTATAACTTATTGTGAGATATACTAACTTGATATCTGTTCCATCAGTATTTCACAGGTCTAAAGCTATGGTTCTGCTATGGCGATCATCACCGAGCGAACAGCGCTGTGTGATTAGCTTGACATGTAAATAAATGGAGCAGGCTACAGCGATCTGCGCTGGCGTTCCTCGCTCTGGATTGACTTGGCTTCAAATTGAGAACGATGATCATCGTTAATTTAGAAAACAAACGAATGACAATATCACACATATAGCTGCAAAACATTGTGAATTTAGTAATATCTCACAAATAAATGATGAAACTTTAATTAACCATGTTTCCAATCATCCTATTCTGTTCGATAGGAGTTCAAAAAAATACAGAGATACCCATAAAAAGAAAATGTTGTGGAAGGAAGTTGGTGAAATTGTATGCAAGATTGGTAAAGTATTTCTATTTCAACACAAGTTAATTATATGTATATTCCAATACATTAGAGAAAGAATAATTGAAATATTTATTTTTAATGACAGTGTTTATAAAAAAAACTGAAAATATATGTATATAGTTAGTGTCAAAGGAATAGGCTAGGGCTATCTCCCGCGAAATTCCAGCCTTTAATAGCGACATTGATATAACCAATCATTTGAGATCATTTTAAAATCCTAATGAAGCATGTTTTACAATTAGTTTTAAGTTGAATAGCTTGGACAAAAGCATGAATATTGTAACTGCTGTAATTTAGAATGAACGTTGTAATTAATTTTGACAGGGATAGCTCACTTGGAAAATAATTTAAATATACGGTGCGTCTCTTAAAGTGGGATAAATACGATAATGTATTTCACTGACATCATTTAGCTCTTCCTTCTTTACTAGAAAAATAAGCTTTAAACTTGTCTCCAATCTCCAATGCTAAATGATTCAGCAGAATTATTTTCTCCAAAGTGCTATCTAATTTTCTGATGGCATAGGCCCTAATACTTTTGATAGCAAAGATGACTATGTTCGGTGTAAAGAAAACAGCTCAGCTGATGTTCATTCGGCTATGATCGCCAATGCTGTATGCTGAGTGGTGATCATCATAGTGGAACCATAGCTTTAGACTTCAAAGACAGGTATTCTCGACTTTGGAACTTAAAAAATGTACTCTTTTCAAAGGAATCAGTGTATATTTTAGTGCATGTCGTTATTGTATAGTTTTTGAGTGAGGAAATGTATAAAACTAATTTTATAAATACTACCTGTGTGTTTAAATTCAAATTTAAAAGGCAGTACCTTGTTGTAGTGTTTATTATCATCATCATCATCATGAACTTCGTTTTAGATCATGTGATCTGTGATGATAATCTAAGAAAGATGGCCTTGATCCCTCCATTAATGTCTTGGTCTTCCACTGTTGCCTAGACCTGACTTATACCATACTGAATCTAAGTATGTACTTAAAAAATACTGTATTTTATAGTAGTACAGAAAGGTATTGTGAAAAGGATCATGGAGAAATATGGTTGTGGAGCTGTGTTGAATGTACCTACTGTGTGAAAGATTACCTGTAAGACGTTTTTATCTAATAGCAGTAACAATAACCATCAGCAGTACAGAAATGTAAATAGTGACACAATAGCAGGATTTTATTCTGAAGCCAGAGGGAAAGCTGTGATAGTTAACATAATTTTCAGTGCCAGTAGCAGATCTCTTGCTTATTTCATAAGAAATTACGTTATATTTTGTTTTTGCCCATTTTTTTTTTCCACATAGTTTCAGGAGAGGTTTCGCATCTCGACAGTTGTTCTTATTCTTACAGAGTAGAGATGGGGCCTCGGAAAGGTTGTGCTAAGGTACAAATGAAGGGAATTTTTGTGGGTGCAAAAGTTGTTCGGGGTCCAGACTGGGATTGGAGTAATCAAGATGGAGGTGAAGGTATGCCATTATCATTATATAGTAATACTAAGCTGATTTTTAGGTCCTAAAACGTAAGTTTCAAATGCTTGAAACATAAGTTTACTTTTGTATTATATAAAGCCCTTAAAATATGTTATAAAGTACTGAAAATTAGAAAATATAAGCCACTCAGATATTTGTATTTAAATTAAATTAAGAAGACTGAAGAAAGAAATAAAATGGAACAAATTCACACTTTTGTTTTCAAACTTGGTAGAATATAGTTTATCATCTGTCATGTAATGTGAAAAACCCTATTGCCACTGATGAATTAATGACATTTTATACATTTATTTTGACATTTCTTAGAATTAATCACTTTTTATACTTCCAGCATAGAAAATATTTCTACTTAGCATAAATTTACACAGGAAGGTTCACATCTTTATAGCAAAAACAAAAATAGATTACATTGCAACTAAAACCTTCTTCTTAAGCTTTTAAATTGGTGTAATGAATCTCTATGGAAGATCTTAAGAGAAAAATGAAACCCTGAAACATATCGTACCCAGTTTTTAAGCTCAACCCTTTCCTCCACCAAGGAGAACCTGAAAACTGAAATGTCTCCAAATGCATAAGAATTAACAACATTACTTACAAAACCAAAACTGTGGAGCACTGCCCACAAAATAGACAGAAAACACCGTAAAATAGCACTAGCATTGATTGGGATTGATACCGTGTAAGAAGTATTTCGAGCAGAGAAGGAATGAATTGTGGTTTGGCAATTTTTGGAGATATATTATTATAATGTACCGAATACATATGATATTTCCATGCAGATATTCTGCGTCATCATACGAAGAAAGAGTAATGGAACAGAGAAAAATTCTCTCCGGCGCCAGGATTTGAACCCGGGTTTTCAGCTCTACTTGCTGACGCTTTATCCACTAAACTACACCGGATTCCACCCCGGCGTTGGAAGAATCGTCTCAGTTTTAAGTTCCAACTCTTGGGTTCCCTCTAGTGGCCGCCCTCTGCGCTACATCATAGATATCTATGAACCTAGGACCGAAGTCCACACATGTGCTGAGGTGCACTCGTAATGAGTGACTAGTTGGCCGGGATCCGACGGAATAAGCGCCGTCTTAAATCACGAAGTGATTTACGCATATCATATATATTATTATAATTTACAGAAGTACATATGATATTTCCATGCAGATATTCTGCGTCATCATACGAAGAAAGAGTAATCATTACGAGTGCACCTCAGCACATGTGTGGACTTCGGTCCTAGGTTCATAGACGTAGTGCAGAGGGCGGCCACTAGAGGGAACCCAAGAGTTGGAACTTAAAACTGAGACGATTCTTCCGACGCCGGGGTGGAATCCGGTGTAGCTTAGTGGATAAAGCGTCAGCATGTAGAGCTGAAAACCCGGGTTTAAATCCCGGTGCTGGAGAGAATTTTTCTCCGTTCCATTACTCTTTCATCGTATGATGACGCAGAATATCTGCATGGAAATATCATATGTACTTCGGTACATTATAATAATATATATGATATGCGTAAATCACTTCGTGATTTAAGACGGCGCTTATTCCGTCGGATCCCGGCCAACTAGTCACTCATAACGAGTGCACCTCAGCACATGTGTGGACTTCGGTCCTATGGTCATAGATATCTATGACGTAGTGCAGAGGGCAGCCACTAGAGGGAACCCAAGAGTTGGAACTTAAAACTGAGACGATTCTTCCGACACCGGGGTGGAATCCGGTGTGGCTTAGTGGATAAAGCGTCAGCGCGTAGAGCTGAAAACCCGGGTTCAAATCCCGGCGCCGGAGAGAATTTTTCTCCGTTCCATTACTCTTTCTTCGTAATTTTTGGAGAGTTTTCTAAAGTTTGGTACAAGAAATGAAAGGTGAATGGAGTGACTGATATATGTTTCTAATGGAAATAATATTGCAATGTCCAAAATTGTTTTTTCTCCCAATTCTTGAAATTCTCAAGTTCGAATAACTAAGATGTTGCTATCTGTAAGTTTGCTGGATGTATAGTACAGCCTGAGAAAACTGGGTCTATCGTCATTTTAGACATTTTTATGCATTAAAAAACTCATTTAGACATAACTGTGCACAAAATGTGTAGATGCAATATCCATTGGATATGAACTAATCCATTGAATAGTTGTTACCATTTGATACATAGCCCTAGCTATAAAATTTAATTTATCAGAGAAAACATAGGCCTATTGTTTCACAACTTTCACGTCTTTCCATCCTTATCATAGAAAAGTACTCATCATTTTACTCTGTTGCTGCTTTGTTGTGATAGTTTGAGTTATTGTTGGCAGGCAAGACTGGAAGAGTAATAGATATTCGAGGCTGGGATAATGAGTCTGGCCGCTCTGTTGCCAATGTCACATGGACCTCAGGTTCCACAAACGTGTACAGGCTAGGGCATAAGGGAAAGGTGGACCTCAAATATGTGCAAGATGCAGTGGGTGGCTACTATTATCGGGACCATCTTCCCATTCTCGGTGAGTTCTGTCTGTCCTGTTCTTTTGTTTGATGTCTTTGTATTCAGATAAGAATCGTAAGATTAATACTAAAAAAGTCTCATTTCTTGTAATATACTTCTCAAATAAAGATAGATCTAAACTTTTGCAATTGTTGACTTCATTATGTTTTGAATTGAGAAATTAACTACATGAGTACATCTTGATTACATAACTTTTAACACTGTATCACTTCGGAATATGTATGGTATGACTTTCCTATGTTAAATTTCAACGTATCTCGTTTACATGTTACAACATCGCATACAGAACAAATAACACTACAAAAAATCTCGACACACAAACAACACAAACAAATACAACCACACAGGCATATACAAACTCAAATGTAACACCTGCAACAGCTTCTACATAGGACAGACAGACAGACAGATCGTTTCAAACACGTTACAAAGAACACATCACAGCCATAACAAAATTACAAAACACCTCCACATATGCAGAACACATCACAAATGCTAACCACCCACAGAGACATCAACACAGACATGGAAATACTACACATCCAACCAAAAAGTCAGAAACTAAACACACTAGAACAATATGAAATATACAGACACACAAAAACACACCACAACGAAATTCTCAACACACAACTCAACTTCAAAACACACACACTCTTTGACTCTGCACTATACCACAGGAACACACCCTCACAGGAAACAGAACAAGTGGCGCCAAGACCAACAATGACCAGTTCTGAAGATGACCCATAAATAGGTCGAAACATGTAAACGAGGTACGTTGAAATTTAACACAGGAAAGTCTTACCATACATATCCCGAAGTACATGAGTACATTGAATTCTCGTGTACTTATGCATTGAACATTTAATTATGGTTCATTTGTGCTTGACATTTTGATAAGCACGTGTACTGACTGTACGGTGCTTATCTGTTTTTCATGTTGTGTGTTGTTATTTAGTCAACTGTCTGAACCTCATAAGTGGAGGCAACTAGGCCAGAAGATAATGGGGTAGGGTGGCCAGTTCCTTTCCCCCTCCATTGCATACATCAGTGATTAGCTACATATTACACTAATCAGACTTCAGATGCATACAAAGAATTTTTCTTCCTCTGACATAGATCGTCAAGTGCCAGATAATAGATTTTCATGTTGTGTGTGACTTCGAAATTGGACACACCAATCACTTTGTAAATTAACAGAACATTTTTCTATGTACTGTATTAGCCAGTGATGGAGCCTGATATTAATTATTTTGTAATCCACTGTAATCATATAATTTTTTAACTTAATATTAAATGTTGTTGTTGTTTTCTAATGCCAGGCGTTTGACAATAAAGTCATTTGACCTCTTGCACTCCAATATTTTTCAAAGATATTATCATGACCAGCCACTGAAGCACAGATTTTGAGGTGTTCCGAATCCATTTCTTGGTTTGAGTTGCACAATGGCAGTTAGGGGACTGATATATTCCAATTCTATGCAGGTGTTTGGCCAAACAATCATGGCCTGTTGCCAATCTAAATGCAGCTACAGACGATTTTCGTGGTAAATCGGGAATTAACTGTGGATTTTGATGCAGGGAGTTCCATTTTTTCCCTTGGGATTGAGTTATCAAATTTTGTTTGTTGAAGTCTAAGTATGTAGATTTAATAAATCTCTTCACAGAGTAATACGTAGATTTAGTAACAGGTCTGTAAGTAGCAGTGCTGACCTTCTTTGCTAAAGCATCCGCATTCTCGTTTCCCAGGATTCCACAATGGGATGGTATCCATTGGAATACAATTCTTTTATTGAGTGATATTAATTGAGAGAGCATTTTAGTTATTTCTGCTGTTTGTGCTGAAGGTGTGTGTTTAGAGACTATTGATAGAATAGCTGCTTTGGAATCTGACAATATAACTGCATTCCTAAATTTATTGATGTGGCATAGAAGGTTCCTGAGACATTCACTTATTGCAATGATTTCACCATCAAAACTTGTTGTTCCATAGCCAAGAGATCTATAAAGTGAGAAGAGACAGCACGTAACACCTGCACCGGCACCTTGTTCTCTGGAGATCAAGGATCCGTCGGTGTATAAATGAAGCCAGTTTTGTGGAGGGTACCTAATATTAATTGTCTCTAAAGACAATTGTTTCAGTATTTCAGTGTTTACTTCTGATTTCAGTATTTCTTCTGTTAAATTTAGATTATATTCCATATTTAATAGAGTTAAAGGGTTTGGTTTAATTTGTAGGTTTTCTTTTAAATTCGGGATATTGATTTTCTGTTTTAATTCTTGAACAATGGATATGAAACTTTTTTGAGTTTTCAATCTACAGAGAGGACTGTATGAATGCCAATTATTTCCTGGTAATCTGATAAGTTTTTCATATTGAATCAGTGCCTTTTCTTCTATTGTCATTTTGATGCTGTTTAAATGTGATTTGGGATTAAGAGAAATAATGCCGTAAACATACTTTTTTTTATGAAAACAATAATTTTGAAAGATTGTTTCAAACACACATTATGAGTATGTCTATCAGTGACAGATGAGCAACTTGAGGTAATATAGAATTTTTGTGACATAGGAATCAGCTCGGAAGTTCAAGTGGGCGCTGCAAGGCAGTCTGGATCATCTCCACGCCATCTTACATTTAATGTAGGAGACAAAGTGAAAGTCCTAATGGATGTTGAAGCATTGAAGCAGATGCAGGAGGGGCATGGAGGCTGGAACCCACGTATGGCAGAGGTATGTCATCAACACTAGAATTTGATTTATACCGGTATATTAATTTAAGGTGAAATGGGATCTAATCAGTTCAAAACTGTGTTAATTCAACATTCCAAACGTTTTACGAATATTTAACGTAACTTAATACAGTATGTAGGGCACTGCTCAGTTTATTGGCATGAATAAATTGTAATGAGTATTATGTAAGCTGTTAATTGGGGAAAAAATAGTAATATACGTTACAAGAGCGGTATGTTGACGTTTTCATGGTCGAGGAAAAGATTGAAAAAGCGAAACGTAGTTGAGCTTTTTTAATTTCCGAGAACATGAAAACAAACATACCGCTCGTGTATCGTACATTATTTTGTGCGAAGATCGTTTATTACATACCTGAAAGACGAATTTCTAATTAGTTGCATTGAAATCTCCATGTTGGTTTCTGTTTAATGACGGCGACTTCGGAAAACCGAAATATCTTTCTTCAACATTGTTGCTATAAAATGTTTTCTGTGTTTACTATACTCCAGCAGGCCGTGATATACGTCTGTCTTTCCCCCCCCCCCCAGTCTATAAATGCGAACTTCAAACAAACGGTAAGGTTATGTAATGATTTATTTTTCATTTTAATATTTTAACAATATTATTTATATAACATATTGCAGTAATAACATCGGCATCTGGGATCTTGTCGATTTTTTCACGGCTTCCTTAATGTTACTTGTATCAGGAATGCAATAAGTTTTGTGGAATAGTAGACTTTACTTAATTTTTGCAAATATTTAAAAATAATAATTGACATTGCAATTTAGGTGAAATTGCAGTGGTAAGTTTCCAATTTATAATTATTACTATGTTAAACGTCTCTAAAAATAATATGTTAAAAGCCTAAAGCAGTAAAATGAATGTCGCGCTTAAGCGGTAAGAAGAGGGAAATTATGTGTGTTACGTTGGGAATATTGAATGTGATATTTCACACTTACTGCGTATTGGTTCTGTGCGGAAAACAAGCAAATACGCATGATCTCGCACAAAGATAATTACCGAAAGAAGGCCATAAGTAACAACCTAGAAGTTGAAAAAATATAATTATAAACTGGATACAGTGCCAAGGGGAAGACTTCAGTGAACTTTTGCATGCCACCCTACTTCTCAAAAATATTAAAAGAGCATCTAAATTTTGGTTCAGAACAAGTCCAACTCAATTTATTCTGTATTATTGTTACATTTTGCTCACAACTTTTTCTTAGCAACAAGTTATTTTACTATTTCTCTTTGTGCTGCCCATAAAGTAATAATGTTCATATTTTGACTTGTTTTAATTTCTCTAAATTTTATTGCACCTAGTTTATTTTTATTTCATGTTTAAGTAATGAGAAATTAATCATGTGCTAATCAGTACAACATTAACATTTTTTATTAGAAACTTTAGCTTTGATGAGTAATATCTGCTTTCGTAATAATATCGATGTGTGGGATGTAAGGAGGAAAGGTTGCTCACATTGAACAAATTGTGCCATTCAAATGCTACACATCCGCTTGCATATTGAAAATGCTGATGCTGCCATCGCAGCTGAATCTATATCCAGAACAGACAAGCATGAGCTTCAGATATTGCGTGCTGTAAGATGAAGTGATGTATTTATAAACACAAGTGACTTTTTGTTTGCAGATACAGCACTAGCAGATGCTCGTACTTATTTTCTGTTATTCATGCTTTTTCGAGATGTCTGTCTTTTTTTTTTTTTTTTTGCTTATTGATTATGATCATGTTAGTTAATATAGGAGAAATGGTGGAAGTTGTTGTTTTTTGTGCAATGACAGGACTTAACTTTCCACTACGGGTGTGGCTCATAGATATCACTATAGTCCCAACGCTGTTATTTCCGGCGTGACTCCGCCCCTTTGCTTACGTCTTAGAAAGTAAAGGCTCTATGAAGTCTAGGTAGGTAGTATCATTCACCATTTTTGTTCTCACATTGCCGAGCTACCATACGAGGAATCTATTTGCTGCACCGTTAAACATTATCATGTCGTAGCTCCTATGATAATAAATCAAACGCAATGTAATTCAGCAAATAATTGAGCGGCAAATAACGTCTTCGTGTGTTTTCTGCGAACGCCAAAAAAAGAACTAAAATGGCGGGCGATTATATTAAGTATTTATCGAGCCTTAAGAAATGAATCAGCGAATCACAAGACGCACACGTTTAAATGTAGGCGACCTGAAACGTGATTGGCTGCCGGAAATTAGAGCGACGGGACTATAGGTCGAGAGTCATAGACCAATTAGTTCGTCAGTAACTATCCAGAATGTATCACAGGTGATGAATCTACTTACATTCTTAAGGAATGATTATGGTGATAGAGAATTGTTGGGATGTTACAAGGAAACCGGAGCAGCTGGAGGAAACCTGTGTGTTGTCCAACACAAATTATAAATTCGAGATAGATTGGGATTTGAACCTGGGCCTCCTGGCTTATATACCCAGCATCCTAACACTGAACTACTGTGGCGGTGAAATGGTAAAAGTTTGGCAAGAGTAACAAAGGTAGTTGCAAAAATATAAATAAATAAAACCTACTCTAGTACAATTTTTATCTACAGTAATCTCACTAGAGGTTTTGATTTATCTAGAGAAAATCAAAACTTGAGTGGGATTTAATTGACTATTACACGATTAGAGGAAATAAAGGACTCTAATGCAATAAAATATTAATTGACTTACTAAAATACTAAACTGTCTTGAAAATGTATTATTGTACAATTTCATCATTACAAATATTTCGCTAGATGGCAATAGTGTGTTATGATCAGCTGTTTTCTTGTTACCAATTGTGCCAACTATACAATCTTCATTGAATTCTATGGATGATTACTAGTCAAGAAGGCTTTGTTGATTCAGTGTCATGTTTATTAAAACAGTTGCATTCCACTTCAATTATCAATATAATATATTAAACAATCTCTGATACGTGACTATCCATAATCTAATATAGCAGAAGCTATAACATTACCTAAATAATATAAACAAGATTAATGATAGAAAAGTTTTAATTGAGGATGATGAAATAAACATGAATAATTTTAAAAGGTACAATTATTGAAAGTACAGTGTTGGCAAACAAAGAAACAAATGCTAGAAAGGTGATAAAAACAAACAAATGTTAGGGAGGTGATAAAACAAATGTTAAGGAGGTGATAAAAATTATAGGATAAGCAGCCATGATTGGTTGAAACACGTCGTTCAGTACTGTTTTACTGATTAGAAGTAGTATGATGTAATAAAAGTGTAATAGTCCATAATAAATTGCACTTTAGGTTTGCCCAGGTTGAACACATACCTAGTTCCATTTTGTGGTCAGTGTACTGGAAATTATTAGTTACACTTTTGCAGGTTATTAGAAAGTAGTTGTTGTCTAATGCAGTGGCAGTGAAGCCAACAATTTCAAAACTTGACGGCATTAGTGGAATTGACTATATGTAGCTGTAAGGTCGCCAACTGAACAGTATTATGCAACAGTAACTACTATTACAATACTCACCATCTTACAGTACATTGGGAAGATGGGTGTTGTTCATCGTGTCACAGAGAGGGGAGACATCCGTGTTCAATATGAAGGTTGTAATAACCGTTGGACCTTCCATCCTGGAGCACTCACCAAAGTCAATACATTTGCTGTTGGTGACGTAGTTCGTGTTAAACATGATCTTGCAACAGTGCGAGACTACCAGAAAGGTCATGGCGAGTGGATCGAGGTCATGAAAGGCGTAAGTTGATTCTTGCTTATTTATTATAATCATAATTATATCCATGTTGAATCTTTAACATAATTATATGTTGAAGATGCTTTTATTTTTTTATTTTCTTAATATAAATATTTCTATGTATATTAAGGGAAGACTCCACTGAAAATCATGAAAATTTTTCCAAATTTTTTTTAGCTATTTCACTTATTCAGAATTTATATTTTCATACCCCAAATGGATTCAGCTCAATTCTGACTACAAATACTCGTATGTTTACACTTTTTAAATGAACGCTGGAAGGGGGAGTGGAATTTAAAGAGCTGTCAAAATTGTTTTTCATCGAAGAATTCTTTTTTAAAATTTCTGATTACAAATCTAGTAATTTTTTGTTGGCTCCCTGAAATTACTAGATGAATGTAGCGGAGGAGAATATTAATTTACATAAATATTCATTTTATTTTCAAATCTATTTTTCTGTGTTCATTTTTGTTGATTCAACACCAACTTTCTTATCCTAAATATTAATCAATCTGGATGAAATTTTTACTGCAAGTATTTATGAGGTAGCTGCATGTTTCTATGCATTTATTTTGTGAAAAATGCTGCTAGTTTATTTTATTAATATTTTTCTTAAGAATTAATATTCTCCTCCGCTACATTCATCTAGTAAGGGAGCCAACAAAAAGTTACTAGATTTGTAATCAGAAATTTTAAAAAAGAATTCTTCAATGAAAAACAATTTTGACAGCTCTTTAAATTCCACGTCCCCTTCCAGCCTTAATTTAAAAAGTGTAAACATACGAGTATTTGTAATCAGAATTGAGCTGAATCCATTTGGGGTATGAAAATATAAATTCTGAATAAGTGAAACAGCTAAAAAAATTTGGAAAAATGTTCATGATTTTCAGTGGAGTCTTCCCTTAATGTTACTATTTATATGACCAGCCTCATGTTCTAGTGGTCAGAGCTTCTGGCTACGTTCATGAGGTCCAAGGTTCGATTCACGATTAGAACACAGGAATTTTTTCTTAAAGGGTATTGTTCCTATGTTCGTCCATAGTCTGGAATTTAGGTTCCAAACTAGTTTTGTGTTCAGCCAAACCAAGAAATAAATTATCTGCAGCTTGAATCCAGTTAGGAATGTACGAATTATTGTAGGAAACTAATAGATTCTATGCCTGTCAGGGTGAGAGCATGCTATGAAACAAAAATAGGAGCTACCAATTACTGAGTGACAAAAATGAAACATTTAATGATATTGATCATTTTTGTGTTAGAAAAATTCATAGGTCTTTCTCAGTAGCTTTTATGTCGCCTTATTGGTTTCCATTAATTATATGTGTTCTCTAATATTTCACGTTTGATATTCTTGGAATTATGATTATCTTTTCAGGCTCTTGGAAAGTTGGGCAAGGTAATTAAGATCTACTCTGACGGAGATCTGCGTGTCAGTATTGATGGACAGACGTGGACCTTCAATCCGTTGTGTGTCACACTTGTGCCAGGGTCTGCCACAGAGCTCAGCAATACTATGCATGCCAACACGAGGGAAGAGCACGCAAGTAAGTGAACTGAAAGGAGAATAGTACCTCAATAGTGATCATATGCAGTTATTCCAAAATTACAGTTATCATCATTATATACGTTTATACATTGAATATTGAACACAATTGGTCACTGAAGAGATTCTTTTTCGTTACTAGTTATAGCTTATATTAATTACTAAATAATCAGAAATAATTTTATATTCCTTCTTTCTTTTCCCAAATTTTGTATTTACATGTGGAATTATATGACGTTATGATTTGACTTAAAACTCGGAACATGTTGTATTGATCGAAAAGGCCTCTTAATATATCGATGGCCCAGAACCAGATTGTTCCAAGTCCATTTTACTATTTCTTTTTTTCAGGAGAACTATTTTAAGCTCCTGATATTCAAAGCTTCATGAAACAATTTGGAATAGCTTCATAGCAACCTGATGTAGAGGAATATTTACAATTTTCTTCGATTCATATATGCAGACAAGAACTGGAACACAATGAAACACAGATTTCTTTCTTATAAAAATTTGGACTTACAACAGTCTGGTTCTCAGCCATCGATATGTTTTTTTATGTATCGGTATTAGAATTTTGTATTAATACTTTCTTAAAAGTGGACCTTTTTTTTGTATATAATATTCATTCAGCAGAAAATGTGGGGTTTCTAGCATGTATGTGGGATTTTTTTTTTATTGAATTATGGGTTTGTGCAGATTTTCTCTGAGCTTTCTCATTGTATAGAATAGAAATTCTCATGCATACTTTTCTATTTTTTTAATATGCTTGTAACATCGTGAAACAGATATGCTGAATATAGTGCTGAGAAGATTTAATGTTTTGTTTGTATTTAAGGGCTCTTCTTGGATTTCAGTTTGCAATTTATGGTCTTAATTTTATATTGGCAATGCATAATTAATTTCTTTCTCATTGTATAATTTCGTTACTTATTCATAATGTAGTAAGCTTAACTTTGATAGTAGCAATTGTGAAGTAGTTGTTGTGCAATAAATATGAGGTTAATGGTGATTTTCATTTTCAATGAATATTCGAACTTAAAATTAGTGTATTATTTTGTGTTGTGTGATGTGTTTTAATAAAGAAAATCCAACAGTTTTTATGTTTATGTTTAGCAAGTGATAGAAAAATAAGCTTCACATGGCTGCAATTTCAACATTTGGCACTATGAAATACGAACTTTTTTTTGTATATACAGATATTTATTCAATTATCCAGCAAAATCTCATATCCGGAACTAGCCTGGTCCCTTTGGTGCCGGTTAAGAGGGATTCTACTGTATTAGCATTACACTAAAGTGATAAACGTAAATTAATTTTTGGATTGAGTTCAGTTTGAAATGTATATAAAATTCGATATGCAGAGGAATATCAATATCAACGCCCTGTTCACAGCCAAAACTTCGTTAGGTCCAACACAGTTAGTGGATAATCAGTTACTTTTCTATTTCTTAGTGCTTATGTCCAGTTAATATTAGTCGGATATATTATACACACAGATCCTGTGTTCGTCCATGGTCTGGAATTTAGGTTAAGTTTAGATTTAAGACCTCTCCTGGCACCACATTATCATAATCATCCTATCACATCATCGGGGTAATGTAACTCCGCCTTCCAGGCGCCCCAACCTCAGAAATGGGTTACAATTAAGCCACGGCCAGGAGAGAAGACCAGAAATGTCGAAAAGACAACCTGGTGGCATTGGATAAAAAAAAAAAATACACACAGATCTGTGAGTCCGTGTTGTCTGCAGTAGATATCACTAGGAAGTTTTAATTTCATTTCTACATTAGATACTATTGGGGATTAGGGCTTTCTACAGTTGAAAGTGGGAACTGTGGGCATATGATTTAGTGACAGATTTAAGAATTTTGGTTATGATATTAATTAGTCAGAGGGCATAAGATTCTTTTATATAACACAAATACATAATTTTGTGACTTCTATTACAGATCCTTTGGCATCCCTTTTATCAAATCTTGTGTTGGGACCGCAGCAGCTGGAGACCACAAGTATGGACAAGCTGGTGCGAGAGGCAGCACAAGGACATCTGGATGTAGTCCGAGAGTTTGTTCTCAAGTACCCTGACAAGGTGGATGGTCGAAGTGGAGGCAAAACTTGCCTGCAAGTAGCCTGTCACCAGGGACATGTGGAACTTGTGCGCTTCCTTCTCTCAGCAGGCGCCTCACTTGAGGTTGCTGATGATGATGGTGATACAGCTCTACATTATTCTGCATTTGGAAATCAACCGGAGATCATGGAGATCCTCTTACAACAAGGTGCAGATATTGATGCTGTGAATAAGGGTCGATGCTCAGCCCTTCATGTAGCTGTGAACAAACAACACACGCACTGCGTAGTGATGTTGCTTAAATACAAGTGTAACATTAATATTCAGGACTCATATGGTGATACTGCATTGCATGACGCCATCGGGAAAGATAGTGTTGAGATAATAGACTTGTTGTGCAATGTGCCAGGCGTTGATTTTACACTTAAGAACAAGAGAGGCTTCAATGTTCTTCATCATGCTGCACTTAAAGGGAATAACTTCGCTACCGAGCGGCTGCTTGGACGTACACGGCAGCTGGTTGATGTTAAAAAGGATGATGGTTTTGCAGCTTTACACCTGGCATGTTTGAATGGGCACCGGGCAGTGGCAGAGACTCTGTTGGCACAGGGTCAGGCTGAAGTTGACCTCCGAAATAATCGCAAGCAAACCCCTCTTCTCCTTGCTGTTTCACAGGTATGCACTTAGACTGAATTTCAGCTCATATGAATAGTGACTTGTAACACCTCTGTATATGGTGGTTGATAAAAAAATTCTGCTAGTCTGGCAGTGCGAAAATTTAATGAGCTGGAGCCATATACAAGGGAAAATTTATTACTCACTATTATAGATTAGTAATAAATATTATAATTGGCTAGGCTTATTTGATTAGATTTATTTTAATTTACTTGGTTGGAATGGCACTGCAAATTTTTGGCATCAGTTTTCAGTGGACTCGCAGAGGAAAATAAAACCAGTATTTGAGTAGTACTGGACAAGTAAGAATGCAAAATTAGCGGGCCTGGGATCGAGTCCTGGTTGAAGTTTTTCCCAGGGTTTCCCCTCAACCCATTAAGAGCAAATGCTGGGTTACTTTCGATGCTTGACTTTGGGCTTATTTTGCCACCATTACTACCATCTTTATCCATCCTGCCTACTTCCATACTCATGTCATCCTACAATATGAGGTGAACTGAATCCGACCAAATGGGTGTCCCAATCTCAGATCAGGATTCATCACAATCTCCAAGAAGAATAGTCCGAATCAGCTTACTTAATACCCTAAGAGTGAAACCTAGTCATTTTCCCCCTATTACTACATATGCTAATGGATTATAGTGATTTTCTAGATGTCAGGTTGAATTTTCTTTTATCAACTTTGTTCAGATTTCGAGTATACTGACAAATACGTCAACTGACGGTTATTTTATAACTATTCCTATTGGCAAGTTATTTTCTAACTGTTATATTGGCAGCAATAATTTTGATTTGCAGTAAAGAAAACTGATGAAATGGAAGTATAACTAATTGTAAGCTTGTGAAATTTGAATGTAATTAATAATGAATTAGTAATACCGGTGTTAATATTAATATCAATACATAATTCAACTGTGTTGTGTTGTGATTTCAATTCAACACTATAGCCTATTCAGATAAGTGTAATTAAATAAGATGTAACTTATAGACCTGTGAAACATGCACGTGGCTAATGGACAAATTTTTATTAAAATGTCCAAGAGAGGAATTAGCATGTTACTATCTTAGGAGTAGCCTATGTATTTTAACTTAAAATACATACTTAAAAATTTTAAGTAGGGTATACATTTCAAAGTGGAATTTAGGAATTCGTACTATTCATTTCACGTGATGAAACAAAATACATTTTTTAGGTTAGTCTAGGTTTTGTGAATCGTAAACTGTTTAGTCAAAGCAATGAATTTCATGTTGTCAGACAAACTACATTTTAATATTAGATCATACTAATCTACTAATTACCAACATAATATGCAAGAGATCCAGGAGGAAAATATACTCTTTCACAAATTATTGTACCATTAAAAAAACACCTCCCAACATAAAAGATGTGATGTGGTAAATAACTAAATAAGCAGGACATTGTTATTGTTAATACTAATTATTATTATTATTATTATTATTATTATTATTATTTCAGTACATGACATTGTGACTTTACCCTCTTTAGTGATATCTGGTATTAGTTGGCAACACTGAAGAGACAACTAAATGAGCCTTTTAGGAACTACTCTTAGTGATCCTCACTATAGGTACAGGCATAAATGGCTACACATCAGTATGCGACATTAGGAAAAGAAATCTTTGTATTGGGAAATCATATAATTCGTTCTAATAGTGAATGTGATAGCAAAACTTTGATTTCATTTTTCACAAATGTTGTTGTTTTCTAATGCCAGGCGTTTGACAATAAAGTCATTTGACCTCTTGCACTCCAATATTTTTCAAAGATATTATCATAACCAGCCAATGAAGCACAGATTTTGAGGTGTTCCGAATCCATTTCTTGGTTTGAGTTGCACAATGGGCAGTTAGGGGATTGATATATTTCAATTCTATGCAGGTGTTTAGCCAAACAATCATGGCCTGTTGCCAATCTAAATGCAGCTACAGACGATTTTCGTGGTAAATCTTGGTATTAACTGTGGATTTTGATGCAGAGTTTTCCATTTTTTCCCTTGGGATTGTGTTATCAAATTTTGTTTGTTGAAGTCTAAGTATGTAAATTTAATAAATCTCTTCACAGAGTAATACGTAGATTTGGTAACAGGTCTTTTTCACAAATGTTTGATTGTACATGACACTTGAATGCAAAGGAGGAATAAATGATGCAAAGCAATTTTAATCAATTATCGTATTACGATTATGTGCTGACAGTGGGCTAATGTGGCAAACAGTCTTTCAGATAACAGTGCCAAGCCACAGTAGTGAAGTAATTCAATTCTTGGGGTTTTATACTGGTGATATCCATCACAAATATTCCTAAACAAATCAAAAACCAAGTTTCCTTTCTTTTTAAAATGCTCAAATTAGAGCTGATATTGCATTAAATGAAAAGTTGTGTTATATTATTATTTTTCCTGACAAGTATAGATTCCCATAATAGCTCTTTGTTTACAGGGTCATTGTTCAGTTGTGGAGCTTGTGGTCTCAATGTCTGCTGACGTGCATGCAGAGGACGAAGATGGAGACACTGGTCTTCACCTGGCACTTATGAAGCGGGCAACCATCTCCACCGAGATCAATGAACTGGAGGCACCCACAATATATGGGATTTTCACTCAGCTTGCAAGCCGGACTGCAGAGCATTTAGTGGCATTAGCAATAGCCTGTTACCTCGTACAAGAAGGATGCAAGCTGAACAAGAAAAATAATAAGGGGAAGAGTCCTCTAGATCTAGTTCAAGATACCATAATGTCAGAATTGCTGCAGCAGTACGTGACTCCTCGCAGTGTGACAAGTGAGCCGCTTGCAAGGAGTCTGACATCTGACGCTGAACCCGTAGTGCAGACTGACAGCGATGGGAGCAGCACCTCTGTGAGTGAGAAGAGAGCACCTGCCCCAGTGGAATGTGCGGTGTGTTCAGAGCTCGGTGACGAGAATGTACTGTTTGAACCTTGTGGGCATCGGATTGCCTGTGAAGATTGTTCAGCTCGCATGAAGAAATGTCTGCGATGCGGGCAGCTTGTTACAAAACGACTCACGCAAGGTCTGTTCCCTTCTCATTTTTATAATCTTTTTTTTTTATGGGAATTATGTTCGCTAAATGTGTTCTGAAATTATATTGGGAGGATCTGTTTGTCACTGCATAATTGAAGATCTCCCTAGAATAAGGATGTAACCGTAATTCATGTTTCAAGAGAAAGGAAAATAATTTCAGGAGCATATTTCATTAGCCCATATTTACTAACACAACCATTTGACTAAACAAGGATAGAAGTTTATTCTGCCACTGAAAAGCAGCAACTCCTGGTATTTTTAAGGAATTTTGTAAGCTATACTCCCATCGTTCTTATTTCCGGCAGCCAATCACATAGGTCGGCTACATTTAAATGTGTATGTTTTCTCATTCACTGCTGATGACGTTATGCACTTCCTAAGGCTTGATAAATACTTAATATAATCGCCCACCATTTTTGTTCTTTCGTTGGCATTCGCAGAAAGCACATGAGAACGCTATTTGCCGCTCAATTACAGTGTGTTTGATTTATTAATGTAGGAGCTACGACACGATAATGTTTAACAGTGCAGCAAATAGAGTCCTCGTCTGGTAGCTCGGCAACGAAAGAACAAAAATGGCGAACGATATTACCTACCTAGGCTTTATAGAGCCTTCACTTCCTAAGACGTAAGCCAAGAGGAGGAGTCATGCTAGAAATAACGGCAACGTGACTGTTGTTATTTAATCAACTGTACGAAGACAGGTCTGAACCTCACAAGTGATACCAACAAGGCACCATTTATGAGGCAACTAGGCCAGGAGATAATGGGGTAGGGTGGGCAGTTCCTTTTCCCCTCTATTGCATACATTGCCGACTAGTTATGTGTTACACTAGTCAGACTTCAGATGTATACAAACAATTTTTGTTCCTCTGACACATATCGTCAAGTGAGAGATTTGTCTTAGACTAGGATATATGTAGCATAAACTACGTGAAAAATAACACTAATGATAGAATAATCTGAGTGAAATTTGGAACACAAATAGGCCTATCATGAGTTTAATTCCAACAGGTAATACAATTAAAACAAAGTAAAGTGAATGTAAGCATTAGTCTTACACATTCAGGCCATCCAATTAATGGCTGACAAGATTCCTTTAAAGGAAGAACAGATAAACATACCTAATCCTTGATGTAAGAATATAAATTTATCGACATTGATTTCAGTCAATTGTGTGATCTCATTCGTTACTACTATCATAATGCAAAAGTATTTCCTAAAATGTTGCTTATTTATGACACTTAGCATACCACTGTTCTCAGATGACTGCTTGCACTATATGTAATGTTAATTCAGTGAGTATGATGATTGACAGTGAGCTTTGGGTTAGTACAAAGATGGCCAACAGGCCTTTAAGTTCTTCCATGCCAATCATTTTGTTTACCAGCAGTCAAAGTTGCTGCTTTCCTCACTCAATTATCAGGTGTGTTTTTGTACGTCTTTTTTTAACTAATAGTGGGTACATGACTTTCGTCATTCACCCATACAAAACCAGTTATGTAAACCAATTTACCGACATAGTCATTGCCCAGGATGTGCCACAGGAGGCTGGTCTATGCTACACCTGCATTGAGATGAGATGATGATGGAGATTTATTGGGATGTCACAAAGGAACCAGAACTCCCGGGAAAAACTCCTGTGTTACCTGGATCACAGGCTTGCCCAACACAAGTTACAAATCGGGGGTATGCTGGAGATCAGATCTGGGTCCACAAAATTATAAGTTCAGCTCTCTAGCCACTAGACCAGCATGGCGGCTGTGTTTTTATACTAAAATTATGTCTTGCAATACTTCTTATATAAAACAAATGTGACCGCTACACTATTCCTATTCCTAAAGCACGTGCCAGCCACATGAAAACAATGTGACAGTTTCTTTTCATCTGAATTGTTACCCATCATATTGACCCAACTATACTTTAGTAATGTACAATCAATCAATCTTCTTAATGTATCCAGCTGTTTGCTGACAACATAAAGTCCACTATAGTCCACTGTAATCTATTCAGCTGTTGTTTTTCACGAGAAATGAGGGGTATTTTGATCGGTGTTCATTATAGATGCCTTTTGCTAGTAGCCATAGTTGAGGTGTAGTCAATATATACTGCAGGGCTGTGTCTTCTGCAACCGGTATTGATGAGTTTAATTTACTTCTTTTGTGGTTTATGGATGGACAGTATAGAAGAATGTGTTCCAGATCTTCAATGGATACCTAGTCATTGTGGTATACCTGGAAACGAGAAAGTCGATAATATTGTAAAACAGGCAACATATTTGCAACCAGGACCTCTTCAAGTGATATCTCTATCCAGTGCTTTTGCTTCAGTAAAGTCTCATTTCACAAACCTATGGATCAACAATTGGCTCTCTTCTGACAAAGGAAAAGTTTTATAGTCTGTACAAAAGAAACCAAATGACCTGAAAATTTACAAAAACTTGCCCAGACATGTTCAAACATTTTTAACAAGAGCCAGAATAGGTCACATTGTCATTCAATTTAGTAATGTACGTATATTTATCTGATTACTGAAATAACAAGGAATTTTGAAATGTTGAATACAGTGTGCACCATGACACCACAATCCGACCACTTGAAAATCTGGAAACTCAAACAACGCACATAATAAAGGCAGGTAATAAATACTTGATATCCTGCTTTCAAAGTTCGTCAGAGAAAGATTTTTTTTTTAATAGATTGTTTTCCTTTTGTAGATCTTTCAGTTTACTTTTAATAATATCGATGGTCTCTCTTAAACTGGTAGTATCCATTCTCAGCAGATCCTCCCCCTCACTTATTACTCACTATGAAACGGCTTGTGTTACTACTGCACTTTGCTAAGTTAGCAGGCTGCGTTCATGTCTAACTCGTCTCACTGCTCAATTAGGAATGATGATATTTTTGAAGTATCAAGCTTAATCGTATCTTTCATATTTGCTTTGTTTTGTAGATGGTCGTGTGATTGCTTGTAAATCACGGCAGCCCAGCACAGAGCGCTTGCGTTACCTGGAATCTAAAATAGCAGAAATTGAAGAAGCTCACTGTTGCTCTATCTGCATGGAGCGGAGGCGCAATGTGGTGTTTCTTTGTGGCCATGGAGCGTGCGAGAAATGCTCCACTACTTTGAAGATCTGTCACATGTGTCGCAAGACCATCACAAAGAAAATTAATCTATATTAATGTCAGCCCTTTGGAAAGGTAATGTATCTAGTTCTTTGATTTTTATGAATGCATGCGTACTATGTGTAATCTGTATTTATTCACACTGCAATGGGTATATACCCGGTGGCAGTGGTAACTAATTACACTCATTAATGACAATAATAAACTTATTAATTAAAAATACAATTAATAATAATACTAATAATTAATACTAACAATAATTTATAATAATAATAATAACAGGGAATATCCTAAACTAAATGAAGCACGATCACTTAAAATAACATTTAAAATAAATCTAATTTGTATCTTAAACCTAAGTTCGAACTAAAACCCACGAGTATGATATGTTCATATCTGCACAAGTACCTTTCAACATTACACTCATTTCGCTGTCAACTCACTCACTGCACTGGAACTACGATACATTTCACTGATTCTATCCTGATTTCACTAACACTTCAAAAACATTTCACTGTTCAAATACTTTGCACTGCCACTATAAACTATAAAGCTTCACCGACAGGAACACGTTTCACTTACACAACACACTTCACTGACACAACACACTTCACTGACACAACATAATTCTTCACTGATACAACACTTCAATAACAAAATATCATTTACACCCTTTAATTACTGTGTATAATTACAGTCTATTAGTAAGGTCCTTAAGCCTATTTTTAAATACATTAACCTAATGGGTAGAGACCAGCATAATATGAAGATAATGTTGTTGCCGAAATATGAAATTCATTTTGCCAAAGTATGAAAATATGTAATAAATATTTAATTGCTATAATAACTTATTTTCTAAACCATTTGGAGTGGGTTTACAGTATTATTTACAAAATAACCCTTAGAGGCTTCTAGTTTTGTCTGTATTTAATATGCTGTGAAATAAAATACAATAAATCTGCATAATTAAACAATTTGTCAGCATATCATCAGTCAAATCCTAATGTGAATGCAAGATCTGGATAACTCAGTTTTGTACATTGCCTAGATTCAACATTGGTTACAGTGCAGCACAAGAAAGCTTGTCTATATTTTCTGGCAAAAGATCATACCTTCTGCCAGTTAGTATTGTTTTGTATGATGTACATGTAACCTTGAAGTTGCAAAAAAAAAAAAAAAAAAATTAAGTGTACAGTAAAATCGATTGTAGAAACATGGAAACACTGAAAGGATTTTCACTGGATTTGAAAGAATGAGCAAAATTGGAATAGAAACCACTTATTTGGCTTTTCGAATTCATTGACGCTGCAATTTCAATGACTCTAAGGAAAATTTGGAGACTTCAAGTGGAAGGTCACAGCCATGGAAGATAAGAGGAGTGAAAATAAGTGGTATGTCTTCCTCATACATAAAGGCCAGGAAAGATTAGTGAAATAGTCGAAGTTATGAAAAACGAGTGAAGAGGATGCTTTAATGTTTCATGATAATATAGAACTTTCTTAATATAATTTCACAGAGCCACCGGTTTGGCTCAGTTGGCTAAGGCACTTGCCTGTTGGTCTGAAGTTGCGCTCGGACGTGGGTTCAATCCCCACTTGGGCTGATTATCTGGTTGGGTTTTTTCCGAGGTTTTCCCCAACCGTAAGGTGAATGCCAGGTAATCTATGGCGAATCCTCGGCCTCATCTCGCCAAACACCATCTCGCTATCACCAATCTCATCGACGCTAAATAACCTCGTAGTTGATACAGCGTCGTTAAATAACAAACTAACCAAACTAAACTAATTTCACAGAAATACTCAATTTGGTATTGTGCAGTATGTATTTTTGTGTGTTTTAACAAATAAAGCGATGTGCTTCCAGATGTGAACACTACATCCCTGCTTATGCTGCTGTCACATTATTTAGTGGAAAAATGTAAAGGTTTTGAAATTTGTGGGGGTTTCAACAGGTTGTCACAATTTGTCACATGTTTACAGGGATGGAACACTGTGATGTTTGAAGTGGCCATACTGAGCTTAACATGCAACCAACATTGAACCGTCCTCCATGAATCTTTGAATAGAAGAGGAGGTGCAGAGAAGTGCTCGGACCTTCTGTCAAATCCCCTAGATTCTCAGGTTTTAATTTAGTTCCTCAAAATATAATTACAGCAGGTTGTCAGTGTTCTTTGATTTCGACGTGAGAATTACAGTACTTTCGATCTTATATACTTTTAAAATTGCCAAAATAACTTCCTACTTTTAGAACTTCGTGATTACGTTATATATCCAATTCCTCGTATTTCTTTGTTCTTCTTTCTATCCAGCATGATATACTTGTTCTGAAGTTTGTTACATTCTTTTAAAGATGATTTTAATGTAGATGCACGCGTAATGGAGATCTGTTTATACGAAACATACTCATTATTTAGTCACATTAAGGAATTTTTACCATGGATTTAATATTTCTCAGTTCATGACTCATGGAGTTTTCATGTTGTTATTTTTTCTGGACTACAATTTCATGCTCTATGGAATGATTACATGAACGTAAATGTATAACATATTCAAGTAATTTAATTTCTTTATTTCCAATTTATACTATTCTTTCCTGCTGGGCAAATAGGAGTTAATAGTTTTAATTACGTATTTTTATATGAACAGATGTAAATAGATTGCTTGTGACCATACGAGACTAGATCATGCGTGAAAAATATTGTTTTATTATGTTATGAAAAAAATTATGTCACATATGACAAAAATAATCTAATAATTACATTGAACTGCATGCAGATATGTAAGAGATTTATTGAAAGTTCAAAACAATGTCATGTCAGAAGTTATAGTACTTAGTATTTCTTATATTTTACGTTTATTTATTATTTTAACAATTATAATATTGCGTAAATATTTATTTCTTCCCATACTTAATGCTTTCAATGTAGTTTAATTATGAAAAATAGTATTTTTATAAGTAATTATACTCTCAAACTGTTAATGAAGTCATGTTGAAATTATCCCTCAAACTGTACACTTAGACCTCCACAGCCCACAGCAGGTAGACGGATACATAAAATTGGCTGCTCATTCTAAATGTAAGATTGCGAAATTAAAACTTGAATAAAAATATGAATAAAATATAGTAGTCCTAGTCTTGAGTAGCAGCAAATGACACGCAACCTTGAGAGGGGTGGGGGTGGGTAATAATAATTAATAAAAATATAATATAATCGTAATAATTGATTTCCCTTCCCCCTCTTCAACACTCTTCTCAAAACTCGAGAATACCGGGATGTTACTCGCCAGATGGAATCTGGTGCATCGGATGATCGGGATATGCGCAGTGGAAGACTTAGAAAAAAATAGATAGTGTGAATTTATGATAACAAATATAATTAACAAATAATAAATAACAAGTACATAATTAATTTGATGAAGCGAACATGGAAAGTATGAAGTTAAATGGAAACGAAAAATGAGATAATAAATTAATCTGAAATACAACCATAAGTAAAGTCCAGAACCTTCAACACTTTCAGTCATATGTCTAAATACATTCCCAAATTCATAATTCAGTCTAATCGGGAAATTCACAAACAACAGGTTGATGACCTATACAATATTTCCCCGCTGGAACATTGTCACAAGATCTCAAACAGGATATAAACTTTAACCCCAATGTCCAGCGGTTTCCACAACCCTTATTAAATGCCCAATTAGATTTCAATGATTCCCACAAAGAGACAAACAGCAGGCTCCAGATATTAACTCGTTGCATCACAGGGAAAATAACCCACAATAAAACAGTCACACACCAGATCAATACAGAAATAATTAATTAAAGCTTAATTCTTAAATACAATATATAAATACTATAAGTCTCTGTACTATTACAGTACCCATAATGCAGAGAGAGAGAAAAGAGTATATATGTATACCAATGATATCTTAGAATTCGCGTAGCCACGTAAGTATACAAGGATCGCAATACACCCGGATAGTAAATGGAATAATCTGGAATGGCATTGCTCAATTTGAAAATGAAAAGTAGAACAAGCAGCAAGGTATACGGATTCGGTCCAACCTTTTCCACTATATAATAATAACCATGTATCACAATTCCGCTCGGAGCTATCTCAGAAAATTTCGAAGACAACTTAAGTAGACAATAACTCCGTATCTCAATACTCACGCAAATCAATTCCTCAAACCACTTCAGTTCCTGTAACATAATATGTACCATGCGACATAACCCACCAAACTAAAAATGTCGCAATATGTGATACATAAACCAAGATATTACCACTCGCGGATATTTTCATTAACAATTTAACAGATGTATCGTGGTCAAATACAATAAATACTGAACTAGCTCGTACTGAAAAATTAACTACACCATAATACATTGAATACAACCTTAAACATGTCGACTGCATCCATAACCGAAGTTAATCGTAGAACATAAAATCCCGAAGTCAATGTAAACTTGCTAAACACAGCTAACCAGCCGACATATGGTACCGAGTGAACTTAACTGATCCAATATTTCTCGAAACGACCTTCCACGTCGAGAGTGAACTCCAGAGTGAAGTGCTCTGCTACTGAACATAAACAAGAAAACTCGGTTCTCTTCCCGGCATTTGTTTGAAACTGCTAGCCGGCCAATAGGAATTTTGGTAAGAAAATTAGAGGAAAAGATGGCGCTATCGACGATATAATAATGAAATGAACTCTGTCGGCAAGATAGTCTAGTAGATGATTGACTGATGGGTCGAACTCGGCTCAACCTCGCCTGCTGCCTTTTGTGATATCACAAAGGTAAAATCCCACATGACTGAGCAAATGGGATATCTTTCATTTCATCTCTGCGTATTCTTACTTTATAATCTGGATGGGACAAGTAGAAACAAATTATTACATTTCTTTTCCATTTGAATGCAAGGGATGAGGTAGAAATACAAAAATGATTTACAATATTGATCAGAGCAGATTTGAAAAGGATATTGGAACCAAAGTCACATTAACATTTCCTGGAGAAAAGCATACATAAACCATGTCCCAGTCATTCAATGCTCTTATTCACTCCTATACGATAATGCCTACAATTAATATGGGTGGAGCCGAAAGCTATTCATCGCACTGCAAGAACCTACAGGAACCTTTGACTCTGCAGTTAACAAAAATATTTTCAAAACAGAAAACATTATTGTCGGGACTTCAAAAACTGGGAAAATGGACAAGGAAGAATTAAAAAGTGGTGTGAAGAAGCATTTTACCCATTTGTAGGAAATAAGTGCGCCATATTTTGGATTCTTGGGCTGCATACAGCAATCCTTTTTGTTTAGAAACTAATCCTTCTGGAAAGGTCATTGACCTTTTAAAATTATTCCTGGTGCAACAGACAAAATTCAGCCTCTCACAAGTTCGTTTTTGGTAATGAAATCCACATTATTGAAATATTAACTAGTGGTACAAGTAAAAACATATAATATGGTGGCTCCATCACTTGGGTATTTTAACACATTTGTTAGCTTGCCTCCCACTGTAAACCAAAGAAGTTCTTAAAAAGAACTGACCAAAACATATAATATATTTTGAGCTTCTTAGGACAATTTTCAAGATTCCGTGACATGATAAGATGCCACAGCTTCTGACACTTCCCTAGAAGGAGGAACATTGTGAAGAAGATAAGTGTCATGGAAGTGTTTTGATTCGGTGTGCATGGAGCAAAAGTAATTTTTGTTTCAATTACGCAATTGGATGAAGTCACTTGTGTGTACATATATTTTGACTAACAGACATAGTACTGTAATTAGACACTGCAAGCATCTGTTTTATTAAAATACTATTTGTGAATTCAATATAAGCATTGTTAAAAGATTAAATCCTAATATTTTGTTGCGGGCCAGGGCTTATTCATTGGTTAATACAAATTGCATCGAGTGCAAAAGGTCATCTTGCTTGTTTTGCGATTGGTGGTATTTATGAGAGAAGACCAGTCAGCTGCTCTCCACAAGTACACACTATTGTTTCTTCATGCAGCATGCCGTGTCAGTTTTTACAATCTTACAGTTAGTACGAGCATCTAAGTTCTTGTATTTGTCTGTCTGCTCAGAAGATGTAACTATGTACGCAGTTTGAGAGAAGATTCGACATGAGATCATTAACTGTTCCTTTGTCAGTACATTTTTACGAGGCTCTTGGCATGTCTTCCCATAATACAGCAACCCGGTGAGTGTGTATTTTTGATGGTAAAGCATTTATCAGACGTGTAGAGGAAGCGCAAAGAAAGCTTGCCCATTTGACTGATGCGCAGAGAACGATATTCGGTCCTCGTACCGCCATGCTCGTTACAGGGCTGCTATGAATCACCTAATGCTGATTACAGGCCGCATTCGAAAGCGCGGTCTTGAACTGTTTGTATCCTGGAGTGTTGCTGTGCAGAGCGGGTAGAAGCTAGCGATTCCGTTACATATTCTGCGTTTTATCCCTGATATCAGTAGTTTTATGTAGTTCAAAGTGTGCTTGTTACATAACAGAGTTCTGTATAACATTCTATGTACTTAACAATGCCCCTGTTTCGCTCTAAATTAGGAAGTGCTAATAAAACAGTCAAACTAGGGAATTATTTATAACGTTTATAAATTCAGGAAAAACGAAACAGGCTCTGCTCGTAACATAAGGAGTATATACAGATTAAAATAAACCGACCACAGTACCCTAGTTATCGGAACATTCGAATAAAATCACATAGTATTAGTTATTAGTGTTTTATTACAATGTCAAATATCAATAATTATTACATATTTCTTGTAACATCTTTGTCATTTCATTCAGTGATTTTATATGTAAAAAAATTCGTGCTTCTGTATTTCCAACAATGTTATGTTATTAGTTACTTAGCAACAAGGTTTAGGTTATGTTACATGCGCTCACTCGAAACATCAAGCCAGAAGACGACTGAGAACTGCCAATCGAACCGAAGCGAGGTCGAGTGCACCCGAACGTTTCCGAAAGTTCGCGCAGCTTTCCGTGGCAAGCTCTTCTTGAGTTTACTCTAATTACTTGCATCCTTATTTCTTTAGCTATGTAGTAATGTTACCATCTTTCCATACCCTTCTACAAGGTGAGTCAAAAGTCGCTTTCCCCAATATTCGTTCTTAGGTTTCATACTTGTACGCATATACAGATGTCATAACATGAATAAACGAATAGCTGGTGTAATAAGTGGTGGGTTGGCAACCATGTTCCTGCGTCAGCTGTTTTTCCAATGTCATGTCTTGTTATTGTTGTTGTTTTGTTTTATTGTGTTGGATTGTGTCTCCAGCATATAGATAATTATACAGTATGGACACTTCGCGACGGTACCTTTGATATAGCAGGACTGATTTCAATGACCTTCAAACCAGTTTGAGCGTGAGATTCTGCTTTCTCCCTGGAGTTGGCACTGACATTACACCAGCTAGCATTCGACATAATGGAAATATAACACATACAATTAATACATCTAGGTACATTATGTACTCAGATAAAATAAACTGGACCGATGAAATAATAAATCTGTCATTAACTGTAATGTGTAGACTCTAGAGTTACTTTATAATAAGAGTTGAGACGTTGACCCCAACAACAATTAAAATATGTAATGATTTGATAGCACTGAAAATGGAAAAACAAAACTCCTATGAGAAGTAAAACCATATACCTATATTATATTGTATACAAATATTAAACGAATTTGATACATAATTTTATAATGTATTACATTATTTTATAATATAATTTATTATATATGAAATATAAAAAAAAAAATTATTACAACTAGTCTGTCACTGAGAAATAAGGAAAAGCTGTTAACTTGAATTTATTTGAAGCAAAGCTTTATTGGATTATGCAATAAGGTAGGCGATGTTTGGATCCTGTGTCTCACCTCTATACTCAATTATTATCTTAGCGTGTGCTCGATTACACTAACCTCTAGCGCTTGAAAGTGGAACTAAACGCCAGCGCACAGAGAAACAAAACACAGGAAATTTGCTTAGTGTCCATTCTATATAATCCCTATTCGCTGGTGTGTCTATGCAGTAACTGCTAGTTTCTTGCAATGAATCACAAATTAACCACAGAACAACGTGTTTCTGTGCTACAACATTGGTGCAAAACATAGTAAGAACACAGCATTGCTGATAGCAGACTTTGAGACAAGATTTCCTGATGTTCAACTGCCATCACGCCAAGCGATTAGAAACTTGTACAAATGGATGATCAAACAGTCTTTCGTGGAAGTTGTGAGTTATGTTCTGCCATCTTTAATTCAGTGTCTACACATTGTGAATTTTTGTATTGAGAAACAGGGCCTCCATTTTGAACAAAATCTGTAAAGAAATGTGTAGTTAAATGTAAATTGAATGCAGTTAAATGTAAGGAAGTGTTTAGTCCACCAATGTGGAGTAATGGTTAGCACATCTGACTGTGAAACAAGTGGGCCCAGGTTCAAATCCTGGTTGGGGTTTTTTTTCTGGGTTTTTCCTCAACCAATTGAAGCAGAATTGCTGAGTAACTTCTGGCGTTGGACCTCGGATTCATTTCGTCATCATTAATTCACATATCATCAACATCCATACAATAGTCAAGGTTTAGTTTACGGTGAGGTGTGCTGTACTTGTACAAGAGAACGGCCATTAGGCTACCCAATCATTCACAGAATAGGAGTGGTAAGCACAATAAGCCTCAGGCTGCACTGCAAGCCTTTGGGTCCCTCCTCTGTACAAGGAAAAAAAAGGAAGTGTTTGAGGAAAGCCACTTTTAACCCACCCTGTATAATTATACAGAAGAAAAGAATGTTGATTCTATTGTCTTTCTCTCAGAAAATATATTTAAAAAAGATACATATTATTTTTATTTCTGATATATTTATTAGCATGTAGAACAGTGTATCATTTTTTACACTATTGACTTGCATTAAGAGTAAAGGTAGAATATCTGTTCAAAATCATAATTTTATGATCTGTTTGTTCCATTGGAGAATTTTAAGGATGTTCTGTAAATGATGTCCTGCAGAGGTCCCCACCCGGAGATCCGAAAGGGGGACTATTTTGCCTCCAGAAAACTTATCTGAAGGATTTGCCATTAGGTTAATTAGCATAAGTGTAACCGTTTTTTAAGTGGGCACCAATTTTTTGTTTGTAATGGTGGTTACATCACCCACTCACGTAAACCCCCAGTATGACTGGAGGGGCCACACCTGTCATTGGTTAATGGGTCCATCGGACCTGGCTGGGAGGAGTTTTAGAGTCCACCGACCTTTCTCACAAGTACCACTTGTGGAACATTTCTACGCCGTGGCAGGCCAGCATAAGAGATGAAATAGCATTTCCTCTATTTCTGATGTTGTGGTTATACCGCCATTACTCGGTCCCCAGAGTCTCATCTGTGAAAGCAGGTTGCACCACGAGCAGGTTGAGGATGGGTTTTGGATAGGAGAGGTTATGGAAAGCACTTCACTATCCCTTGCATCCCTTCTACCTGATGGATCCACCACAGAGAAATATTGGAGAGCAAGAACGCTAATGGCTTCGTTGCCAAAGCCCGGCATTAGATAACAACAACAACAACATGATTTGTTTGTTTGTTAGGTAACTTTCGGTGCTGGATCCCAGACTCATTTCACCGGCATTATCACCTTCATCTCATTCAGATGCTAAATAACCTAAGCTGTTGATAAATCGACGTAAAATAACCTACTAAAATAAAAAAAAAATGATTTGTTGTTTGGAAAATTCCCAACCTTACTGTGGCTGAACGATAATGTTCTGCAATTACTTATTACTGCTTGTGTATGCAATAATTCTCAGTGCAGCTTTTGTTTTAAGCTCAAAATAAGTAATCATCAAGATTTTTAACAAATATCTGGAATACTGACTAGGAGCATAATAGGCTATATAAAGATTAAAATAAAATGAACATTTGTGGTTTCCTACATTTATTTGCGGGATTAAATTATTAAAGAAACTATAGTATTGTTTGTGGATTTGTTGAATGAAATGAAATACGAAGTACAACAATCAAGTGTAAATTATCTCCACCGTTTTCTTTCCGCTCCTGCCCCCCCCCTCCTCCCCCTCCCCGCCAAAAGTTACATGTAAAAATATACTTATGACTGTTGATAGATAGATAGCAAAATCTGGTTCTGCGAACAAGCCATAATGGCCGATGGGATTATCGTGCTAACCACACTACACCCCTGTACTGGTTGGATGATCATTGGGTTGACTTTGGTCGCCCTATGGACTGTTACGCCCAGGATTATTAGTTAACTAATTTTACTGTCAGTGCAGAAAAGGAAATTCAAAAATTTTCTGGTGAACTACAGTGATTTTAATAAAGCATTATCATCTACAAGGTAATGATTTATTCAGAAGCTTTTTCGGTGTAAGTTGCTGTACTAACTCAAATATTCTTCCTGCCTACTCTTTTTTGTTCTCATAACTTGTTATAAACTCCAACTAGCTCACTAGTGACGCCTCTAAACTAATTATTTCATCTGACTGAACTCTTACTTTCTTCGACCCCGACGGCATTAGAGCATTCGAGGCCTAGGGGTTCATTTCACTTCCTCCTCTTTCTGATTTTCTGTTCCTAGTGCTGACCTGCTATGGCACTAAAATTGTCCTCCAGTGGCTTAAGGAGGGAAAGCTGTGATCAACAAGATCTCCCAGCTAGGTCCAATGGACCCGTCGACCAACAGCAGGTGTGGTCCTCCAGACATTCTGGGGGTTGTGTGTGAATGAAGTAGCCACCAAAACGTTAAAATATGGTGTTCACTTAAATCGGCTACAACTTGCCATTTTTATCCTGTATAGAATTGGAATATATCAGTCCCCTAACTGCCCATTGTCCAACCAAGAAATGGATTCGGAACACCACAAAATCTGTGCTTCAGTCGCTGACCATGATAATATCTTTGAAAAATATTGGAGTGCAAGAGGTCAAATGAGTTTATTGTCAAACGCCTGGCATTAGATAACAACAACAACTAATTATTTCATTTGAAATTTTTAGATCACTCTCTTATCTGTATTTCATATTACCCAGACTTACCTTTTGTTTGTGTAGTAAACCCCAGTAATTTCTCTTCTAATATTACAACTACATTCTGTTTATTGAAACTGTTGTGACACACTACATACTGTATGGTAAACACTTTGGGTCGCAAATACTTTGTTGTGTCACAACGTTGTCAAATTGTGTATTCACTTGAACCAGATACATTTAAAACACTTTTTCTGCCTGAGCTTATGTTATTGCCTAGTTCTGACATAGCAGCGAAGGTTTTATGATGACATACAAAATATGAACTATTGTTACTGTACAAATGGATCCTGCTGCAATTACATTTTGAGTGTAGTGTGTAAGTATAAATGCATGCAGTCCCCTTCTACTTGAAAACATTACGCTAGAGGAGCAATAAAATTAATACATCGAAGATTTATTTCCAGACTACATCCATTGTCAGATTATTATTTATTTGAACAGTGCCATGATAAATCTTTGTAGTGAGAATATGAGCAGATCTCAGACTCACCATTTGAATGTTATAGTGTTCATTCATTATGGCTTCCACAGGAAAGCTAATCTTTTGATTGGATAGTCTATGTAATTTTGTGTCCTGAAGAGTGTAATGTAAGGAAAAGGATATATCTAACAACATTAAGTGATATTATGTATTTGGATGAGCGAAAGTGTATCTGACCCTGTTTCGGAGCATCCCCATAATTTTTTATTTCCACCTTCTTTGGATTGTTGTCATTGTATTGTTAAAATAGAATAGCGATCAATCAACAACTCTTAATTGGACAGAGTTACACAACAATAGACCAACGGACAATTTGAAAAAATTGAGATGTTTGCACAAATCTGTTGTTTGCTGGATTATTTAACTTGGAATAAATCAAGATTGAGATATCTGAATTTTGCTGCTATTTATAAGCAAAATTCGTTTATTGCATTAAATTAATTCATTTATTTTGCTTTGCAATATTAAATCAACTGCTGGTCTATTATTAAAAATCAGTTAGCCTTTTTTAGTATTATTTGTGCTATTTTTCATGTAATAGTATAAATGTTACAATACTTCTTGCATTAAATGTTTTTAGGAAAAATCAGATTTATTTCGATAGTATCTCGAAAACAGGTTTCTGGCAGTTGGTCTTGCATTGCGTAACTCTGTCTAATTGTTCAAACAAAATAGCCAACATGGTTACTGTATACTGCTAATGTGTTTCAGAGTATTCTTCATTGATTGAGGAAATCTTGAATTGAAGACCTTCCCGGAATAAGAATGTAACCAACAAATCTATAATTCACGTTTCATGAGAAAGTAAAATAATTTAGCAGAACCATTTGACTAATCAAGGATACTGGTACAAGTTTATTCAGCTATTGGATGCAATAATTTGTTATAAATAAATGCTTCAAAATTACTTTTCCCACCTAAATCACATATTTCATTGATTTGATGTTACATCCTTTTTCCGTGAAGGTTCTTCAATTATTTTGTGTTCTGTTTGTAAAGTGTATGGTTGTCGATGATGTTAATTTATAATTCCATTTATATAATTTACATATTTTATGAAGCTTATTTTTTAAATTTACTTTATAAAATTGTTCTTCATACTGTTAATAGAACACTATTAAATAGAATTTGAAAATCTGCAATCCGAAGCTTGTTGGCAACCTAACCAGGTCAGTGTATGAAATTTAAAGAAATGTGCAACTGTATTCTGGACTTTTTCAGATTTTTAAATATCTGAAATATATTAATCATAAGAAACTTGAAAAAACGCATTTTAAAAGGATATGTAAAACAAGTTTTCATTTAATATTTCCTATGTTAATATTACATAAAAGTGTGCCTTGAGTTAAATGTAAAAACTTCAAAATGCTTTGGTTATTATTTTTAACACTGTAAAGAAATTAGTAAATCCTGGTTTCTTTCATAACTGAGACATATTTTTTAGAGAAAAAAAGTTGTGTTGCATTTAAGATAAGACCTCATTCATCGTGTAAAAGAATCTGTCGAGAAATTGCTGTTAAATATATTTTTAGAAAAATTATTACGAAGTGTTAAATGTAGCAAAATAATTCCAGTTCAGTTTAATTAGTTCGTGTGCTTACAAAAACTGAATCGTCAGACATTCAGTTCATTCATCTCAACTATTAGATATGTTGCTATTTATTTGGAGGACTTCGCATATTGCAGGTATCATAGGCTTATGTTATGTGAGGAGTATTGCAACAAATTATGACAATTTAATCAATAATTTTCATAAACCGAGGAGAAAATAACATGAACAAGAAAAACGTCGTAATATTAAGTTAATGTTACTTATTTTAGTGCAGTGTGTTTGACAACATATTCAGGACTATACTGTGCGTTTTTCTGTATATAGGATATAGGGATTTAACAGTGCCATCTATGTATAAAAACAATTAAGAAATTAAGTAATCATTGGGCCATGTTTAGAAATTAGCAGACTCTGACAATTTGAAGACAAGAAAACATCTGCAGCTGTAGAGAAAAAAAGATAAGAGTAGAATCCCTCTTAACTAGCACCAAAGGGATTAACGCTAGTTCCAGATACGAAATTTTGCTGGATAATTGAATAAATGTTGAAAAAAATACCTGTTCGTATTTTATGATACCAACTGTCGAAACTACAACCATGTGAAGCTTATTTCTCAGCCATTGGTTCATATCTAAATACGCATAACATAAAAACTGTGTGGATTTTCTTCATTAAAACACATAACACAACACAAATAACACATCAGTTTAAGGTTCGAATATTCGCTGAACATGAAAGTTCGTACGCATTTCCTAATGTGGCAACATTGATACTCCAGGCTGTGGCAACACCACAGATTTAAACTTTTTTTTTGGTCCAGGCAAAAGCACAGTTGTTTTGGTATTGTTGGTTAATTCGATGTTGTTACAAAGAATTTTACTGTATCTTAGGGTAAAAGTATTGGAGTGTAAGAAGACTAATGGCTTTGTTGCCAAACATCTAGGCATTGAATACACACACACAAATTGCCAAAGCCTACTAATTTCTAAACATGGTCCACTGATTAAGTTATTTCTTCATTGTTTTTATACGTAGGTTTCATATGGCAGTGTTGTATTCCTATTTTCTAGACCCAGAAAGACATACAATATATTTATTTGCCTTACTGAAGATTACTACATTTCGTATGGAATTACAATAGAATTATACTATAGATACTACTGTATGCAGAGTTAAGATGGATTCACATCAATGTATTTCGCTCAAATGTTAGTCTTGTTGCTAAACGTTGAGAACAACAACAATTCAATTTCGTGCTTTACTTAAGGCCTGAGTAGCTTCATTTATTGATATGAAGTGTCTGAATATTGTTTGCAAAATTGATAACATCTATATACGAGAATCTTGAGTTCATTATTAGAACAAGACAAACGTGACAGCAGACCTTCTGGCATAGATTTATATAGTTATTAAAACATTATAGTAAATATGACATCAAAAATTGCATGAGAACTATATTATGGATAATATAACAATGAAAGAGATAGAGGATCATAGTACTGTTGACTCGAGTGTTGATCTCATTGATGCTTGGTTACAGTATGTTTTTCTTAAATATGTACTTTTTCTGTGTGAAATTAGAAGGAAAATAGGCTAATTATCGATAAATTAAGATAGTTGTCGAGCAGATATTACAGTTAACAATTTCCTTATTTCACTTTTATCTCACAACGAACAGGAGTAATTAATTTCTAATATTATAAGCTTAATCTTGTTTTTACTATTTAAATATTGTTTCTTCATAACCGAATAGTATATAGCTAGTGTTTTGTTCATTATTATCTTTTTCTTTCTTTTTCTTTCCAAGTGTCACAAAATTGTTTTGTTTACTTATTATTCTTTATGAATTGATTAGTAGGCCGATCTATCGAACCCTTATTTAGGGCGGCTTTTGTTTCTACAAATTATCTAAAACTGAATATAGGCTATGTTACTCAAAATAACTAGAAATTAAATGAGATTGAAAATAGTGTAGCGACATAGTAATATATAAATAATATGAACAATGTACATTTACAGTACCTTGATTAACGAAAATAAAAAATAACGTTAAGAACTAGTTGTGCAAAAGTGCCACTGATAATTTTCGATGAAATCCGTGTTTGTAAAATAATGTGCTGAAAAGGATGATCTTGTATGAAATTAATTTTCTTACATATATTTTATAATGAAAGTCACCTCTCTGTGTAGTTTTCAAGGATAATTTTTTAATTGTACTCATTTATTTCCTTAAGTAACTCCATCTTGTTTTAATTTCCGTTTACAAACAAATTCACATTTTCTGTAAAATTTCTGAATTATTTCTACATACACACGTGGCAGAGCATGACTTTTTTTTTTGTTAAGTCTGCATAATATGATGAAGTGTGATCGTAATGATGATAAATACTTTCTAATCCACCTTATCGTGATAACAAAGCTGTATATGATGTCATCAAAGAATGCTTCTTTCAAGGCGTTTTCTTAATTTTCGAGCACTCTAGCTTCAGTTAAGGTTTCGTCTAACAAATGAGGGATACTTTGATCATTGTTCGTTATAGGTGCCTGTTGTCAGAGTTGAAGTGTGGTATAGATTTTCTGTGCACACATTGTTACACCAGCAAGGATCAGAAAAATGACGTGTAAATGACAAGCTTATTGCTGACACTGGATGGATTTGATATTTTATTTGCGATTTAAAATACATTGTAAGGAATTCGTGTATTTGGTGAGAGTACCCATATATTTGTGTGACACAATAAGTGCAACAACAAAGACTATTTAAAAGAAAACTCACCAAAACAAATATGAAAAAAGACCCATTCCTGGCTCCTCTTTAGCATGTGCATGGGACATAAACACGTATGCAAGTCAGTAATTAGAAGAGAGACATAAAGTGAGAATAAAATTTTGTAGGCATTGTTTCTTGGTAAACATGTGCAGAACAAGGAATAGAAGCTATGACACGTGAAGGGGATGATTTTGGAGAGTATGTGAGTTAGGAGACTGTTATTGATATTTGTTTATATTTAGACACTCGATAAATTGAACACAACATATTCCTCAGGGACTTCATAATTCGCAAAAATAAATAAATAGAAACATATAATGTATTATATGAAGCTATATATGCCCCTGATACACACACATGCACATTATCTTTATCCCCCCTCCCTCCCCACAACTGTGACTGCAAATATACTTATTTAGAACAATACAATTTTCAATCGCTTCTTTGTATTAATGCACAAATATGTTTAAAAAAATTAACTTCCTTTCTCTCTGTGTCCCTCTCTTCTTTTGTGTATACCAAGCATTTTTTTTTTTTGTAAAAAATAGTAGTAGTAGTATCTATTGCCCAGGCACTTGGAAGTTCTCCATTTGCCTTTTAGCTTCCCAGTATAATTTAGAGTCCTAACCTGAAGATTTGATGCCAAAGCTGGACATCTTCGTAGTTGTTTTTGATTCATCAAAGAGTCTTCTAGGTTACACAGGATACATTTTGGTGAACCAAAGATTTCAATTTCAAACAGGTGTGCTGCTAAACAGGATAAATCCGTAGTTGGGATGTGGAAAATGAGACCAGTATATGTGCAGGCTTTAGTATTTGCAGATGATATTGTGCTCATAACAGATATAGAAAGCAAACTACAAAAGGCAGTGACGGAATTCAAATTCAAATTTATTTAAAATTTACATTTGAATTGAATACATATGAATAGGTACCCGAAATGAGCATAATGCTCGTGCTTGGGTACAGTCCAGTAGTCTACATAAATTTTACAGGGTTCAAATAATAATGCTGATGATATAAATAATAGTAACAATAATAATAATAATAATAATAATAATAATAATAATAATAATAATAATAATAATAATAATAGAATAATCGTGACAAAAATGATACAAAGATTGTAATACAAAATAATTCATTAATAATAATAATAATAATAATAATAATAATAATAATAATAATAGAATAATCGTGACAGAAATGATACAAAGATTGTAATACAAAATAATTCATTAATAATAATAATAATAATAATAATAATAGAATAATCGTGACAGAAATGATGCAAAGATTGTAATGCAAAATAATTCAATAATAATAATAATAATTATTATTATTATTATTATTATTATTATTATTATTATTATTGTTATTGTTATTATTATTATTATAATAACAGTGATAAAACAAAAATATTTACAATAATAAAATAAATACTAAGACGGATAAAATAAAATATAAAACCACTAGCGAGAGTTAACACATCTTAAATAAGCATATAATAACTGGAAAAAATGACGAACTCGAAAATCAACAGAAAAGTTCGTTGTATCGCAGACGACAGCAACCGCCGTATTGACATTGTGTTGTGCATTAATAGTAGTAGAGGGGAGCTGAAAGTCTACGTAACTGCCGTTCTCTTCGAATCTTCTCGTAAAATCATGGGAAGTTAATGCTGTAAAAACAAAATGTCTATGAGTCAAACTGTTCATTATTACCAGGATAAATACCAATAATACTGAAATATATTAATCAAGTTTCAGTTATAGATCTCTCCTTTTGTGCAAGAGGTATCATATCAAAATATTTTATGAATGGCGGGGAAAATATAAATTTCAAGAACTTTCTAGTGACAAGATACAGAGATATATGGACAGAAACATTGTCAGAAAGGGGTATGAGAGTTAATATGAAGAAAAGTCAAGTTATGATGGTTACAAGGACGGAGGAACAGGTGGAAAATATAGAGATCGTGTGCTCAGGACAAAAATTAGAACAAGTTGAGTCCTACAACTACCTTGGAACCCGAATACACCAAACAGGAAAACTCCAACTAGAAGTCCGTAACAGGGTCCAAAAGGCAACCTCAGCATACTTCGCAATTAATATTATATTTGGAAAGTCAGAGTTGGAAAAGGAAACAAAGACTAGGGTTCAGAAAGTAATTATAGAACCAATATAAATATATGGATACGAGAATTGGGTCTTAAGAAAAAATGGTTTAAGTAGGGTGAATGCTGTACAGATGAAGGTACTAAGGAGAATAGCAGATAAAACCAGGAGAGACCAAATACGAAATGAACGCATCAGAGAGGAATTGCAACAAGAACCAGTAGTCAAAAGAATAGAAGAAAAGCAGTTGAGGTGGTATGGACACGTCCAAAGGATGGAGGAAGGAAGGAAGACAAGGCAGTTTGCAGAAGCTAAACCCCAGGGAAGTCGCCCGAAAGGGAGGCCAAGAATAATGTGGGAAGAAGTTATCAAGGAGATAGTACAAAAAAGGGGAAAGTCGATTGCACAAATAAAACTTCTTGCAGCCGACCGGGATCAATATAAGAAATGGATCAGAGACAACCCCTCCACGCTGCTTAGCCGGCAATAAGGAGGTAGTGAAAGAAGAAGAAGAAGAAGTGCTAAACAGTCATGGCCAGTTAGCATTCGAAATTTTGCTACTGCATCATCTCGAGAAGAATCAGATATATGTTCTTTTTCAGTAAGCAATACTGACCAAGATTTATTATTACTGTTTTCTTGAAATGTCTTTAGAATTTTGATTTGAAATTGTATTTGTATGAACAATTTGGCACTGTGATAAGATATCTTTTTCAAGGGTACTTGTAACATTTTAGTTCCTTTCTTTGCCAAACAATCTGCAATCTCATTGCCCATAATACCACAATGGGCAGGGATCCATTGGAGATACAGGTTTTTATTTTGTTTTGCCAGTATGTGTACGGATGATTGAATTTCTGCGATTTTGTAAAAAAAACTATGCGTTCTGTATTAACAGCTGAATGATTTTCCGAGCCTTTTTCTTTGTAAATAGGAAACCTTGAGAACTGCACCATGAGTGGACATCTACATTTCGATAAGTTCTGACAGAACAATTTTATAAAATAGTATGCTTTGACACAGGGTCAATGATATGTACGAGTAATAACTGTTTTTTTGAAGCTGTAGATATTTAATGTGTTGTTCAAGCAGTGATATTGTATGTGATGTCCCAAGACAATCGGTTACTCATTGTCATGCACGTCAACAGCTTAAACCCATGTTTTTTTTGATAATGTTGACAGTTTTCCAACTAAACAGTACTAGCCATCACTGTGTTCCTTACATAATATATTAATGTTTTTCAAACTTTCCTAATCTCCTTGTTATAATAACTTGAGCTGAAAAGTTACAAGATTTTCTGACATTTTTGTATTTGGCACTGAAAAACCAAAGTTGTACATTACAAGTAAATTAATTTGTTTATATCATTATTGCCACATTAGTCAGCCACTATGTGTGCGTAAAGGTACGGTCACACGTCGCTACTTTTGCAGTGCAACTTTTGTACTGCAGCTGCAAAAGTTGCGTGTCGTGTTCACACGTAAGCCAAACGTAGCGCGCTGCACGCAACTTTTCGTGCTGCGTAACCCGGGTGCTGCAAAAGTTGCAACTGGAGGTTGCGAGTCTGTTCACACACAAGGCGCTACTTTTGCAGCCGCAGTCATGCTGCAGGTTTCCATCTCCGTGTTGACTTGTCAATATACATTCTGTGGTTATGTTCGCATTATTAAGAAACTCATGCGAAAGCTTCCTTATCTATTATTTGCTTTTCTGTCGTATCTAGTATTCAGAAATTGACATTATTTTTACTATAAAGCTTTTAAAAACGCCTATATACTTAAATGATAACCAACAGCATATTCACGTAATCAATGTTGGCAACCCTCCTGTTTGGAACTACGCTATGGAAAATTTTAAAAATGAATTATATCGTCAGCAATTATGCTCAGACTGTGTTGTGTATTTAATAACTGTTACAAATAATTTATTTTCATCACATTTAACATTAAAATATATCCAAACAATAAAAGTATCATTGGCACATTTGGGTGGTAACACTGGTCGCAACCGCAGCAAAAGTTTCAACAAAACCGATATCAAAAATGCTGCGGCTGCAACCCTGAGAGCCCTGTTCACACGTCGCTACTTTTAAGCTGCACGCAGCGTGGAAAAGTAGCGGGCAGCAGGTTCGGCAGCCGCTACTTTTCGGGTTGCACCGTTGTTCACACGTCGCAGTACAAGAGTTGCGCAGTTTTTTGTACTGCAGCGCTGCAAAAGTAGCGACGTGTGACCGTACCTTAAGAGTTACTGTGACATTTTTACACAGTTGTATTGTTTTCCTTACCAGAGAGTTAAGCTCTATTTTGTCGTGGGAAATCACATAGTTACATCAGATCGATCCATTACACTTGATGGTCACAAGAGTGGACAAGATGTTCTGATAAACGGGATGGAAACATCCTAGTCATCCAGGTGATGTGAATTTTTGTCCTTGTGAATAAAATGTCATTTGAACAATGTAAACTTAGTCATTTTTATAGGAAATATTCTTGTTGTTATTTTTGGTGCCAGGAATTTCAAGACATTTATCCATTCCTGTTGTAAATAATATGTAAAAATATTGAAATGCAAGGTCAAACAGTTTGGAGGTCTGATGAGCCTCGGTCATATTCATCTGAGGTGATGTGATTTGTTGTTAGGTATTCACTAAGATTTTACTTAAGATGACAAGTTTTATTTTGTACATTTCGATCATTGAGAAGAGATTTATTTATTACTATGATGTACCGAAGTACGTATGATATTTCCGTGCAGGAATTCTGCATACCAAATGATGAAGAATGGATAGAATGGAGAAAAATTCTCTCTAGCACTGGAACTCGAACCCGGGTTCTCAGCTCTACGTGCTGATGCTTTATCTACTAAGCCACACCGGATTGTAGTTCCGATGCCGGACTAAATCCTTTTCAGTTTAAGTTCTACCTCTTTGTTCTACTATGTACAGAGGTGCACTTGTTACGAGTGACTAAGTGGCTGGAGTCCAAGAGAACATATTTCTGTGACACAGTACATGAGGGTAGGCCACCAAAGGGGAACAGATAGGTAGAACTTAAGGGAAGACTCCACTGAAAATCATGAAAATTTTTCCAATTTTTTTTAGCTATTTCACTTATTCAGAATTTACATTTTCATACCCCAAATGGATTCAGCTCAATTCTGATTACAAATACTCGTATGTTTACACTTTTTAAATTAAGGCTGGAAGGGGGTGTGGAATTTAAAGACCTGTCAAAATCGTTTTTCATCGAAGAATTCTTTTTTAAAATTTCTGATTACAAATCTAGTAATTTTTTGTTGGCTCCCTGAAGTTACTAGATGACTGTAGGAGAGGAGAATATTAATTTACATAAATATTCATTTTATTTTCAAATCTATTTTTCTGTGTTCATTTTTGTTGATTCAACACCAACTTTCTTATGCCAAATATTAATCAATCTGGATAAAATTTTTACTGCAAGTATTTATGAGGTAGCTGCATGTTTCTATGCATTTATTTTGTGAGAAATGCTGCTAGTTTATTTTATTAATATTTTTCTTAATGCTGCTAGTTTATTTTATTAATATTTTTCTTAAGAATAAAACGATAACAGCTCCCTGTATTAACAGGCTGCCACAAAGACAGAGCATATTGTGCAATAGGCAGTTGGAAGTATAAATAATATACATATGTTTAAGTTGAAGGGAGTGTTACAACAACAGCGAGTTTACTCCGGCGAATTTCTGGATACGACATCATGAATGCCTAACCTCTAGCGAGTGGCGCGAAGCTATTAAAATGACTGCACATGTGTCTTCCGTACATTCCCTTCCGGGCAGGACTTGGGACAACATCCTCTGTCGGTGATGCCACAGAGAGCCAGAAACACTTGCACATGTCCTGGGCTCTTGTCCGCACGGTGAAGTACTCCGTAACTCACGACACCATAGAATTCGTTCGATGATCGCTGAACAGTTTAGATCAATAAATTTTCAAGTGTTTACAGCTCTTTAAATTCCACGCCCCCTTCCAGCCTTAATTTAAAAAGTGTAAACATACGAGTATTTGTAATCAGAATTGAGCTGAATCCATTTGGGGTATGGAAATATAAATTCTGAATAAGTGAAATAGCTAAAAAAATTTGGAAAAATTTTCATGATTTTCAGTGGAGTCTTCTCTTAAACTGAGAAGGATTCAGTCTGGCATCGGAATTAGAATCCGGTGTGGCTTAGTGGATAAAGCGTCAGCACTTAGAGCCGAAAACCCGGGTTTGAGTCCCGGTGTCAAAGAGAATTTTTTTCCGTTCTACCCATTCTTCACCAGAGATTTATTTGTTTGAATAAGTTGAAATATATATATTTTCAAAGTAAATATGTGGAAAATTGTCATATTAGTACTTATATCTGTATTCGAAAATGCTCATTTTCCCCTCAAGTTCCTATGAACAAGGCATAATACAAGGTAACTGATTAAATTAAGCTTAAGATTTGTATGCAGTAATAAATGAGGACTTTCCAGAGGTCATGTCCGTCCATCGTTAGTGTCAAAATGTAACATTTTTTATAAATAAAATTTAAATTTGTATATGTAATAAGGATTAAAGATAAGCAAGCTGTAAAATACTGACACCTTACATTACAAAACTTTATTGTCTAGAAATGCTGTTTTATTTTTGTTTTTCACGTTCATTTCTTAATAAGGTGATCTAAGATTAATTGCATAATTTTGCTAAGCTATAATGTATAGTTGCAGTGTCAGTCCAAAAGAAGATGCACTATAAAAAAAGCAAATATCTCATGACAGATGTTTGAAAATCACTTTATAATTTGCAGTTAATGACGAGGGACTATGTTTAAACTACATGACAAAGGACATTGGCCAATAATTGGAGTAAAATCCACAGAAAAAGATTAATAAAAATATAAAGTTAATTGTTTAATAAGGAGCACCACATTCCCCTTCCCCAGTTGGTGTGTTGAGATATAAAGAAAAAATTGTCTATTTTAAATGTTCGAAGTATCGAAAAAAATAATATCTTTAAATATTTTCACGAGAAAGTAAATGTTTTAAATTATTTATATTTTTTTATCCAAAGAGTAGCAGTATTGATTCGCGTTTTTAAATATTTTACTCATTGAACAAACATTCGTAGTTAAAACGTGATGTTTTCTCTTATTTCCACATAATCAAAATAGTTACTGCAAGTACATTAATTTTCAGAGTGACTTCATTTTAGAGTGTTGTGTGTGAAAGTTATACTAAAATGCCGTAACTCTACAAGGTGTTTGACCTGAGCATTTCCCAATTTGAAGTTGTTATATAGAGGAATCTGTTCCTGCCATAACATTTTTCAGAAACTATTTATAGATGTAAAATTTTGTACGAGTTTGCAAGCCTATTGATGTGGCAGTTGTAAAATGGCCTATGCTGTGAATTTTTTTCTAGCACGTGACAACTATTGTTAACCGAGAGTTGCTGTGTTTAATCAGTTATTATGACTACCTTTTAAAATACCGGAACCCATTCTGGATTGTTATGAAATGAATGCAGATTAAGGAGGCAAACAGCTAGAGAACGGCTGGAAGAATATAGTCAAGATCTCCAGAAGCAATTGTCACTTGGTCCCATTTCCAAATGGACACTTTCTCCAGTTCAGAATGTTACACATTTTCATCTAATGTCAGAGATAGAAATTTGCACAGTTCAATAATGATAATAATGCCTTCATAGTAATGTGAATTGTTATAACCAAAAATAGCTTAAAATATATTTTTCTGCATGATTATGTATAAGATTCGAAATAATCTTTTTGTGTTTTATAATCTTGAGCAGTTGATGGGATTGAGCTTGTGGGAAATTTAGAATGGTTGCCACAGCTCCTGGAGAGAAATAATTTGATTCCTTCTAAATATTAGTCGTCTCTCTAGAAAGAAGCTACCATGATTAAACTGTCTCTAATTTTTCAAATTAACATTTAAATTTATGTTTTGTATCAGTATTTTCTGTTGAAATGAACACTAAAAGAGAGAACAAAAAATATTCATGAGTGCATCATAAAGAAACTTAGCTCCAAAAATAAATTCCTGGACTAAATGCAAGTGCAAAACAAAAATCTTAACAAATTCAACTAGTTAATTTGAGAAACAGCATACACTAACTTCTAGAAATAGAGTAATTTTTTTTTTTTAATTTGAGTCTTAAAAATTACGAAGCCAGCATATAGGATAATTGTTGGATTCGTAAGTCTAGATTTTGAAAATGTTAAATTGACTTTGAAAGTCTATGGCAAAATGACAAGACAAAATGCTGTCAAGCATGATATATTTTGTTTCTGTATTTTGATACATTATACCTATCAGAGGAGCCATTTTTACTTTCTCGCTAAACGAAATGTAAAGTATTGTGATGCTACAAAAAAATCGATTTCGAGATGTTGACGAAATGCACAGTTTCCAACATCACTGATGCTGAAAAATTACTTTTGTGTGTACAGTGATTTCTCCTACACTATTGCACAGACTTTGTCTGTGTTTCCAACATTATGCACTGGCGATTTATTTCAAGTTATATCAGACTATTTTTCTTCTTCAAGTGAGAAATGATTTTATAAAAGAAATTACGATATACATAATTATTCATAGCTTTCGTTGCAATTTAAGAAAGTTCCTATCACCCCCAGCACGGAGAATTGTGCAGACAGGCAAAGATTCCTCTTCTTTTAAAGAACTAGTGGTCACTATTTGCAAAGACCAGAATCTCATTGTAAACCACTAATACCAGTACTGATTTTCGTAATTTTTTTTGTTCAATGCCAGGGTCCTTAACTTGTCGTTATTCACCCCTACTCTGCAAGCATGCTCATAAATGTTGCTAGTGCCAACAAGTGTAGACCACTTGGTTTGTGGGGATGTCACTGGGAAACTGGAGTAACTGAGAAAACACCTGTGTTGCCTTGACCACAGGCTTGCTCAACACAAGTTATAAATTCAGGGTGGATCAACCAAGATTTGAACCCTGGTCCTCTGGCTTATAAGCTCATGCCCCAAGCACTACACTGAGCCACCATGGCTTGTTTTTGTAAATATAAAAATATGAGAAATCAGTAGAATATACTAATAGAATTTGTGCGAAATTAATGTAAGTAATGGCCGTCATTTTACTTATCATATACAAGGTTTATTGAATAATTGCATTATTGTTTCAATTTGATATGATTGAAGCGTCAGTTGGAACAACGTTGTAAGTTACAAAATTTTCATTCGGCGTGTTTCCGTGTAATAATGTTGTATGTCATGTTACCTTGCTATACTCTTTGGTTTGCAACTGTCCATCAATGCATTACGTGAAATTTGTCCACTCAAAAGTTTGCTACTCTATAAGAACAACATTGTACGTGTACACATTTTTGCAGCTCCTGTAAATTTTACCAAATGTAACTTATAACGCTGTTCCAGCTGACGCTTCAATTATTCAATAAACCTTGTTGTGATAAGTAAAACGACGGCTATTGCTTACAACATATAGATACCTGCTTATCGGATGCAACATGTTTATTAAATTTAGAAATTAATGATGCCTAACTTACTTATTTCAAGCTGTACACTTTATAAATTAAAGTTAATTATAAGTATTTTTCTTGGTTATAAAGAATGACTTTTGTGTGCAATTCAGAAGCAAGTTTATTTTCTTATTTGGGTATGTAGTAGTAATTTTTCTATTTACATATATGTCTTTGGAATAATAGTTAAAAAAAACTGGCAGTATCAGTTGCATCATGATAAAATACCTGAATTTGTTGTAAAGCATAAAACATGTGAGAAAGTATGTATAATTTTTTGTAATGACGATTTTTTAAATTTATGGTAGCTTACTATCCCGAGTGTTGATGTCCAGTTGAACGAGGAAAACCCTGAACTGCTCAGGAATTAAATGAGACTAATATTATCTGGATGTTTAGTATTGTTAGTGGTGCCATTTCCTTTAAAGGCCTACTAACACAGTTCCTACAAGGGTGAATGCAACCTGTCACGTATACGAATAACCTTGTACATAAGTAGATCGAGCTTTCATCTCTTGTAATGAAGGCACACCTGACAACAAAACTGGAATTATGTAGTTTATCTAGTAACATTTCTTACATAGTTTCTGTGACAGACTGTACAATAATGTACATAACAGTGACTCTTGTTCAGTACAGATAGCATTAGCATATTGCCATATACTACCATACAAATGTAAATTCATACTTGGTAACGTCTACTGCAGAAGAAACTTGTAAATTCAGTCATGTATTATTAACATGCAGAACACGCTATTTAAATTCTCTAGTTACATTATGGTATGGTATGTAGAAAGTGGCAGGAAGTATGGCTAAAATCTTCGCTTCCATATAAGAAACTTGCAGATTGTACCAGCTATATACTAGTGTAATATGTGTACATACAGAAGGCTAGAGATTTGATTTACAAGTTGAGCAGTCAAGTTCTCTGTGGTATTTGTTTGTTTGTTTTTTTTTTTTTTTTTTTTTTTTTTTTTTTTTTTTTTTTTTTTTTTCAGTTTCTAAGGGCTGATAAAATTGTATTGCTATCTAGTAAGGCATGTTCAAATCAGTCATAATCCTTCACGAATATTAGATAACGTGATCTTTTTTTTTGAGAACAAATTAGTATTGGCTGTTTCAAGAGGTAATCTTAGTCTTTTGGTCAGTAGTCCAAAATTTGTAGCAGTAACTTTTAAATATGCATTCGTGTAACATATGTTGCATACAACTATGCTTATGTTTACGGGTGTGGTTTCTAGTTCCTGTAGAATGTAATTCTTTTGTTACCTAACCTGTTTTTCTGAGATATTTGATCTGAGCTGTATTTAATCTTGATATATCTTTTCACCATACAGTAGGCTTGAACTACCTACTGCAATCTTTTTCAACTTCATATGGTAACTAGCATTCCAGATAACTGAACATATTTACTTGCTGTTGTTTATCACAGTTTTGCTTCTTATCGATTGTTATTCCTGAGGGTCATTATTTTAGATATTGTGAGAGAAATTTTCGTATCTAAATGTTTTAAAATATTGTTCAGAACTATTACAGTTACTAAGTTAACTTCAGACTTATGTATGATTACCTCATCTTTGGCGACTTACAATGTATGTAGATGTTATATTACATTGTATAAAAATAATTTCTTTCGTATATATTATGTTCCCCTCTGATACCATTTCATGCATTTAACATTACATAATATCGATGATACTGGCCAACTTCGTCTGAATCCCATAATAAGATGTTTCAGATGTCACATTGTATTTGTTCTCATTTTAATTTTCGTACTTGGATATAGTTTTAATATAATATATTATACAGTATATTATGTATGTAGTTAAAAATAACGTTAGAAGAATTTGCTTAAAATTTAAACTCAAGATGCACAATGATAGATTATTTTGTTGTTAAATCTTATTTTCTTTTTAAGCAGTAAGTTATACTTGAAATACAGTAGATGTTGTAAGTCAGTTTGAAGTGGAAATTTGTATTGATAGATATTAAACTTTTAATCTTATTCCACTTACTACCTGGCTGAATCAAGAATTATGGTGTAAGAATGTTCCCCTTCTTCCGATTAAATATAATCCTCAAACAGAACCCGTAATATAGAAGAATTAATTGACGTATTGAAGAAATTAAAATTAAATTACCTGGAGGAGATGGAATAAATTCCAAAGTTTTCAAATACTCTTGTGAATGATTCCAAATGCGTTTTCTTCAGTTTCTTAACAGGATTTGGCATGGAGAAAACGCACCTGATTGTTTGAATAAATCAGTAGTTATACCTATTTTCGAGAAGGGTGATAGAAAAAAAAATGTGAAAACTATAGAGGAATTAGTTTATTAAATTCGCGTTATATAATTTATACCATTATTACTAAACATAAATTATGTAAACATTATGAACATATTTTGGGCAAAGAACAATTTGGCTTCAGGAAAGGGCTATCATGTTGTGATGGCTATTTTACAATGAAAATTCTTATTGCGAAACTTTGTGAATTTAACATAGTCACTCATTTGTTGATTTCAAAAAAACTTTTCATCGGATAAATCATAAAAATATATTATTTGATGTTTTAAATATGATGGAATTTAACATCAAATAATTTCCAGTATATATAATCCCTACAAAAATAATTTAATTTCAATAAAAATTGCAAATAAACTATCTGATCGGAAACTAATTGATACTGGTGTGAGACAAGGCTGTGGACTTTCACTTCTCTTTATTATTTGCATGAATTTCGTAATAAAAAATTCAGGAAAACCAGACATGGATGTATACCGGTCAATAGGACATTAAAATTGGACACACTGATGTTTGCGAATGACTTAGTATTACTTGCCACATCTGAAGATGATTTACAACGTTCATTATTTCATCTAGAATCAATTGCAGAAAAATATTCCATGGAAATCTCTTCCGAGAAAACCAAGATTATGGCATTCTATGGGAGATACCCAATACCCAGCAAAATTTGCTCAAACAGCACAATTTTGGAAAAGTATATATTTTTAAATATCTTGGTTATAAACTCACTTTTTTGGAAGAACTAGACATATCGGGAAAAATCTATAATTTCAACAGATGTTTGGGTATAATTAATAGTCTTCAAATCATCTTTAGTACAGAAACATTCACGCATAAAATTGTATAATACACTGTCCTTACCTACAGCATTGAAGCATGGACCCTGCAGAAGTATGATGAGAGAAGGATAACAACTAGTGAAATATGCTTCATGTGACGAACTGCAGGCTTCACCAGGTGGGATCAGAGAAGAAATGGAGATATACTGGAAAATCTGAAAGTGACACCAGTCTTGTACTACATCCAAGATTACCATAAATATTGGCAGGACCATCTTAACAGAATGCCTAGAACATGATCCCTAAAGCCATCATGCAATATCATCCAAGTGGCAGAAGATCTTTGGGTCGTCCAAGAAAGAGGTGGCTTGAGAACACCAGTGTTTCATTCAGACTGTAATAGTTCTTCAAGAACTCAGACATGGAAGGATGATGATGATAATGATGCAAATACATCCAACAATATTATTTATTTATATTGCTGATGAGTCTTATTTCAAAGATTTTAGTTCTCAAGTGTCAACTACTAACATCATTCAATAAAAAAATGTATGATATTGGTAATTTTTGAAGCTGCAAAATTAACACTGACGTGATTTTATCATAAGTATTTATTTTTAGTATGATGTATTTTGAGTAATGTTAGGATTGTGTCGCTATAATGAAACCTTTTTCTAATGTTTTTAACATGAACACATTTAAATTGAATTGCCATCAACAAAATCAAATGGGTAATTTCACTGTGTGGAGGCGAATTTTGCACCCAACATTGTTTTTAATTTTCTAGTTCATTCATCAGGGATGAATAATAAAAGGGTCCAGGAGAATAACGATCTAAGTCAGTTAAAAAAAAAGAGCTAATGGTGCCTTCTGTTAGAGAAGGTCAAGTACTATTTTCTAAATGTCATTTCATTGAAGAAAAGTGATCAGAGTCGTGAATATGAGGATAGAAATTTGAATCCAAATGGAAGAATGATCGAAGTCCTTGAATGATCAAGTCCATGAATTGTACGGAAGAATGATCAAAGACCTTGAATTGTATGGAAGAATGATTTAAGTCCTTGAATTGTATGGAAAAATGATCAAAGACCTTGAATTGTACGGAAGAATTATCAAAGACCTTGAATTGTACGGAAGAATGATCAAAGACCTTGAATTGTATGGAAGAATGATCAAAGACCTTGAATTTTTGTGAGACAAAATAAAAACATAGTTTATTGGCATGTTTGAAGAGACAATATTATGGTAGGTTATCCAAACTGTATTGATGCTGAATTAAATTTTGTTACCATTGTTGTTAGTGTTTAATCGAAGGACTGTTTTCACTCGCTTGAATAATATTAAATAAAATTATCCAAAATGGAAATGGAAGTAATACCTACCAATCCTGACAGCATCGAAATCAACTGCAGTGAATGTTAATAATGAAGAAGAAGAAGAAGAATACAATATGTTCAATAGGACATTGTTGTGAAAAGCAGTATATAAGACTCAAACAGTTTTCATAATATCATTTATACTTTCCCTAAGAGTACTTCTTAATCATTATTAAATTTCAGTGTTTCTCAGTTACTATGTAAATGGGTTTAGAAGATTCAACATTGAATAACTTTTTTTTTCTAAGAAAGTGTGACTTTGATCGTTATTCCTCTGGACCCTGAAATGTGCACTCTGTGGAAATCACATAACCCAGCCGCCAAGAATTGTCACATGCATGGAAGAAGCTTCATGTTAATTTACGCATTCCTTGAAGATAGAATTATCTAGTTGATCTGAAACTTTTTTTTTATAGTTGCTTTAACTGCGAGGTCATATCACGAATATAATGTTGGAAATGGTATATGTCTTATAGCCACCAGAATCTGAGGTTTCAGGTCTCGCAAATTAGTATTTCTATCTTTGTTATATTGGAAGTGGGAACCAATCCGGCATTTTTCTTTTGAAATAACCAGATTCCTAGTTGTTTATGATCAGGGAACTACTAAAAATCTTGATCAGATTGGCAAATTCCGGGATTTGAAGCCAGGATCTTCGAAAAGCGAGTCTTTGTTTTACCAGTGATGAAATTTATCTTCTTTTTTTTTTTTAAACGATTCACTTATTAGTTGAACTGAGCCTAGAATGTCAAACCCATTTGAAAATCTACAAAATATGGTAAAGAACTGCGAATATTAATCTTTGAAAGGACACTATTAGGTAAATTTTTAAGTATGGCACTTTTGAAAACAATGAACATATTTAACATCAAGTAACTGTTTCATATTAATTAATCATTAGTTCTGGATTTCATAGTATTATATATTTAATTTTTGTATATAATTTATATTTCAAGATACTTTTAAAAAACGTTTCCAGAACTAATCATTGTTTAATGTATAAATATATAAAACTACAAAAGGTTTGCACAATAATTTTACACAGTCTGTTACTCGATGTTAACATTGTATGCCTTCGAGTTTCAGAAGTGTGTGTAAATTTAAAAAAAAGGGGGAGGGGGAACTAGTCCGTAATCGATATTATTTCCATAAATACCCGTAACAAATATTCATATAATGGATTATTTTGAAGATACAGAACTCTGAAGTTAGTTCATGTTTGTGAAAGTGTTGTAATTACCTCAGTCTAGATTAAGGACATCTCAAAACTGTACAAATAAATTTCACATCTTCCATTAGTGACGTGTTTAAAATAGCTTTTAGAATGATAATTAATGCAAACATTTAATTAGTATATAATCATAATATTATTATTTACTTTTGTGGTCAGTAACATGGAATTTTTCTTGCAACTTGTACTAACATTTTTTTTTTCATCCATAATAAATGTAATCTTATTTAATGAAATATCAATTCAACAGTGTGCGGCAATATAATTTTATTGTGTGTTGTTTCGCAAACGGTAAATACATTCCTAGCAAGTGGAAGTCATTTTTGCCCAAAGCCAGTAAGTTACAGTATATCAGGGATGACCACTTTAGTTCTTACAAGTGTTTACTGGATAATAATCTGCCAAAAACAGAACTGTTAACAGAAATCCGTATCTCTAAAATCAAAACAAAACATTTACGACTGTGATAGAATTTATAATCAAACTTTAAAAACAAAATATAATACTGGCAATAAGATTTACTGGGAAGCACTCATGTCGAGACTTTTAATCATATAATAATACCATGATTACTAATCTCAGTTGTCCTTTATAATAATAATTTCTGGAACATGTAAGATCAGATATAGATTAGATTTAACTTTCAAATTATAAAACTGTTACTTCTCTTATGCATTATAATATTATATGGTATTGGACCGGTTATCAATTTTGTTTAATATCATCCATTTAAAACGATCATATGCAGTTAAAATACGCATTGTTGCTTGCATACTTCCATCAAAGCAGTTGCGGTAGGAGTATGAACAGATGTCAATTTCCTGTTTTACACAGTAGGATATTTCAATTCAGTGTGCTTAATTTTTCCGCCATTTTAACCATTTGAATTTGTCCCATGGTCATCCCTGACGTACATATTTGATCGTAAGTGTAACATGATGGCAGAAAAAGTTTGTGCTAACAAGTTGATCAAGTAATATTTAGAGACCACTAATATTAGTTACATTGACATAGCATTAACATTTCTTAGCAGCAATAATTACCGTAAACTGGGGTTACTTTGAACACAGAGGAAACTTTGAACATTTTTTTCAGAAAATTATATTTACGTTTCTACATGCTGCACGTTATAGGTGGAGATAAATTTGGTATGAGAATGATTTTTACGATAATTTACCTCCGTCTATAACAAGTGCAGTATGTAGAAACCTAAATATGATTTTCTGAAAAAATGTGCAAAGTTTCCTCTGTGTTCAAAGTAATCCCAGTTTACGGTACTATTTCTTATATTGTTTTAACTGTTCTGTAATCGATAACAATGACTTATAAAATAACATTTTCTTTCCTTATTGTTCCAATTAATCTGTAGTTTCTGTAAATGACATTAATTTAAATTAGTAAAGGTATGTGTATATTACTGTATAATATTATATGGAAAATAATAGTGTTCAGTTATGTTAAGATGTGATCTTCAGATTTTACAGCAACATGCACTTAAGTCTTCATTGGCATTCATGTTTGTGTCCCAGGATCTCATATAAATTATTACAATTAATATTATCGTTAATACCAAATCTTGTGTTCTGTGTGTTGCTTCCAAGTAGATGATGGAATTAACTGAAAGAGAATTAATACAAACTGATATTTGCAGAACATATCGGTATCATCATACCTAAGCATTTTATTTCTAATTATATTCTAATTATTAAGTTAATTTATGCCTATTAAAAAAAAAGCCATAAAATAACTGTAACTGGTAGTTTTTCGAACTTGAAAGTGTGCAATTATTTATATTTTTGTTAATGTTGACCTAGTCTAAATTCATGTTCATTTTCTTCTTTTATTATTTAAAATTGTTACTTTTTTTAGGTATAATTTGTCATTTTAGGCAGGCCACTCTGGTGATAAGTTTTGCAAATTAAATTAAATTATCTAGAGAACAGTTGGTGTAAATGGATTAAAATACAAACATCAATTAATTTTGTGGTAGTATGCAATATTATGCCAAAATAAATGGTATCCGTCTCTTTTGTACAAAATTAAACGAATCTATCTGAACTATACAGATTTCCCACGATCTACATTTTTGTTATTAATGAATTTCGTAAGTAATATTAATGATCAACTTTCAATGAATTCTAAACAATCATTGTGCATCAAGTAATTATACTTATACGTAAATGAGTAACATACTCTAGAAAAGTAAAATGATTGAGAAGACTTAAATGGCAATCTATCCACGAAACACATTAGACTATGTTGAATGAATGTCGATATATCGAAATGAGTGCATCATACTTTGCATACATTTGTTAAAGTTGAATTTATATCCAATAATTCCAAGTACTTTGAATCTGAAAATCACATTCAGTAATATCATAATTTTCTAAACTGGTATCCAGTGATTTGAAATGTAAATCTGTTTGTGTATAATAGGAAAATTTCAGTGATACTTCTTTGTCCCTATTCTCCTCCCTTATCCAATACTAATTAATACTAAACACAGCAACTTTGGGCACATGAGGAAATATGGTTTCTTATCCTCGAAATTTTCAGCCCAAGTCAGGGTTTTTGTAAGACACATTAAGAGTGGCTCATTACTTTTTGTGTGTGTTGATATATTTTTGGGGGGGGAAGTGTGAATGTGTGTATGTTTTGCTGCATATATATTATGTATGTTTTAAGGGGAAAAATTGTATATCCCTCCTCCCCCCAAGACTGATTTATAAATATATCATTTCTTACATGCTTTAATGATAAAATATAAGGATTTTCTCCATTTTTTCTCGTTGACGTTTGTATCAGTGTTGCAAGCTGTTGGTGTCAATAAAGTCATCAGATTCAGGCTGCAAACTTTTTGCTGTCACTTCAGACTCCTTTCATATTCCAGTGTCCGTCACTTTTAAAATACCGTACCTAATACAGATATCTATTGCTAGTGAATATCTAATAATTTTGTTATGATATACAGCAATGATTTTAGTTGTAGTGAAAATGACAAACAATATATAGCGCATAAATTTATTAATCATCTTGTATTATAATAATTTATTATCTATGGCAATCTTCATTTGGTCAACATGAAATGTTAACAATTAGACCAGTTGGTTTATAGTTTTTGAGTCCACACCTGTGCAGTAACGGTTAGCGTGTCTAGCCGCAAAACCAGGTGGCCTGGGTTCGATTCCCGGTCGGGGCAAGTTACCTGGTTGAGGTTTTTTCCAGGGTTTTCCCTCAACCCAATATGAGCAAATGCTGGGTAACTTTCGGTGTTGGACCCCGGACTCATTTCACCAGTATTATCACCTTCATATCATTCAGACACTAAATAACCTAAGCTGTTGATAAAGCGTCGTAAAATAACCTACTAAAATAAAAAAAAATATATAGTTTTTGAATTATTGTTACGATAGCCTCGAAATTTTCAATTGCTGCATGAGGAATATACATTTATTTGTTCTTTTATTTCATCATGTAAATCCACAGTTAATTCCCGATTTACCACGAAAATCGTCTGTAGCTGCATTTAGATTGGCAACAGGCCATGATTGTTTGGCCAAACACCTGCATAGAATTGGAATATATCAGTCCCCTAACTGCCCATTGTGCAACTCAAACCAAGAAATGGATTCGGAACACCTCAAAATCTGTGTTTCAGTGACTGGCCATGATAATATCTTTGAAAAATATTGGAGTGCAAGAGGTCAAATGACTTTATTGTCAAATGCCTGGCATTAGAAAACAACAACAAACAACAACAATATCATTTCATCATGTAGATTTTTTTTCTCGAATATCTGCATTTATCATATTTAATTTTCCATACCCTTTTACGATCCTTAACAATAATCCATTAATTTGCTTGGAGTCCGGTCTCTCCTGTTTCATTTGTTATGTTCCATTCTCTTCTGGTACAGAACATACATACCTTGAATAATTTTAATACAGAGTATACAAAGTAATTTTAATTTCAATGAACAATTTCCTTTCCCATTATAACATTTGTGTTTTAGAAACAGCTAAATATGTAAAGTTATCTACAAGATAGTTACATTTTGAAATTGCTTCCTCCTAATACAGAGACAGCAAAAAGTTACCGCTCTATGCAGGTGTTTAGTTCCATTACAGTAGGCCTAAAATTACAGAGTGATATTGCATTACTACACTTGTTATTGAACATTGTGTTATTTATGTTCACTATCAGTATGGATATTTGTAGTTGAGAAATTTCTCCTAAAGAAGAAATCGTATGGCAGTACCATTTGCAAGTTTCTACATCAGTTCCGTGATGCTGCAGTGCCTTTGAGACAATACATAACAAAGTTATTCAGAAATGGCGAGGAACAGAGTCTGTTCCACAGAAGAGGGTATTAACAGAGGAGAAGCTTATTTCACAGAGATCAGCATTGCAGGGACTGAAAATGCTACACTTTCATTCTTACAAAGTATCAGTGGTTCATCACATAACAACGGGATCCATATGTCTGCATAAATTTCTGTTGGCAGAGAACTTTAAAACAGAAAGTGTACAAGAACAATCCACATACTCTTGAAGCCCTGAAGAATGAAATTAGATGAGTGATATCTGAAATTTCAGAGGTGAAGATAAGTGTGTTTCGGAATTCTTTAACACGATGCATTGTTTATATCAAGAATGCTGGACATCATTTTCAACAGCTGCTTTGTTGAAAGGTAAGATCTACATCAGTTTTCAACTTCATTCATTAGGTAACTCTTAACTAATAATTTAGGCCTACCATAATAAAACTGAATGCCCACCTACATGTTACAGCTTACCGATGAGTTAAGCAATGGATTGCAGGCAATCTGTTGCCCAGTGTCCCCTGCATAGTGTGGTAACTTTTCACAGCCTCTCTCTGTAGCATTTATTATGTTTTAGAAACAGCTAAACATACAAGGTTATTTACAAGATAGTTACATTTTGAAATTGCTGTAAGTTGAGCACAAGTGTCATGAAGATGACATGTTCTCGAACTATCATTCAGAAGACAGACATAAGTGAAATCACTTATCAATTCAATAATAAAAATGCAAGATCTTTCGTGATTTGATAAGTCAAGCTAGATACATGTACAATTGCCACATTTTATTTTTTGTATTCTAAATTAAGACTGGGTGGATGATAGTTAAATAAAACATGAGTGATAAAAGCTCTTAATTACAATCATAGAATTTGTTTCTTTTTCATTTTTGTCCAATGGCAGGTCCGTTAATTTTGTCATTTGCACTAATTGTGAGCATGCTCATAGATGTCACTAGTGCCAAGATGCATAGGTACACCACTTAGTTCCTCAGAGACTATCTGGGTCAAGGTAGAGCAGGGGTCGTCAGCACAGAGCAGGCTGGGGCTAGAATCCCTTACCCGTGGAAAATGCAGTGCACTATGGTGCACTCTGTAGCTGCTAGCGGGTACGCTATCTCTCCATGCTGCATGACAGTGCACATGGGACGGCACAGCGTACCCTTTGCACATTTCAGCCAGTGCTGACGACCACTGAGGTAGAGTATCTACATTGCATTCGTAATGAATGACGAACTGTTGGGCAGTAGCATGGCATGGGAATTTCCTGGGTGTTGCCGGTTCGAAAGAAAATGATACCACTGTCAGGGAGAGGATGAATTTCTTTCGAGCTTTCTACTAAAGTTTTACAAAAAAAAAATCAATCTTCCTTCCAAAAACAATATGCAGTGTAAAGAAATATACGAAGAATGATAGAATTATAGGAATAGTAATAATAAATGTGGAATAAAATTACCTGAAGTACTGTATTTGAAGATCCGCCAGTTGTGTTGTGCCTACTTGTGCTTCAATTCAACTGGTTGATCCTTTTCCAAGAACACGTCAATAACAGAGTCTTCAAGATCGGCATTTTTGAAGTCCCCAAAGCAATTTTTTTTCCACTGATTATACGGAGAAAGCAGTTAGCTATTCTGAACTTGGGTCTTGTGTAGTTGGATATGAATTCTTCAGAGAACTGAAAACGAGCATTCTGCTAAAGCGCTACTTGCAAGAATTGTCAAAATCAATCACAGAGCATTTTCACTTGTGGCAAAGGATCTATAAGTCCCACCTTACTCAAATCTTGATGAAACACGTAAATCTGTTTATTTTGAAATTCAGGGCACAGAGTTCACTTTTTAAGCACATCATGTTGAAATAATGCATTAAACTTATGTTCTGGGAAAGCCTCGTCAAACCCTTTACATTTCATACTATCAAGTATTGAAAGAAATTGTAACTGGTCAATATCCGAGAATCTACTAGTCAGTTGTGTTATTGTATTGATGATCTCTTAAAATAATCAGCAGTAAGCTGTTTTCATTTCATTTCTGTCCGTATCCATTCTTTGTCTCTTACTGTTCGTCAGATTCAATCTTCGGCCAAATCACCTCATCAAAATGTTCACTCCCACACTTTCGTAGAACTAGTCTCGCACTAGAGCCCTCTTGCGCACAGCCCAGCTATTTTCTAGTATACTATAACTTGTCTTTAGGTATGATAAATGACTATGGACGTTCAGGGTAAGCAGTGAAAGTTATCCTTAACCAACTAGGATTGTTTTTGGTAGCAAACATGTTACTATAATTATATATTTCTTTTAACAATCAAAACTTTCCGTAATATTTCTGATTATTAAGGTCATATGTATACAATGAAATCTGAAATTTGAACATTAATAACTCGAAAATTAAGGCCCACTCAATATGTTTTCAGCATGAGTAATAACTTGGCTATTGGATACTTATCTCAGCGATGTCTATAATCAGCACCCACAGTCAAGAGGGTTACATTTCTTCCCCTTGTCTTCTCCTGAGTAACCAATAATACTATGAACCTCAGGAAAGAGCCCACTGTACGTAGCACTACCACTAACAACTAGTGACCACATACCACGGACTCCAAGTTTGATGAGAGCAGCTAATTCGTTTTCGAACACCCATTTTTGAAGATTTCGGAAAGATTGTTTGCTTGTGGCATAAACAACTTTTCTGAGATTTGTACTTGTGGAAAGATGAGCATACTTTATGTTTAAAACTACAGACATCAAATTTCTTTTTCCCAGACTGTACATGAACTCGTATCTCATTTGCTGTTTCCACTCTGTTTCAACATGTGTATTGCATCAATAACGCATTTTAAAAAACCAATCATATTTTTCTGTCTCCTCTCCACGTGTGGATACTGTGATGGTTGAATAAATAGAAACCCTTCATTTAATGAAAAATTATGTTAGTGATATTACTATGATGTACTGAAGTACATACTGTATTCCAACCACGAGAAAGTCTTTGGGGAATGAGATGAAGCGGGGTAATGCTGTGAATGAATACTGATGTCATAAGGTCACATATGTGGGTACTCGATCTGTATTGGCTAGCTCTCACAGCACAAACAATAACATTGATACACATATTGATACTAGGTTAATTAGCATAAGAAGTGTAACCGGTTTTTAAGTGGGCACCAATTTTTTGTTTGTAATGGTGGTTACATCACCCAGTCACGTAAACCCCCAGTATGACTGGAGGGCCACACCTGTCGTTGGTTAATGGGTCCATCAGACCTAGCCAGGAGGAGTTTTAGAGTCCACCGACCTTTCTCACAAGCACCACTTGTGGAACATTTCTACCTGATGGATCCACCACAGAGAAATATTGGAGAGCAAGAACGCTAATGGCTTCGTTGCCAAAGCCCGGCATTAGATAACAACATACTGATACTACCCTAGTTACAAAATTAGATCACTGTTAATCTTCTGGTCTTTCACTCCCTCCATACAGGAAATAACATGTGCAGGAGAGCGCATGGTTTTTAAACTGACGTTAGAACAGTAATATTATCTATCTACTTCGTTCCAATAGATGATGCAATAGTAAGCACATTCCTTTCACGGTTGATCTCCTGGTTGGAGAACAGTATGATATTTCTGTGCTGGAATTCTGTTTCACCATATGGTGAAGAATGTTCTACCATTTCTCCATTCTACTCATTCTTCACCATATGGTAAAGCAGAATTCCTGCACGGAAATATCATATGTACTTCGGTACATCATAGCAATATGATATGCGTAAGTAATCACTTCGTGATTCAAGACGGCACCTTGTTTCGTCAAACCCTGGCCACTTAATCACTCGTAATGAGTGCACTTCTGTACATAGTGTTGGACATTGTGCCACAGTACACGAGGGTAGGCCACCAAAGGGGGCAGAGAGAGGTAAAACTTAAACTGAGGATTCAATCCGGCATCAAAACTAGAATCCAGTGTAGCTTAGTGGATAAAGCATCAGCACATAGAGCTGAAAACCCAGATTCGAGTCCCGGTGCCAGAGAGAATTTTTCTCCTTTCTACCCATTCTTCACCTATGTTAGTGATAATTTCTGAAGCGACATGTTTATGAATGCATTTAACTGAAAGAGCTGACAAGTTCCACGTTTCCAAAAAGATTTATTTACTGGTTGTGATGAATGTGTTAGGATTTCAATAATAAATGTTAACATTCTGTCGAAATGAAGTACATACATTTTATTTTGTAAGGCACAGTAAAATAGAAGCCATGCAAGCAAACAATATCTGCTTAATCATAAAGAATCTGCTGTGTTTTCTGATAGTCGTGAGTTCTCTGGAAGGATGAAGGATCACAAATGTTTGGTTTATTCTCTTTCTTTTCTAACACCTTCTCTTTATTATCAATCTATATATTCAACAGTGATTTATAAGCCATTATCCATTGTTGCCATTTCTTCCATGTGATGAACACTCGTCAGTCTCATTGTAAGAACTTGTGGAAGTCATATTATCTTACAGTAATATATCCTCTCACATGCATTATAAACTCATAAAGACTAGGATAATTCAGGCAGAGGTTGCTATCTAAATTTACTTCAATCATAAAGTAAACATTTCATTGTCTCTACTTATGAAATTTATTTAACAATGGTTATTACATTCCCTGAACAAAAGCAGAATCAAATTATTTTACATTTGCACGACAGAAATTGAAATAGGGCCTATATGACAGACTGATAAACGGATCTTATTTGCTCCAGGGTAATGCTTCTGTATGCTGAGCTGCCTCGTAACTGGCTCTCCCTGAATACGCGAACACTGTGACTGCATTATATTCCAGATAACTGCATGATTAGATGATCTCTACACTTTCGATCAGCAATCAGACAAAAGCTAATCAAGGTTCTGAAGCAGTCACAGTTGTCTAAAATAAAGAGGCAGGTCGGGAATGCAAGAAGGTGTAAAACACTGCTAGGAAACGAGTGGAAACACAAACACGAATGTTGGTGATAAAAAAAAAAAAAAGCAATCAACTGCTGTTGGAACGATGAGAATTTTATATTTATAGAACACGAGTTCTAGAAATATTCTACAATGCGGTTAAGAGCATTCAACTGGGGCACTGAGACAAAACACAATCAGCAAGTTCTCAATATTTACCAAGAGGAATTTACAAAAACAATAATACATACAATTTACTCTCTTAAATTTCTACCCCGTTACTTGTCATTTTGGCAATATGAAGTAATGCCTGCACTGAAGTTGGTTGCACTTGACGTTTGGTGTGTCGAACTCCCATTCTTTATAAAGTCTTGGTAGTCTTCTTGCAACGTCACACATGGAGGAGGTATTAATAGTGATCTGAATCGTGTCAAGAAGACCTGTTATTAACGAACAATTACAGTTGAACAACGGGCCTGTTAATGGGTTTATTATAACATTTTTGGTCCATTTTCCCATCTCAGGCTCTGAACGGCGATAGATGAGGAAAAATATTGATGACTCTTATACTGGGTTCTGGTTGTTTGTAGATCATACCATCACTCCAAGTCTGGAAGTTCCTCATCATCGGAATCAGACTCTGGTTCCAGATCGTCGAAGCTCGGTTTACTATCTCCGCCGCCTCCTCCCAGACCACCCATCTGCCTCATCATCTGAAACAGGGGCAGCAAGACAATCATCTACTGTCAAGAGCATTGCAAGTACAGATGCCTCAAACTAGGAAGCTGCCTGGAGAGGGGAAGTAGTAGAGCTAATAGAGGGGGCCCACCTAGGCTCCGATACCCAGGTATAGTCATATTATCTGAAAAGTTGACCTCTTGACAATGGATTCAAGATGTACCCTCCCTATGCAGCCTTCTCAACTGTAATTAGAACTGAGCTGTACCGTTCTAGTCCACAGTACACAGCAGTAGGCAGACAGTGGTAGGGGAGAAGTGCTCTATGCGCATGCGCGAACGAGACAGCTTGCTAGTTTGAGGCATCTGTACAAATAAACTCATACTCTATACATTGACTCATTTGAAATACACACATCCATATACCTCAATATATCCTGTTACGATTGCAGCTTGTGTTCTCAAGAGTAAATCACAAAATCATAATTTCTTGATATTTCTTTACAATTGCATTACCACATTAAGGTAGAAATGTATTTACAAGAGCTGTTTTATTTTTCAACCTCTGATCATGCCAGTAAACAGCCAATCAAGTGTTAGGAGGCGGGAACGCTCGGAGGCGACTGTGCATCTCCCCCACTATAACCTCTGCCACTTCCACCATCGTTATACCATTTGAGCTGAGTTACAGGCACATAAACATGGCTGCTAAGATTGATTCTCCTGCCAAGTGTAATTCGGTTTCTTCAAGCAGAAGGGAATAGTGCAGCAGAAATTCACTGAAGAATGATCCAAGTATACAGTGAAAACTTTGAGTGATGGTGTTGTGCGTGAATGATGTAGGAAATTTAAAGAAGGCCGAACCGATGTACATGATGAATGGGGACAGGATGCAAGTCTGTCGCAACAGAAGACATTGTTCAACAAGTTGATCAAGTGGTTCGAGAAAAACGGAGGATTATCAGAAGTGAGTTGTGTGTGGAATTTCCTCAAGTTTCAAGACCATCTGTTTACACAATCGTACAGAACACGTACGCTACAAAAAACTGTGTACTCAATGAGTTCCAAAGACGTTGTTTGACGACCACAAAGGTCACCGAATGGCATCAGCGCTGACATTCCTCATCCATTATAAGGCTGAAGGTGAAGATTTTTTTTAAATCAAATGTGACTGGAAATGAGACCTGGATTCAATATGTAACCCCCAAAACAAAATAGTCACAATGATGGATGTACTCAAACTCGCCAAACAAACCGAAAAAGCTTAAACAAATCTTCAACAACAGGAAGGTTATGGCTACCGTGTTTTGGGACCAAAAAAGGTATGTTGCTTGTTGAGTTTATGGAACTGGGGACTACGATCAATGCAGCTGTTTGTCAGACTTTACGATGACTGTGGAGAGCCATTCAAGACGAAAGAAGAGACATGTTGACTTCTGGAGTTCTTCTGATTCATGAAAACGTCTGCTTTCACAGTGATGCTTTAAGCCAACAGCTTCTTCAACAATTTCGATGGAAAGCGTTTGAACACCCGGCAAATAGTCCTGAACGACTTCCACCTCTTCCCTGAACTGAAAAATTGGCTAGGAGGGCATAGGTTCCAGACTAATGAGCTTCAAAGCAATGTTACGGTCCTTCTCAACACACTGGCAGCAACATTCTATGAAGAGGGGATTGGAAAAAGCTCGTCCACAGATGACAAATGCCTCATTCTTCATGGTGATTATGTCGAAAAGTAACCATGTTTATACATCGTCGCCTGAATGCAAGAACTAGGTAACTTGATTTTTCATATTTTGTGACATTGCCTATTTACTTATTTATTGCACTAAGGAATATGTCTCGTTTTCTTTTGTGCGAGATCGTGAGTATTTGCTTGTTTTCCGCACAGAACCAATACGCGGTAAGTGTGAAATACCACATTCAGTATTCCCAACTTAACACACATAACAATTTCCCTCTTCTTACCGCTTAAGCGCAACATTCATTTTACTGCTTTAGGCTTTTAACATATTATTTTTAGAGACGTTTAACATAGTAAATAATTATAAATTGGAAACTTACCACTGCAATTTCACCTAAATTGCACTGTTAATTATTGTTTTTAAATATTTGCAAAAATTAAGTAAAGTCTACTACTCCACGAAACTTATTGCATTCTTGATACAAGTAACATTAAGGAAGCTGTGAAAAAATCAACAAGATTCCAGATGCCGATGTTATTACTGCAATATGCTATATAAATAATATTGTTAAAATATTAAAATGAAAAATAAATCATTACATAACCTTACCGTTTGTTTGAAGTTCGCATTTATAGACTGGGGGAAAAAAAAAAGACGTATATCACGGCCTGCTGGAGTATAGTAAACACAGAAAACATTTTATAGCAACAATGTTGAAGAAAGATATTTTGGTTTTCCGAAGTTGCCGTCATTAAACAGAAACCAACATGGAGATTTAATTGCAACTAATTAGAAATTCGTCTTTCAGGTATGTAATAAACGATCTTCGCACAAAATAATGTACGATACACGAGCGGTATGTTTGTTTTCATGTTCTCGGAAATTAAAAAAGCTCAACTACGTTTCGCTTTTTCAATCTTTTCCTCGAACATGAAAACGTCAACATACCGCTCTTGTAACATATATTACTATTATCTATTTGTTATATTGGAAAATAGATGTCGCTGGTATCGTTCGATCAGTTACCTAGATCCTGGATTACACTTTGTGCGATTTTTGCTATGCTATAAAAGAAGTAACTAAAAAACGCAAATTTCGAGTTACCTAGTTCTTGCATTCAGGCGACGACACAACGTTTGGTAATAAATTTATTTCATTTATACTTTTTGTATGGACCATCAGAGGTTGAAAACAAAAACAGCTTTCGTATATACTTGGCTTCTAGTTGAGTCCTATATACTGTAAACAAAAGAAAAATTGAGTTCCGACACCAATTTCGCACCGAAAAAAGGGATAAAATGTTGCTGTTAATGTGGGAGATGGCAGAGAGGTGCAGGCAAGCGGGATCGCTATGTCGAAATGGAATGGGTAGATGGCAGGGAAGGACAAGCATATCTCATTTCCATGCATTTGTTTACTGATTAGAGGAAAGACGAGTTTTCATAAGGTCGAATTAGTGTTAGGTTAGTTTAGGCTTTTGGTATGCCTTGCATATGACTTACAATTATCTAAGAATGTTCCACCCAAGCCCCTCTCTCCCACGCTATCCCATAGTGTCTTTGGTGGGGGGGGGGGGGTTCTACTATGTGCCTTCCTTTGGTAACGCTATTATGAAGATTTATCATATCATCTCTCCCAATTTAACACACACTAATTGATTTACAGTAAAATTAGTATTAACAATTACGGCGGGTGACAAACTGCTTTGGTTTTCTCCCCTAGACCAATAATACAAAGCCGAAGCACTTCACCAGCTGTCATAATTATTTGACGGACCAAGAAACAAAATCTGGGCCACCTGAATTTTCAAAGTTCCAGTTATAACATACTGCGCATGCTCAGTACTTACTGAAGTCTAACATTACCAATTTACTATAGCTCACCTCTTCGAGGTCTTCAGATTGGCCTACATCCAGATCGTCCTCACTATCATCTTCATCCTTCCATTTGTTGAAGTCCACTTTCAGCCAATGATACTTCTTCTTATCTTTCATCAGATGTGGCCAGTATGGTCCATTTTCCTCCTTTTTCTTCAGTACCAGCTCAATGTTACGGTCACGCACACACTTTACAGATTTCTGTACAAATTCAAGATATATTTATTCATTGAAAAATTCGAAATTTTAACAGTCTATAATGTAAGCAAATTTAACAATTTTAATTGGTTCGAACTGTGCAGTGAACAAAGCATAAATGTAGACTCCTCCAGAATATTTCTGCCTTTTTATTCATTACCCATAGATCTGGTTGAGTAGATACATAGTCCTTGTGAGGTTACTGAAGTGTCTAATCTATACAATGTATACTTCGTGTAACATCTATAGATTTTAGCATAGAAAATAAATTCATTTCATTTCATTCCAATGACCCACATTCGGTTTCCATATACAATTTCTATTCAATCAATTTTAATGTCAGATTAAATGATGGCCAAACATTTTAAGTATTATGTAGGCGCTAAACTGTTAATATTAACTCACGTTTATGCAGTAACTCTAGTAAAAGCAGCTTACTGCTGAAATTACTTGGAAATAAGAGTAAAGTAATTACAAATTCTAAGATTTAGCATACGAGGAAAATCTGCATATGAAATAATAGTTGGTCAACATTTCTCAGATAAGGCACGACAATGTAACATGTAAACTATTCATGAAAGATATAGGCCTACATACTGTAAGGTGCGTTGCAAAATGATACAACCACAATTCCTATGGCAAAGCAGACATTTTATTTCGACATATCTTACACATTGTGATATAAAGCTGGTCACAAACTGTGTATCGTAAGTTACCAGAATACCTGCATAACTTACAAGCAACATTTATGCACACCATTAGTGTTGCAAAATGATACAACCACCTGATCTAATAGCCAATGAAGGAATCATGTTTCAAGACCACTTTAAAACACAATCACACATACTGTACACAAGTTTTTGCAGCACAGACACCTCCATATTTTTCCATGCAGAGATGATTGCTGTCTGCAGCTCCCTAACATTAGTGTAAAGTTTTCAGTCAGCATACACAGTGTGATACAAAATACCACAGACGTTCTCCCTGGGATTTAGATCTGGAGAATTTGCGGGCCACTCCATTTACTCCATTATCCAGAAACTATTCCCATGTGTAGTTTGCAACATGAATAGAAGCACTGTCCTGCTGGAAGACCCAAAATGGACCTCCAATCGCCTCCCCAAAAGGTAAAAGGTGACCATCTATTAAATCTTGGTAATCAATTGCATCCATCTTTCCTGTATCTTCTCTTCTTTCCGTAAATAGTACCAATAATAGGATGTCCCATCCAGCCCATCTAAATTGAATTTTTTCTCATTACTAAACACCACTTGCTTCCATCCTATCTTCCAGGTACCGGTAACGTGTTGTTTTGCCCTTTTTTTTTTTCTTTCTGCATATTAACAAATTTGCTTCGAGCCACCATTCGAGATAACATAGACTTGTGCAAATTAATGTTGGAATCTTGGGCTAACCTTTCCAGAGAGGTTTCATTTGAGCTCAGTCCTCTGATAACCTATCTCTCGTCTCAGGTAAGTATAGGCTACGTGGTCTTCCATGGAACATTTTCGTACCATATTCAGGTCCATGTTTAAAAAAATTGTTCATCCATGGGAATCGGTCAATCCTCCATGCTATTTCTCTGTCTAGTCGATAATCCTTCGTCGTTATAAGCAAGTATTTCCTCTTTATCCACGTCTGACAGTGCTGGTTTTCGCTCCATTATCTTACACACGTGAAACTATGCGTAGAATATTAAAGTATTTTTATTCTGCTATGTATAGACGCCCTCTATAATAATCACTGGCAGTCACCAAGGGAAGGGATGTACGACTTGTGGTTGTACCATTATGCAGCAGGTGGTTATATCAATATGCAACAGGCAACTGACCTTGTGGTTGTATTAGTATGCAGCAGCCAGTGTACTCGTTTTCATGAAATGTTCTTATGCACACATTATAATCACCATACAGCCTAGGACAAGTTGTTTACAAGATCATTCTACAAATTTTTTCAGTTGAGTCTCGAAAAAAGTGGTGGTTGTACCATTTTGCAACGCACCTTACTTTTAAGTGAAGCAAAAAGTACAAAAAGTGAGTTTCAAATTGTGGTAGTTGGAAAGATGAATTAATGGATAGAAAACTAATCTCCGAATTTGAAGACACAAATTTTAAGGGCCAAAGTAAGTATGAAGTAGCCTACTACCCAGCAATAGAGAAAATACAGGTACCGGTACTATTAATACAAAAGAAATAATTTTATGTGAAAAGAAAGTTAGCTATTTTAGAATATGAATTCATACCAAAGAATCTTCCTTTCTTCAAAACCTTATAAAAAAGTTAATGACTAAATTCATGAAGGTAACAACAACCAACTTTCCTAATCATGTGGACTTAAGTTTGTCAACAGATAAAACCACTTCATTTTTCTATCTACGTAGTTACTGTATTCAATTTCGAATTTAAAATTAAGTTAACTACCTCGGGGTCAATTTCTTTGAAAAGTGGTATTGTTACTTCGTGAGTCTTCTTTTCAGTTCCACCAATTCCATGAAAATAAACTTTATCGTTGTCTATTTTTATTTCGGGGTTCTTGCAGTCTTCGAGACAGATTGTGAGGAAAATTACGTTGTTTCTTTGAGCCCACAAAACAGAGGGAGGCACGGCCCTAAAAGAGAAAAGAAAAATTACAGACGTTACAATAAACTAGCCTATATCTCGCTTAACTGTATAAATCACTTACACAAACTAAATGATATTTTAATCAAGTACTTTAGAACTAAACATTTTACTCTACTAAGCACAAACGTACTCATTTTCATTTTCATTTTCATGAACCATTTTGAATTATTCCCCGAAGAGTTAGTAGATACAGTACGTAGCCAACAAAAGGCGAGACCAAGAAGCACGTTGCCAACACCGCTTACAAGCCACACTACGAAGATGGCGTTACTTAACTTCTTAAGTTGTATTAGAAGAGGAAATACCAAAGAGGCACACACTTTGCACTAGCAAATCTAGAAAGTAAAGGCTTTCCACCACTTGGCACAATGATACTTTCTGGAAATTTCGGCAATCAATACACGCAAAACCAACCACAAATCAAAGATGGCGGCGATTCGAATTGCACGGTCTTATTACACTACACGTGCAAAAAGTAGTCACTTCTTACTTATTACTTTACCAAAAACTTTAAGTTCTAAATTTTGCAGTTCGATCTGCTTCATATATCATATAGAATCAATAGACAATAATATGAAACTTATAGACTTACTGTTCTTCGCCCGACATCTTTGCGCAGTGTGAGATACGGAGCGGTTAGATTGCGCTTGTCACGATCGATAGTATGAACGATTTTACAAATGACAGTCTATCGATTTACTATCGATGAGATGAATGAAGTTTCGAGTCTGGTGGCAGCACTATCCACTTCGTTGGAGAGCGCTGCCCTCTAGTGTAGTTTGTTAAAGGTGCGGAAGAGAGCAGTACTCTGGCATACAGAGAGAGATGGTTGGTTGTCGCATTCGAGATTTGACGTTACTTCATTTACGGCTTTCAAATGAGACGCGCGTTAATTTCATAAAAAGTTTAATATAGGAAGTGAATGTAGTGATATAATTTTGTACGCAGTAGTGATTCTAGTTAGGCTATGATTTTGTGACATTTGTATTATTATTTCACAAAATGACAATCAAATATAGCACATGAACAAGATATCCATGTGTTTCTGGTGTAGTGTTTTAGTGTTGCCTGCTGCCAAGAAATATGTTAAGTGAAATATTAACTTTATTACCATTAAATGGAATGTGTTTCTGAAATATAAGTCTGAGTGCAGGATGACGGCTATGTTTAAGGATACATTTTGGGTAAGTCTAAGTGCATGTCTTTAATTATCTTGCATGAAACTGTTTGTGGTTAAATATGCGAAGATTTTGAAATAAATATTTTTAAAACTTTTGTAATACTAATAATATCCAAATTGCGAGCCAGTGTTTTATTTCTAGTTTTGCAAAACTATTATTTTTCTTCTTTTCGTTCTAAGTTACTCAATTTAAACGAATGCGTGTCAACTACTTAAATTTTAATTAAATGTCATTTATTCACACAGTGCGTCACACAGTGCGTCTTTTAAATCACATTTGTGAACTCTTTTTTTTTTTTTTTTTTTTTTTTTTTTTTTTTTTTTTTACTTGCGTTATTTAACGACTCTGTATCAACTACTAGGCCTAGATTATTTAGCGTCGATGGTATTTGGTGAGATGAGGCCGAGGATTCGCCATAGATGACCGATATTCGCCTTACGGTTGGGGAAAACCTCTGAAAAAACCCAACCAGGTAAGGTAATCCTCCCAAGCTGAAATCGAACCCACACCCGAGCGCAACTCCGGATCGGCAGGCAAGCGCCTCAACCTACTGAGCTACGCCGGTGGCTGAACTCTCAATTTAAAACGCTCATGAAATAAAATTAAATTCAGTTCTTTATTACTAGGCAGTTATGTCTCGATATAATCTGAATTTTATGTTACATTACAAATAAAAATAATGTAATTGTTTCAATGCAACTTTATCATTCTGCACGAAAACCGCAGTTTAGTTTTATTGGTTGATTTTGAATTAGAAAAAAAAACGTGTAGTCTGTGTCTATATATTACATACTGTATATTCCTTCAAGAAGTGCTTGTGATATTCTGTGAATGTTAAATTTGGATAGTTTTTGTAACTGCACTTAAGCTGAAAGCAACAATATTAGGTGAGCCGGAGAAAAATAAGTTATTTACATTAAAAGAAGCGTACACAGAAATCTATATTACACCTACGTCCACTCTTTTTTTTTTCCCCATGCTGTAGTTTTTAGACCCAGTTTGAATCCAAGGTCTTTACCGTACTCAGGTTTAGCTATACAGATAGTAAGTGCTTAAAGAGAAATAAGAAAAACTTGTCTTTACGACGTGTACTTTTGACCTACAAAACAAGCGATGTTGCCACACCTGCGTTGTTTAGCATTATGTAGAAATATAGCTGCTAAGTGGTTCGAGAGAAAATATTTATTTACACAAATGTTTTCTCTAATATAAAGTGTACAGAAAGCTCTTTATTATCTTATCCAATGCAGATCACGACATGTTTTGACCTATTTAACGATATTCCATTTCAGTACATCATTTCATTATTATTTTTACAACAAAACTCTTCTCTGTCCGCGTTACGCCTCATGCCTGTCAGTTTACTATATTTCACGTGAATGCGTGAATTTGCGATTCATGGATTTTTTCTAATAATAACTTAAATAATTTGGAATTTAAAATCATTTAGGGCCATATTCATAGACATTTTTAGCGCGGGCTTCCGGTTTTTCGTATTCATAAACCAGTGTTAGCGATAGGATATGATTTGAATTCTGTACAAGTAACCAGTGGATAGCCGGGGCTAGCTTAGTACGCTCGTAGCGCGTGCTCCGAAATGTATATCGATAGCACCCTTAATGTCTATTAAAGGGTTAAAGTTATAATTAGCACAAAACATTGAATTATCTATAATCTCATTACTTTTTCACTTTACAGCCTTTTTGAGAGTTGCGAATTACCACTAGTGACTAGACATTCTTTAACTGCCATATTGTCTGCATTAGCGTCGAGTATGGTGAAGTTCGATATTAGTCGATTTTCGCTCTATATAAGGAGGTGAGTTGTGTTTGTTCCATCTTGTTATAAAAATATTCACTGTCCTCTGCTCCCACCCCTTCATGTTTTAACCGCTTATGGATTTTAGCACAGAATTTGTGATTAATTTTTCATATGAAATAAGACTAAGTTTGTGATGTTTTGGTTGCTGCTTTCATGCTCTAACATTGCAGGAAACTAGACGGCATAACATGAAAAGCGTAAGACAAACGCAAAAGAACATGAACAAATCTCTTGACAAAATACGATAACAATTTGTAGTTGATAAAATCTTGTTACATGGAATTATATCAATCGGGTATTAAGTAATCAACTACCGGTACCGGACCTATTTGACTGAAAATGCTTTCTTGTTATTTCTTCAATTCGCCTACAAAATGACTCGTTACGACGAACAGATGAGCCAGTGTTCCAAGATATACTGTAGGCCTACGTATAAATTATAGCATTTTGTACCCTTTTAATTTTCTTACCGGTAAGCGACATTGCGGACCATGAGAATGTCGATTAAGAATCTCTTTACTGATCATTGCATCACAAACATAAATAAAGCTGTTTTATTAATACATAAGATACATAGCTTTATTTAACATCGCTCTACACCAGCGGTGACCAAAATTCGAACTGCAGTGATTACATGCGACAGACAGCCTATGAAGTAAGGAGACAGAGGAAAGGTACTTGGTATAAAAACTACAACCAGGTGGTTCCTGTACTAACATCTTGATCAATCCCGCGGATAAAAATCTCAAGCGTTGCTGTATCAGTAATGTCACTGCTGTCATCAAGAGTCAGTGAATAATAGACGATTTTTCTTGCTTCTTTTTTTAACCTTCGTCTTGAATATAATCAGGAATTTTCTAAATTCTTCTCTAGATACTTGGTCGAAAAATTCGTAGTTTTTCAAAATTAAAAACTTCTTATGGACAAGTTATTTAATCTATTTTAATCATTACTCTCTTGAAAAATTCTGTTCTATTAAAAGGCTTTAGAACAAGAGATATTTAAAATTCCATTAGGTAGCTGACTTCCTTACATTTAAGAGAGAAGAATCCAAAAAGGACAGCTGCCCTTGAAAAGGGGGTACCGAGCGGTAACAGCACCTAAATTAATTGTAGATCAACAATATTCTATTTTAAATTTTAATTTTATGTATGCCATCTTTCTCTTCCTGGCTATGATTTAAGACATCTCAATTCCTGGCATTTAACAGTTCGTTGGCACATAATATTGAATCAGTTTTTCTACAATATTATTATTAAGTGAATAACTAATAAACAGTTACCCACATCTAAAGATTAAAACTGAGATGAAACCTAATAATTTTATCCATCTAGGCAGAAGATATAAAAATATCAATATTCATGCACGTACAGAAGAATTATAGAAAAACATACTTAGTGGTCAGTAATAATAATAATAATAATAATAATAATAATAATAATAATAATAATGCATTATTCAGCGTGGCAATATTTCTATATACTTCTAATTGAACCGTTGAGCAAAGTAAACATAGGCCTATTACATTTTGTCCGACAGAACAACAAAAAAGTTCTCCTTTTCATTCTTTACGAAACCACCTCTTACTGCCTATATAGACAGAGTCTGTAGAGCGATATGATATGCCACTGTTTGCCTTCAGTACGTGAATGAAACACACAGCAATGTACAGGAAACTCCTCGTACCCGTTTGATTACACGATGTAATCACGACACCCGCTTTGGTCACCGCTGATCTACACGGTTCAATTATCCATGCGCATGCAATCTGGTAAGAATATTGAAAGAATAAAGTTTAAAACGCGCGTTCAATTAAGATGCATGCAACTTTTGTATCTACATGGTACGTCATCTTGTGTACGTATTATATTAATTAATATTAAATATCAATCTTGCACGCATTGCTTGAATAAGTAAAGCTTAAAGGAAAGTTGAACTGTGTAGATGCACCTTTAAGGTACCACATCAGTAAAGTAAACAACTAACGTCATCCTATAGCCAGTGTTGCTTAAACCTTTGGCCGCCTCTAATCACTCCAAATCGTGTAAATATTGACGTAATGTAACTTAATTCTTAAAATACTGTATTACTTAGTTCACGTGTAATGAAGATCATACTTCTTACATTTAATTTTTGTAAAAATAATTTATTGTATTAAATAGTAGCTTAATATAGTATAGATATAGTAGGGAAAGGTGTCACATTTTATTCCCACTGGAAGAAAGGAAATGCATGGATTTCCAACAAGAAGGGTCTCTCCTGCAGCCAATGGACTGAAGCGATCAAAATGAGCTGCAACGTTATTCCAGTAAGAACTCTCCCTGGCAGAAGCCTTGGTACTATCCATTGCAGAAGATGCGATGAGCAAGAAACTTTAGCCCATGTACTGGGTTGTTGCCGGAAGAGAGAATTACTGAGAATTGACCGTCGTAATAAAATTCGCTCCATGATTGCCAGTGAACTTCGCCGGGCTGATAAGTATGAGGTGTACGAGGAAATTGGGTGCCTTTCTGCTGACGGATCAACTCGAAGAGTGGATATCATTATTATAGACCGAAAAAAAAAAATTGTGGACTCATTCTCGATCCCACAGTCCGTTTTGAGAACAGCGAGGAACAACCTAGAGAAGTCTGCAAAGAAAAACGGGCAATTTATCTGCCATGCTGCAGCGATTTGGGGACAAAATATAACATCAAGACATGGGACGTTATAGGAATTATGATTGGGGCTAGAGGCACAATCCCACGGTAGTCCTTAGAAGTCTTCCGAAAATTAAAAGTTCCTGACATCACCCTGGACATAATATCCTCCACTGCACTGAAGTCATCGATTAGCATAATTAATCATCATTTATATTCTTTATAAAATGTAATTTGTCTTGCAGCCTAAATTGTTTGTTACATTTCCAATAAATTTCTCAATGATAGCCTACCTAACTAGGGTTTCTATTAAAGAAAAAATTGAATCAAATATAAATATTCATTTAGAATTGATTAGGAGGCCGATTATTAAACCCTGGTTGGGACGGCTTTCAACTATATACTCTGCAGTATAGATTTAGTAGCTTATATAATTCAACAATCATGCAGAATGCATCTAATGTAACTATTTAAGCGTAAAAAAAAAACTTGACTGATTCACAATATCACGCGATTATACCAGGAAATGCAGCACCGTTTATAGCTTACCTGATGTCTGTATATATTATGATGTTTAACTATCTTGTGCGCAGTCTTACACAGGAATATTTATCATTCGGGATAAATTTGTCACTTCATAATTTCGCTTCAAGTGACTAGTGTTTTGTTGTCAGCATTTTTTTACAAGAAAAATAGAAATATACTTAAAATATGGTAAAAAATGCAATAGAAATCATTGGTGAAAAGTGATTTTATCTTTTAAAAAGTTATCCCAATCAGTTAATTGAAGTAGTCCTACTTCGTACGGGCATTAAAAGTGGACCGCAGATTTTTTGTTGAAATTTATGTTTTGTAATATTAAACACCAAGCCATCATATGTCATACCTAACTTAACTTCATTTTGAAACATGAAAGGTTATGCCACGATAAATCGCACATTAAGCCGTAAGGACGCAAGATCTTTGAAACTAGTGTGAGATTTGCATCGCAAACCTGCTTGGACTGGTGACACCGGTGGCTTAGTTTCAAGGCTCAATTACATGGGTAACATTTGCATTAGCTGATGTCGCGGTACACAGAACAAATAAATCTGTTTACTTGAGTACAGTCGGAATAGTTAGCAAGCGCCTTTAACTAGTTCCATGCCTAACCAACCTAAGCTTTGCCTCTGAATTGAGCACAAATAATTACATCAATCTTTGTTATTTTTAATATACTTCAAAAGCGTGTTAATTTAGTTATCTTTAGGGTCCATACTTTCTCACAGGTAACTATTTTCATAAAGATTTTGAACAAACATTTTAAGAAATTCCTAGGAAGTGGGAAAGAATTTCTGTATACGTTTAAAGTATCACATTTGAAATATGAAACCTCGTTTCTTGTTTTCAAGTAATAAGCTACATGTAGGCCTTCAGCGAAATTCTGATAACTTTGACAGACAACAGTTCTATAGTTAATAACACAAATTTTAAGAACAAAAATATTTAAACCACGAGAAAGTATTTGGGGACTGAGACGAAGCGGGGTAATGCTGTGAATGAATGTTGATGTCATAAGATGTCATAAGGTCACACACGTGGCTACTCGTATCTGTATTGGCTAGCTCTCACAACATAAACAATAACATTGATACACACATATTGATACTACCCTAGTTACAAAATTAGATCACTGTTAATGTCCTGGGGTGCTATTCATAGACATTTCGCTAGCCCGCGCTACGAGCGTGCTAAACAGGATTCATATCATATCATATAGCTGACACTGATTTATGAATACGAAAAGCCTTAGTTCGCTGATCATCCACCGAAAGCCCGCGTTAACAATGTTATGAATACGGCCCTTAGTCTTTTAATCTCTCCATACAGGAAATAACATATCCAGGAGAGCGCATGGTTTTTAAACTGACGTTATAACGGTAATATTATCTATCTACTTCGCTCCAATAGATGACGCAATAGTAAGCGCATTCCTTTCACGGTTGATCTCCTGGTTGGAGAACAGTAGAGCTATGTCGTATAGGACAACGTAATTGAACGCAATTAAAATTGCTCAATGAGAGAGATTAAGAAGAGGATTATGATATCAACCAGGTTAAAATCATTATTTATATATACGGTGTCGTACTCGATGGTCTCGCGGATATCGTGTAACTTCTGTTTCATAGGTAAACAAACATACCATTAAACTACAACACACTTCGACAACAAGCCTTTGCTAATGTCCTTTCTAAATGTAAGCGCGGTGAACTCGTGGGATAGATGCATCTGGAATTTCATTCCTTGTTGAATTCGTGTATTTGGAAGTTTCGTGAGTTATCACTATCCCAAAATACAAACAGGATTAGGTTCGTTCTAAAACGTGGGAGGGAAAGCAGTAAGTGAAATCAAGATAGTATGATGCAAAATTTCGGTACAGCTGTTCTGCATATCCGTCATGAAGACCTTTCTAGCCGGCCCTTTTTTCTTTCCATGGGTGTACATCGTGAATCAGGAATATTTGTGTGATACTGGGCTATTGCGAAGGACGTGTTACACAAATACTTGCGGCTTTTGGTATGCCTTGCATATACGAATCTGTGACAGGTTAGGTTAGTTTATGCTTTTGGTATGCCTTGTATACTAAGTGAAGTGAAATATGCATTTCGCGTTAATTTTGAAGTATTCTACCTCTTCATTTCACGTGTTTCACGGGTTTTTGGGTTATCTGCATCACCAGGTTTCATGCAATATTTCACATTTTCCGGTAAGTTTATTAGCAGTAATCTCATTAGAGGTTTTGATTTATCTAGAGGAAATTAAAACTCGAGTGGGATTTAATTGACTATTACACGATTAGAAGAAAGTATATAAAGATTAGAAGAAATAAAGTACTCTAATACAATAAAATATTGACTTGTTAAAATTATATTTCACTAATGTTAGCTTCACCAAAACATTTGAACGGAGCCGCCATTTTCAGTTGACTGTCTATGCGGTAAAGAAATGACGATTGCAAAGCATGTTTTATAGTACCGTAAAGAATTTTCAGTTTGAAATGTTGGCAAACAAAGAAACAAATTAAATTACTTACTGTATTTAGTAAACTGTCCTTGTAAATTTGATGTTATATTATTGACTAAGACCACACCGTACACGAGCCTGGCTCTTACGGTAGTGGCTAGAAACATTTTTGTTTTATAAATGTAATTTGTACTCGCTAGCTAGTTAAAATAAATATAAAAATAAAATAAATAGAAAAAATGCTAGGGAAGTGATAAAACAGAAGAAAGCATATAAAGATTAGAAGAAATATAGTACTCTAATACAATAAAATAGATATTAATTGACTTACTAAAATTCTATTTCACCAGCGTTCCCTTCACCAAAATGTTTGAACGGAGCCGCCATTTTCAGTCGATTATTTATGTGGAAAACAAATAACGATCGCAAAGCATGTTTTATAGTACCGTAAAGAATTTGCAGTTTGAAATGTTGGCAAACGAAACAAATGCTAGGGAAGTGATAAAAATAAATGCTAGGGAAGTGATAAAATTTGCGATAAGCAGCCATGATTGGTTGGAAGACGTCCTTTCGTACTGTTTTATTGGTCAAAAGCAGTGTGACGTAGTAAAAGTGTAATAGTCAATATAATTTCATTATTTTTACAGTCCTCGTTCTTCATGAGAAACAGCACTTTGACAATTCCTTTTTGTCTCAAAATCTTGAGTTACACGTTCTTTACAGTCCCCTGATATTGCACAATATTACTCATGCATACTTCAGGCATCGAACGTCTGTACTGTACACTAATTTAATTTGTTAGGTCCTGTAGACCTTGTCTTGAGCTTTTGAGAAAAGAATTAGTTGTAAACAGCGAGTTAAGAAGCGTTAGTCCCACTTCATTTTTTTAATGGCAGATGCCGGGATAATATGCGTATAATACAAAGGGCCACTACCCGCTTAAATGAGGTCTTCATCAGGTCTTTGTTGAACTTTATCCAATGAATGCTTAACTATACGTCTTAATCTATGAGCGACGAGCTGAATATGTTGTTATTTTTCCTGCTGTAGGCGTTATCCTCAGTGCACCGTGGGAGGTGAACTACACATAATTATAGCATCGCATGATGGTGACTGATGGAACGAAGATAGAAAAGGGAATACCCAGTTAAAACATGCCACCATGCACCGTCTTTGTCCTCAAATTCTACTTGGACTCTCCAGAATTCGAAGCCAGGTTACCAGCGTGGAAAGCTCTAACCCAGGGCTGGGCACATTACGTGATTCTGAGAAATGAGCGCTGTGTGCTTTAAAGAGCGGGTCTTGCGAGCGCTGCGACGTATGCATACTGTACGTCATTCAGTGTCGGTGCAGTGGTGACTCTGCAGTATGATGGCGAACTTAGAAGACGGAGCTTCCGCTCATACATTAAAGCGGCTCGCTACTCCCAATGCTTTTAATGTATCATGGTAGGTGTTCTTTTTCGTAGAGAGAAGTGGATTAGCAAAGTGTTTAATTTGTCATAAAAGACTCCAACTGATTAAGAAGTTCAATATCCAACGGCATTATTCTTTACAACATGCTACTGAATATGACAAATATGTTGGTAATGAACGCCATAAATTAATACAACAACTTAAAGAAAATACGATGAAAGAGTAATGGAACGGAGAAAAATTCTCTCCGGCGCCGGGATTTGAACCCGGGTTTTCAGCTCTACGTGCTGATGCTTTATCCACTAAGCCACACCGGATACAACCTCGACGTCGGACAGAACTGTCTCTGATTGAGTTCCAACTCTTGGGTTCCCTCTAGTGGCCGCCCTCTGCACTACGTCATAGATGTCTATGAACATAGGACCGAAGCCCACGCATGTGCTGAGGTGCACTCGTTATGAGTGACTAGTTGGCCGGGATCCGACGGAATAAGCGCCATCTTATCATATATTATTTCAATGTACCGAAGTACATATGATATTTCCATGCAGATATCATATGTACTTCGGTACATTGAAATAATATATGAAATAATAAATTAAAGAAAATGTTTCTCAGGTACATTATATTAGTGTATCTATTTGATATTTATATTGCATTATAAGTTATACATTTAGTAATATATAATTTTAAATTATACAAATATTATGATATATCATAGTATAGTATATTACAGTTCATATCATATATCATATCATATCATATAACATATCATATCATATATTATGTATTAACAGGATGACAATAATGCACTTAGTGAATCGGCTATGAGAATTAGCCACAAAAATTTGCCACGAAATTGCAAAGGAATTGAAAACATTCAACGAAGGTGAATTCATCAAGCGATGTTTCATTATATTGGTAGATGAACTCTGTCCACAGCAAGTAGGGGAAGTGGAAGCCATACGCCTGTTTCGTAGAACCATGGTGAGGGGATTGCAGTATGTGCGTATGGGTTATGTAAATAAGCCTAATGATTTGTGTGTGTGCATTGAACGAAGTTTATTTCATTAAATTAATAAGAGTGTTATAAATTCTGTAGTGTACAATGGATTGATGTAATATCCTTATAAACTATTGTATACTGACAGACTGAATGAATAGAACAATCGTGGCTCTTGTTATATTAATGCAGGGAAGGTAGCTGTAATTTGAGTCCGCCACTGCGTGAGCGTTCTGCTCTGGCTTGCCTAGCGGAGCGAGAGCAGCTCTGGCCGGCTATATGGAGCCGCTCTCATGCCCGGGCTGCTCTAACCATTCGGATAACAAAGCGTCCCTTCCACCTTGGATATGAATTTAATGTCAGAAGTAGGAAGTCATTAAACTCTGTAATAACTAAATTATTTAGTAAATGAGAAAGTAAACGGAAAAAAAATCACTAGTCTGTTGATTATTTATGAAATGAGTGTTAGACGTTCCCTTCTATTGAAGTGGCATGTCATTACATTACATAGTCTAACTTTCTATGTGAAGTCTGTAGCTTTCAGAAAACTCGGCGGCACCGAACGGCGATTGAATCTTTAATAGAACCCTCGGGCAACTGTGAAATGTAGGTTCAATTGGCATCGATAAAAATAGAAAGGAATTAGATATGAGATTAATAGAGGCTGTCTACACAAGTTTCCCGGAAACGGTTTCATTGTTGTCACTCATGCAGACAGACCCGTCGACGTTACAGTGTGTAGAAAGTTCCATACAAGGCTGTACCTCACAGTGTTGTTACTTCCAAGATGTGTAGCACAGAATCTGAGAGGTGCTTCAAGGATGAGAGCAAGCATTGCAGAGACACGAATGTTTGTGTGATAAAAATGCTTCCAATGCATTTTCGCCCGCGTTGCGTGCTTAACTATTTTAGCGATCAACTGATAAGTGAAACTCATTACGTTCCAATACTTTTTTTATTTTAGTAGGTTATTTTACGACGCTTTATCAACAGCTTAGGTTATTCAGCGTCTGAATGAGATGAAGGAGATAATGCCGGTGAAATGAGTCCGGGGTCCAATACCGAAAATTACCCAGCATTTGCTCATATTGGGTTGAGGGAAAACCCCGGAAAAAACCTCAACCAGGTAACTTGCCCCAACCGGGAATCGAACCCGGGCCACCTGGTATCGCGGCCAGACGCGCTAGCCGTTACTCTACAGGTGTGGACGCGTTCCAATACTAGACCTCAGGACTTCCAAATCATGTGACAAATGGCGCGAGGCTAAGATATCTGTAATTCTATAGAAATGAGAAGTCTTCCTTTTCTTCACTGGAAATCGAATTTGGGTTCACTGGATTTGTGACTAGAAATGCTAAGAGCCATTTCGGACCAAATATTTAGAATGTGTTAGCGAAATTAGTAATAAAAATTATAGATGAAGATGAGACAGCTTAAGAATATGTACTTTCTGGATGTAGCGCATCATTTGAATCTACATCTAAAATTCTAAAAGAAACCGCATAAAGCAATGTTTTGAGTTAAGAGTAATGTACTATGCTGGCATAGGCATTTCGTGACTAGATGGCTCGGGTTCGATTTCCAGAGTAGTTAATAAAGAAATATATCTTAGGTTTTTAGAAATAATGTCCAAATTAAACAGGTCCAAACTTCATTAAAGTCCAGATAATGGTAACGTCCATCTCTCGAAAAGACCTATAGACACAATTTTCAATTTCAAAATTTTACACTCTGAAAATTCCCCATCTATAAAAGGTCCGATAAATGGATAAGTTCAATTTACATAACGTCCATAGAAATATGCCCTTTATCTGGAAATGTTCATTATTTATTTTTTTAAGCCTCTTTGTATCAACAGTCAGTGTACAAGTAGTTACAATATGTAATATGTGTAGGCCTAAGTCATATTACCCAAATAATTGATTAAATGGCGATCTTACTCGTGTTAATTGTGTAAGCATGTGCGGCTTACAGCTGTTTCGGTGCTTCTTCATACCATCCTCAGAGCCTACTAGATCTCGGCGTCATCTCGAACTTCGCTGCCTGTTGAACAGTTCGAGATGACGCCGAGATCTAGTAGGCTCTGAGGATGGTGTGAAGAAGCCCCGAAACAACTGTAAGCAGCATATACTTACACAATTAACACGAGTATGATCGCCATTTAATCAATTATTTATATTAAAGTGTTAAAAGTAGTGTACGAAAGATTCAACATGGATCATATTACCCGTTTAATCTGATGTTTTTTGGACATAATGAAAGAAGTGCAGTTGAAAAATGGAGCAATTTCATGGAATCGAAATAAAATTTTTTCAGAATTTGCACGTGTAAAACTTGCGTCTGTATAAAGATATGTGAACAGTATATAAGCATGAGAAAATTAAAAACTGGTTGTCTGTAGTTTGATATAGAGGTTAAATATAATTCATCTTTTGGGTCTAAAACAGAAATAGGCCTATTTACTAAATTATTATTATTATTATTATTATTATTATTGTTATTATTATTATTATTATTATTATTATTATTATTATTATTATTATTATTATTATTATTATAGAGATTAATACGCAAGACGTACTCGATCAACAGTTTCGAAATGGAAGAAATGTACAGGGACATCATCTTATTTTTACTAACATTTTGAATATTAACCCGTCTATACCTTTAGAGAACCGGAAACACCGCTTGCTCCCCCCTCCAAGACTGGAGTTCGATGATACTGGCGTAAAACACAAATCACTCTACTAGGTATAGGAAGGAAGAAAAGTAGTTCATCCATTTACGTAAACTAGGAAATATCGCGATTTTGAGTTTGATAATTTTCATTAGGTTTTTCTTTAATCAAAGTACAGTACTGTATTAAGAATAAGTGTTTTTACTCACGAAGTGAGTTATCCATGCGAACGTATTCATTATGCAGTGTATATTATACTGTCTACAGCACATTAGCGTACAATATAGAGAAAGAAGTTAAATTGAAAAATAATCATAATATGAATATTTAAACTCAATTTTGAAAATGGTGGCCGTTCATTTCGATACAGGCTTCAGTTCTTTTGTGCATATTATCGCACTATAGACTATTGCATCTAATTCCAATTGCCAGTTTCGTCCTTCGTACTAGTAACTCATGTTGAAATAATTCTGTACCTACTCTACTCAATCTTCACTACTGCCCGACCCGAAAATATAAAATTACTCAGACATGCTATCTACTGTCCGTCCATGTGGTTATGCCGCAGGATTGTAGAAAGGGAGGAAATCACGTGACAGTTAATTACTTAACGAGGCTCTTTTATTTAAGTTAAATTAAACAGCTGTATAATATTACGTAAACTTCCAATTCCTAAGAGAAATTAATGTTTTCAGAAAAGAGCTAAGACAGCCCAGCTATTACAGAGGGGCGAGCAGAAGCAGGTGGGGGAAATCGGGATGCGACGTAGGCAAACGGACAGTACCTGTGCGAAAATATGATTCAATATTGAAAGCTCTTTCGTCACTGGAAAACTCGAACATATTTCTGGAACGTACTATACTCAGTAACTCAGTACTGCTTACTATCTGCGGTCTTGGTTCTGTGTGGAGTTGGAACTTCCTTAGTAGAAGGGGTGGGAGTGAAGTACATTAAAAAACTCAGGTACAATAAAAATTGAAGTAAAAATAAAATGATGTCCCTGTATAATCATTTAAAAATACAGAGCGATCCATATAAACCTTTAAAATAATTTTAATGAGTTATAATTTTCCTCTGAAAGTTAGTAGAAACTTGAAATTACGTTTAATGATCTCAGTGGCTCTGGGAGAATCTATATTCGTTAATTGAATATATTTACTTACGATGCACCAGTCCCCCTTCTTGCACAGTCGTACAATGTTTTTTAAAATGTTTTCAATAGTAGTCTTTAATATAACAAAGTTTCAAGTAATTACAAGACCACACGTGTCTCCAGGCGTTGCGTACAACCAAAAGTATGACGCTGCATACATATCTTTTTTATATTTTCAACGATTTATAATTGCACAGTAACATTATTTTATTGTAAATGCAGACTTCATGATATTTATTATGTAAAAATTACAGGATATTTTCTCATAATTGAAAGGAAGCGTAAGGCTGTACATTCCGCAAAATAATTTTCACATCAGACCTACTTCTAATCTTAATATTTTAACAGTTTTAAATCTGTATAAACATTAATATTTTATGGTATCCTTTGCATGATTTTATTTTGTATTTTTAACATAACATGGTTTAATGTAACCCATTGTATTTCAAGGTAACTTTTCAATGTAACTGTTCAATTCAATAAGTAATAATGATCTGAAGATGGTTTTTACAAAACCGAAAACGTTAATCAAGACATGAAATAAAAATAAAACATTGTAATTTTAAATCAGATAAGGTTATGACGGTCTTTTATGAAAAAAAAAAAAACATTGATAAATCAATACAACTTATCGGAACAAAGATGGGTATTAAATAAATTTAGAGTTTGGGAATCCTGATACATTTTTATTACAGAATCTGTAAATTGTTCCGGAATATTATAAAACATCGTATCTCAACACACGGTTGTTGAGAAGTCCGAAATTTTTCAATAACAACGATCATGAAAGCCTTAAATTGCATAGAAGTGGTTTAGTTGGCTGTGTTGGCGTGCTCCAGTTACGTAATTCTGCGTGAGCGGACCTGTCTGAATTCTCTTTCCTGCATTGTTTCGAAATGCTGCGCTTTCATCGAACAGATGATATGGATTTTCTGGTTTTGCTCAGTTGTAGCAACCCTTCACGAGTGACAGTGAAAGTTAATATGGCTACTCATAGTTATGCAAACGTATGTTTAAAATATTGCGTCAAAGAAAGCGTCCAGACGCACTTTGTTACAAAATCTAATCTCGCACACTGTAAACTCCACGAACAAGTTTTTGTGTGAAGGTGAGTCGTGTATGCTTGCCACTTATTTTACAGAAATATGTAAACATTAATGTATTAATATATCCATACGAATAGAACCTTCATTGCTCTAGTTTTCGATATATCGATATAATCTCATGAATAATTTCGAGGGAAAAATTGCTCCGGGGCCGGGTATCGAACCCAGGACCTTTGGTTAAACGTACCAACGCTCTACCAACTGAGCTACCCGGGAACTCTATCAGACATCGATCCAATTTTTCCCGCTATATCCACAGACCTCAAAGTGGGTTGACAACCGTCAAGCAACCAACACTGAGTGCATACTAACTCTGTGCGACTTAAATTGTGGTTTTCTGTTAACGAACAGTGACGTGTATTATGCAAATCAAGCTTTCAGGTATAACTCCTTGTAAAGTCGATTTGAATAATTTCGAGGGAAAAATTGTCCCGGAACAGTTTTTCCCTCGAAATTATTCAAATCAACTTTACAGGGAGTTATACCTGAAAGCTTGATTTGTGATATAATCTCATGTTTCCAGACATCTGTAATATTCATTCATTCATAGTTCCCTACCTAAGGGCAGGTCTTTCACTATTCACAGCCTTCTTCAATCGTCCCTATTCTGCCCTTCCTCTTAATCTCCGCATATGATCTATGTATCTTAATGTCGTCTATCATCTGATACCTTCTTCTGCCACGAATGTTTTCCCCTTGACCATTTCTTCCAGTGCATCCTTAGTAGGCAGTTTTTTCTCAACCATTGACCCAACCAATTCCTTTTTTCTCTTTCTGATCAGTTTCAGCATCATTCTTTCTTCACCCATTCTTTCCAACACAGCTTCCTTTCTTATTCTGTCTGTCCATTTCACACGCTCCATTCCTCTCCATATCCACATTTCAAATGCTTCTAGTCGTTTGTCTTTACTTCATCATAATGTCCATATTTCTGTCCCATAAAGCAATTCACTAGTTTCTTCCTTAGTTATTTTTCGAGAGGTCCGCAGAAGATGCTCCTTTTTCTATTAAAACCTTTCTTTGCCATTGCTATCCTCCTTTTGACTTCTTCGCAGCAGCTCACTTTACTGTTTATAGTTTAAAATAGGAGACGAGACCTGGCATGTGAGCTGTGCGAGAGTGGAATGAATAAGCTATCAGAAAGAGAGTTTGTTTCATGATGGTTACTATTATACGAATCTATCGACACGGAAGTTCATCTCAGACTAAAACCTATTTTCCCCTTCCATACCCATTGGTGATTCATCCACGGCACGTAAGGCCACAGGGCAGGTCTTGCCTCCTCTGCTATACACTCCAAGTATTTGAAGCTGTCTACTTGCTCTAGTGCCTCATTTAGAATATGCACGTTTACCCTCTTTACGTTTCTTCCGACAACCCTGGTCTTTGTAACATATCCCTTAGTATCGCCTTTTCTTTTGCTAACAACACATCAGCAAATCTTATGCACGTTATCCTTCTTCCTCCTACAATCACAATTCCTATGTTGTGCTGTCATTAAATTCCTTGTTAAAGAAGAAAAAATCTGCTGCTGAAATTCACCTCAGACTTAGCGTGCATACGGAGATGTGTGCTAACAGTGGTAGAAGATGGGTGAAACATTTCGAAGATAGGAACACGGGCATCCAAGATGAGCCTCGTAGCGGTCGTCCTCGAACTGCCTGCACGGAACGCAACAAGGAAAGAGTTGATGAGTTCTGGGATGCATTTTTGTTGAATTTCTTGAACCTGGACAGACCATAAATGCTGTCCGCTATATTCAGACAGTTCTGAAGCTCCGTCGTGCTTTCGCGAGAAACGCCCTGATCATCCTGCAATACGATAACGCGTGGCCTCACATTGATCGTGTCACCGTGGAGGAAAATCAGAACATTTGGGTGGGAAACTCTTCCGCAATCTCCCTACAGCAGTCATGTCAATTGATGCCCATAGGAGCAAGCGCGCGCTTTAGAGCTCAGGAGAGCCTGAGCGCTTTACAGCGGAAAGGAAAGAGACAGACGAAAGAGGTAGAATATGCCGATTGGTCGAGCTATATACAGGGATGGCCAGCACTGATCCAGTGGATAAAAGGAATAGAACTTATTAAAACTGTATCCATGTTAATTTTTAGATTTGTCTGAGAAGTATAAGTGCATTATAAGAATATAAGTTTTAATTTTAATGCTCATTTTCACAAGTTTGATTTTTTTATTCAAAAGAAACATTTTCTCAATTTTTCGTATAGAAAAGTGAAATTCTCAGATATAGGCCTATTTATTTGGTAGCCTTACAGAATGTTTTCGTAAATCTAATATACCGTATATACGTATTGCTGAAGATAGTGTATTGAAAATTTTGAAAATATTCGCATGGAAATTGTTTGTAAGGAAATGAATTAACAAAGCAACTGGTGTTACATCATAAGCAAAAGATACGTAACCATGTGTTGTAAAAATGTCAGCTCTATAGCTTCAGCAGATTTCGAGAAAATAATTTAATATTCTGATGATAGGAAGTTGCTCACAAATATCACCTTAAAATAATAATGCGATAAGAGTTTTGTTGTGGAATATTAGTTACACTTAAAACATATACAGCACCTAGGTAACTTTGCTTTGTACTGTAATATTGTTTTGATTGGTTTATTGATTACTTTTATAAGGCTAAAGGTACCATAAATATCAATTCCAACTTATCATGTTATACTCAATCTCTTTTTCTGGGATATCACTTTCTTTATGAATGATGTTTCATCCACTTAGTGCAGTATAGTTGTACTACTATGGAATTTATGTGAATATTCCTTCTTAACTCTTTATTATGTTATTAACATTTAAAACATAACTGCAATATTAAGAAATCAGTGTTACTACTTTTGTTTTACAGACAATATGGATAATATCAAACAGAAAGAAGGCATATAAAAATGACATAAAATTTCACTTTCCGTTTGAAGTTTGTGCACCACTGTTTTCTTAATCCAACAGGCTGCTTATTCATATACACAAGCCTTCCTCTTTCCACTTAGCGCTTGATGCCCGCGAACGACGTCAAGGTCAGAAAAATGCACTTGCTTTGACATCACTGCCTTACAGTTTCGACTTGGCACCCTCCGACTACCATCTTTTCGGTTCTGTAAAGGAGCAGCTGCGAGGCCAACGCTACGAGATGCTGGAGGACATCCGGAAAGCAGTGCGTCAATGTCTTCGGGAAGATGAGACGTACTTGTACAGCAAGGGAATTTTCAAACTTACAGAACGGCGGGAAAAATGTGTGCAAAGAAATGGAGACTCTGTTGAAAAGTGACAGAAAAGTCTGTAGATTAAGATGATGTACCTGGTTTGTCTAAAAAATAAAAATTGAGATTTATAACAATGGGTTGCTCATGACTTTTAGTATGACCCTCGTACTAGGAAGTAGAAGACTGGCTATAGGCAACTTCTACTGGTGCTACAACGCTAACGCTATACCACATCTTACAGATGTTCTCCGTGTCTCGAAGCCGCATCTTTATCCGTCGAGGCGGAAATGATTCTGTAACTTGAATTATGTGGTCAGCGTTCCGTACGACGCCACGGAAACCGCTTGCTGAAAGTCAGTAGCAATATTTTGTGAAATATAACGTGAACTTTGTTCTGGAGGTTAAGAAGCTTTCCTGTGTGTAGACCTATCCTAATTACAGTAGAACCAGGATTATATCTGTGTTGTTTTGGTAAAGGGAGGTAAGTCATAAAAATGAGATTGGAGATCAATGAAAATTAAACTTGGAACCCTTATTGTAAATAAATTTCTACACAAATAAAACACATCAATTGCTAGTATTCTTTTGAGTTTTGCATACTCATTTGTATAATTTAACTTGTGTGTTCATCTGGGGAACAAAATTCCATCTGCACAAAAAAATGACTTATTCCCCTTTACTCGAACACCACAGATATGTAATTCTGGTTTGTACGTAATTATGTACATGTTCTGGCAAAATTGCATTTAATTATATCTAAATTAATTCTGAACTGTAATTCCCATTTGTAAGTAGTATTCTTTTTAATCTAGTTTGAATTGCTATTTTTTTTTTTCGTTTTGATACGTAATGAAGTTTAATTTTAACGTCACATGATTTGTCTTATGACCTTGAATACATTTTAATATTTTCCCCACAATTCTCAAGGTCAGCTGCGGGATACAGGGTACGTAGACTATATAAGCCAAGTGTCAATGGAGACCTCTGCCTCTTTACATCAGTGATCTCAAGGTTACAGGACTCGTACCGTTATTAGACCAAACTCTCACAGCCCAGGCGAATACAGAGCGGCCTGCTCTGTTTTTACATGCTAGCTTATCTGCTTTCCAATGGGACATGTTCCAAATAGCCCGTAACAAGGTCCTCATTAGACGACTACATTTTCACGACTGATCTAAATTAGGTTTCTTCTGTGAACAAAAAACGGGCAACTTATCCTAAGTGACCGGTTGTCCGCGATTTATCTCGTCGCGTTACGTTGGTCCCTATGTTTAGTCGATTTCCCGCGCAGGACAATCGTTGAAGTTTCTGCTATTTTTCCATCTTTTATATTTACACAGCGAAAATGTAATCACTGAAATCAGCATTATACATATATTTTTTGTTATTACCTTATTGGACGTGATATGTAGGCATTTTCAAGCGCCATGTTTTATCTCTCACGCGGCTTTAATTTTTATGTATTGATCAGTTAATTGTTGTGTTGAGTATTTATTTGTAACTACCGGCAAAGGTGAATTCGCCAGTTTATAAAAATAAAAAGTGCATTCAGTTGCGTACGCAGAATTTTGCCAAGTGGGGGAGAGGTTCATTATTAAAATTGTTTACAATTTACAGTATCGTTATTTTAAATGTATTATTATTACTATTATTATTATTATTATTATTATTATTATTATTATTATTATTATACGGTATATTTATTAATAATATTATTATATATTTACATTAAAATATAAACTGTCATATGCACAAAACGTTAAACGAACATTTCACAATAAAGTCAGAACTCAAACTAACGAACAGGTGAATACCGCTCTTGAAATGAGTTTAAAATCGACACTGCACAATATTTAATATCTGCACTACAGAACTGTCAAAACAACCTTTTTGAATATGTTTCACAACAAGTTAAATTTCATATTCTGTCAGCTTCATTTTATTACAAGTTCGGTACTAGGCGGTAGGTTTCTCTGTAATAAAAATAGCATTGTTATAATTCGAACATGCCATAGCACCAAGCACAGAGATTATACTGAAGGACCGGTAGGAGGACTATGTCTTATGTCGATGTAGATTTTGTTACTCTGACAGTGTAAAATTAGAGCAGGAAAAACGATAATGGAAAAAAAAATACTCAAATCTAAATATATCATATTTTTTTAAAGTTCAAGGGGAGGGTTCAAACCCGGTAACCCCCCTTGCGTACACCCTTGATTGCTTCAAAGGGAAGCAAGTTAGAAGTCATATATCTTGGGGGTTCGACAAAAATTAAAAAAAGTGAAACTTCCAATCCATCAAAACATTGCAACACTGCAACAGTCAAGTTCATACGAGTGTGTGGCGAGTATTCAATGGCTGAATAGGTCGATCTTTGTAAGCGAATTTTACGATCACTCCCCCACTCTATTTAATGCTATGTCAATGAAACTGAAGGACATCCACAGGAATTAAGTTTCTAGGAACTGTAAAGGAATGTGATGAGGGAAGCAACGAAAATATTTGAAATTATGCACGATTAGAAATACAATTAAACCTGAACTATTCCCAGAAATAAAATACCTGAATTACTTAGCCTTCCAAAAGGGAGGAGGACTCTGAACGTCCGAGGAATATACTACGATCAAGCCGGAATGTGAACAGTCTTAGAATCTAACAAGCAAACATTCTGATGGGGGCAGATGAAAAAGTTAAAATGAGTGCTTATACAAATTTTGGCCACTCGACTGCAATTACGAGGCTGTCCAGAAAGTGAATTTCCTTGGGGCCGTTTGCAGAAAAAAATACACAATTGCATGGAAAGATTTATTGAAACGTACAGCAATAATTGTTGCGCTGTTTGTCAACATATCCTCCACTGGAACTGAGACATTTGTAATACCATGGGATCAATTTTAGTATCCTTATGTCGCAGAAGTCATCCGCCTGGGATCGGAACCAGCGTTTGACAGCCATCTGCACACCTCTGTCGACCCATGATATGACAAATGTCTTAGTTTCGGTGGGGAATATGTTGAAAAATAGCTCAACAATTGCTGTGTCTGTTTCAATAAATTTTTCCAATTAAATTGTGTTTTCCTTCTATTAACGGCCTCTGGCGAACTTATTTTTTTACGGCCCTCGTAATTGCGCTCGAGTGGCCAAAATTTGTATAAGCACTTCTTCTGACATTATTAACATGGTGAAAGACAAATTTTAACTTTTTATCTGCCCCTATTAGAATGTTTGCTTGTCAGTAGGCCTAGATGGTGAAAGTGTTAATGGTAATATCCAATGATATCCGAGAATGTGAAATAGCCTACTTACAAAACACATGAGCTATTGCAGGCGGCATTGATTATAATGAAAGTAAAAGTATTCTTGAAACGTTGCAATAATTCTGTTGTGATTCAGGATACCCAGCACTTGATATCTTTCGTAACTGTTGAAACTAACTTAGAATCATGCTTAATTTGTCATACTTTTTCTGTACCCATCTCTGTAAAATAAAATTTTTTAAAAGTATTTCTCGAATAATGTATTTAGTAGCTATTTGTATTTTAGATACTCGCGACTTCTTGATTTTAATGGAACATAATTACTTATATAGATAATAAATTATTTTTTATGCTCGACCATGCCGAAATGTAGTAGTTATACACCTGGTAGCAGCCCTTTAATGGACCTCATTAAAGTACACCTATTCATTAAAGTTCAGATGTTCCACCAATCAGAAAACATCATTGTAGCAATATGAAAGCGCAAATATCGATTATTATCGGATATGCACTCTAAAGACAACTAGCGAAAAGTCACGGAAGCTGGAAATTCAATACTGTCGCAGAAGGTTATGTTCTGTTACTATAATAATTAGCGTTAATTGTAAATAATATTCAAATACATTCAATTTGTCATCTGGTTTTTCAATGTCTAAATCAATTTCAAGGTTATATCAAGATTAATGTTTATTTTACTCTCTAGATTATATCAAGGTCAATGACATTTGTTTCTAGGAAAAATCAATACTTTCGCGTCTGCGCACATCTCACAATTTACGAGATATTGCACAAGGTCAGTTCCGCTCCCCAGTCAGATAAGAATAACATGGATACTTATGAATAATTTCAAGTTACAAATATGATCGAGCATAAAAAGTCGTATGAAACTTGCCTATAATGGTAATTAAGACGCTCGTATGAAAATTATACATACTCGCGTCTTAATTACTACCATTATAGGCTCGTTGCATAATGTACTATTACATGTATAATGCAGATTTTTAATTTGTAATAAAGTATAGCAATAACTACAATAATGTGATCACGTCCAAACTGTACACAAATTAGCTGAATTAAATCTAGTAGTCATTATCGTGGACAGCAAATTATCCACGAGAATTTCGTTTTGTAGCGATTACGATTTTCGAAGTGCGTTTACCTTCGGGGAATTGTGTTGTTGGGGTAGGTTCCGGCTGAATTCCATATGAATATTTAATGTTTGTTGAGTCACAAATGTGCATTCAACGACCTTGTGAGAGAAACAGCTCGAGCTCCTGTCCTGAAACGAACGCTTGTTCTGCTGTCTCTATGTTGTGCTCCCAGAACTATGGAGGTCAGGGCGATCGAAAAACTGATGGCTGGGCATGAGAAAAGAATATTCTTTCCGGTATTTCTGTTCAAGGATATGCATTTGATACATGACGCAACATTTCCTTTATAGTAAGAGTTTCTTGACTCGATCTCTTTCATTCTAAATTTATAATCTTGTCACTTTGAAAGAGACGTGAGATTTCTTTCTTTCTCGAGGCTGGGACAGACAGGACGATTATAATATAGTATGCACCAAAATAAACAGTACAGAAATTATCGCTCATCTGCTGTCCACGTTTCCCTAGCAACGAAGTATTTATTTATTGTATATAATTGTTTGACATATTGTGAATTGTGTTGTGTTGATTTCTGCAATTATGGTTCTCACAACAGAGGAGAAGGTGTTTATTGTCGAGCATTATTTCCGGTCATATGGAGTACTGAAATTACAATACTACATTATGCAACGAGCCTATAATGGTAGTAATTAAGACGCAAGTATGTTTGTTTATAAAACGAGCGCAAGCGAGTTTCATAATTTTCATACGAGCGTCTTAATTACCATTATAGGCAAGTTTCATACGACTTTTTATGCTCGACCATATTTCTAACTTGAAATTATTCATAAGTTTCATGTTATGGTTATGTAGGCCTAAGTGACGAACGGAACTGATCTGAATTGTGAGATGTGCGCAGACGCGAGCGAAAGTATTGATTTTTTTCCGAGGCACGAATATCATTGACCTTGATATAACCTAGAGAACATTAGTCTTGATGTAACCTGGAAATTGATTTAGAATTGAAAAACGAGATGACAAATTGAATTTATTTGAATATTATTTACAATTAACGCTAATTATTATAGTAACAGAACATAACCTTCTGCGACAGTATTGGATTTCCAGCCTCCGTGACATTTCCCTAGTTGTCTTTCGATTGCATATCCGAGAATAATAGAAAACCTGAACCTTAATGAATAGGTGTAGGCCTACTTTAATGATATGCATTAAAGGACTGCTACCAGGTGTATAATTACTACATTTCGGCATGATCGAGCATAAACATACTTTGAAAATCAAGATAAGTCATTATAACATGCGAGGCGACATAAAACATATCCAGTATAATATTCTCTTAGCAATGCATAATAACTGCGGATTCCCGGCCAACAAGTCACTCAGCTGAGTGCGCTCCTAGTATAATGGCAGTTGACATTGGATACACGTCAACATATATGCCTAAATTGGAGTCAGGCCACAAAGGGAAATATCGAAGGAGGAAGGTTCGATCCGGTGCTGTGGATTGAATTCGGCGTAGCTCAGTGGTCAGAGCGCTTGGTACGGGTTCGATCCCCGGCGCCGGAGTGAATTTTTGTACTAAAATATTAAGTGGTATCCAGTACGTTGCAACTTCTCGACGACAGCTAACATTGTTATTTTGGTGTCGCATTGTTAAATCGCTCCTGGTGCTGCTCTTTAACGTGGCGCAAGCTCGGCCCATTCTGACGCCCCACTCAGTACGACCGGAAATAATGCTCGACAGTAAAGACCTTCTTCTCTGTTGTGAGAACCATAATTGCAGCACTAATCCCAACATTGAATATACAGAGTGATTTACATAGAACTGACACATTTCTTTCATTAATTGTTTCAAAACGAATTGTGCTAGCGACAACTTATTATACCTAAAATGTAGAGGAATTTTGGGAGATTATTTACCTCTATAGCAAATGTTGAAAATGTCCTCTATCCTGCATAAGGCACAACTCAACACGTCGTTCCATGTTATTGGCCACTCGTTGGAGGACTCTGTTGTCAATAGCTTGAATCCCCTGTGTGATGTTGTGCTTCAGATCGTCCAATGTCTGGGGACGTGTGGCATAAACCCTGTCTTTTAAGTAACCCCATAGAAAGAAGTCCGGCGTTGTCAAATCCGGAGATCTCTTAATGATTTGGGTGACTGCTCCAGTCGTGCTCTTACGTCAACAACAACCGTGGGAAGCCTAGATGAACGATGCTTGCCCTTTTCACTCACCAGAGATCCAGTTGTTTCCAATTTGTTTACCAGTCCCAGTATTGTGTTTCTTTTGGGAGGATTGCGAACACCAAATTCTCTCTGGTATGCCCTTTGAGTAGCTGTAATTGAATTCGTAATCCAGTATTGCTTCACAAGGAAGAGTCGTTGATTTAATGTGTACTGCATTATCACGTTGACACAAAATGTCGAAAACAGCTTCCAACAATAGGAATAAAACAAAAACATCTGCTCATCTAGTGCTGCCAACAATAGGAATAAAACATAAACATCTGCGAATCTAGTGACAAGGAATCGAAACTCCAGAACATTCTGCTTAATTTGGTGCTAAAATTGGGTCAGTGCTGCCAAGAATAGGAATAAAACATAAACATCTGCGCATCTAGTGACAAGGAATCGAAACTCCAGAACATTCTGCTTAATTTGGTGCTAAAATTGGGTCATTGAATGAATTTGCAACGGAATAATTAAAGAAAGAAATGTGTCGGTTCTATATAAATCACTCTGTACAATATGTTAAACTATCATATAAAATAAATAAATATTTGGTTGCTAGGGAAACATGGACAGCAGATGAGCTATAATTTCAGTACTCTTGTTTTGGCGCATACCGTAATACTCGGAAGAGATAATATTTTTGTGTCTTTATGGTATACCTGTATTTTTTCTTATCAGTAAGAGGTTTAATATTATTAAATCCTCGAGGGTTGTTTGAAGCCAACATGTTATCTTCTTTGAAATACAGGTTTAGGTAACTGAAGTTTCTGTACTTTTAAAGAGTGAAATAATAAAGCGCTTTTGGAAAAGGACTTCGGTCTTCACTCAGCAGGCCTATGTTTTATGGTCGCATTTCAACTAGAACTGCTTTCTGTGTCTGAAATTTGTATGGAAGATGGTCTCATTTAAATCAAGTGAACACGAACGTAACTGGATATTATATTGCGCTCACGACTATCGAAAATGTCAAGGCTGCCTAAAAAATGTCAAAATTATAAACCAGTGGTAAAAAGAAAAGTGCAATTTACAAAGAAATGAGGTGAACAAATGTATATTTTTATGGGCAATTGATAAGGTTGACGATAATTATCAATGTGAGATGTATGGACAAATATCGCTACCTTACAACGTGTGTGGTAAGCAGATTCGTAACAACACCTTAATTTCAAGTGTACGGCGCACCAAAATAATGATGTAACACAGTTTTACCACAGTCTAACACATTGAAAGACACTCTTTCAGCTTTCCCAATGACGGGACTGCCTCATTGGACAAAGCATAATATACATATTGAGTGAAAACAAAAACAGACCACAAAAGAGAAAGGAGGGGAACGAACAAAAGGGAAAATTAAGTACAGGAAAGATAATAGCATGCATATAACAGGCCTAAACATAGTAAACAAACAGATTAGATATTCGAGGAAAAGTATCCCTTTTTAGGAAACAAAGTACAGATGGTATTTTAAAATGGCAAGTGATCCTCTGATAGCGGCAAGGGAAACATCACGAATGAAGTCGTTGTTCAGCTGGAACTTCTTGCAGAAACTGGCAAAGAGGCGAGGTATTGTGCCCCTAGCGCCAACCATTAGCCCAACTACTTCAATGGAGGTGAGGTGATATTTTTCCAAATAGAATGGAACTGTGGGCTCATAAATTCTGCATTTTTCTGCGTGGACGTCAGCGGGCTGTTGTTCCTGTGCCTCGAACCTGACTGTCGGGTCGATAATATAGGCGGATGTAGAGCATAGTCACGAAGCTTGAGTTGTTGAGGGTCCTAGGAACAATAGACTGTGCCGGTACTATTTCGCATAAGGCGATAGTAGCGATCCTAGTGGTTAGCAACTATCTATGGATGCATAATTCCTACGTATTGAGCTTCGTGACTGTATATATACTAGTAACTAGACTGTGGTTTTACTCCAAAGACCCCAAGTTCAAATTCCTGCGAATACGTTATGATTTTTATAACGGAAAAAGACGAGACATGGAGTTTTATGGAAATACTTCGCTTTCTCCTAGTATAAATTAACTATTTTCCACAACTCACTAACATTCATATCACTGACGCAGGAAACGAGGGTAACCACTGCATTATCATCAACAACAACTACATTCTCGCCGCCGTCCCACCACCACATTCAAGATGGACCTCTTACTGCGTTCAAGTGATATTTATATTTTCAAAAAAGAATGTTCTGCCGGCTACAGCTTGTTTGACCACAAAAGGAATGAACTAATTACAAAAGAATTGAAAATTACACCTATTTATGAACATCTCAACCACTATAGACAAAAATGGCTTAACCATGTCAATAGAATGGACCGTTCCAGACTCCCAAGACAAATTCTCCGCTATATACCACATAGAAGACGATCTTTGGGACGCCCCTGAAAAGATGGACGGAGACCGTAACAGACCACTAGGCCTAATACCTGCAAGGACGATGATGATGATGATGGTTCTGTGCAGACATTAATAGAACACCAAGTTTACTTAGCGCGTCTGGTCTTCAGATTTGTTCTTTATCTTTAATCTCAGCACACTTAAGTTTTATATGAATAACTTCGAGATGAATTTTAGTTTCGTAGTGAAGACTTGCTGTAATGTGTCGTAAACAAATGTACAAATTAATGTATATAGGTACAAATTATTTCAGTGCATATAGAGAGTTAGTTGGGAGGCCGGAGGGGAAAAAGACCTTTGGGGAGCCGAGACGAAGATGGGAAGATAATATTAAAATTGATTTGAGGGAGGTGGGATATGATGATAGAGACTGGATTAATCTTGTTCAGGATAGGGACCGATGGCGGGCTTATGTGAGGGCGGCGATGAATCTCCGGGTTCCTTAAAAGCCAGTAAGTAAGGTACAAATTATTTTATATCGATCATATGTGTAAAGCTCGTATTTAAAATAATAAAACATAGAGTAAAAATCATAACTTTAATAGTAATATGCGTTACAAGAGCGGTATGTTGAAGTTTTCATGTTCAAGGAAAAGTTTGAAAAAGCGAAACGTAGTTGAGCTTTTTTAATTTCCGAGAATTGAAAGAAAACATACCGCTCATGTATCGTACATTATTTTGTGCGAAGATCGCTTATTACATACCTGAAAGAGGAATTTCTAATTAGTTGCAATGAAATCTCCATTTTGGTTTCTGTTCAATGACGGCAAATTTGGAAAACAAAAATATCTATCTTCAACATTGTTGCTTTAAAATGTTTTCTGTGTTTACTATACTCCAGCATGCGGTGATATACGTCTGTCCTTTTTTTCCCCCAGTCTATGATGAGTCTGGAATCTTGTTGATTTTTTCACGGCTTCCTTAATGTTACTTGCATCACGAATGCAGTAACTTTAGCGGAGTTGTAGAGTTTACTTAATTTTTGCAAATATTTAAAAACAATAATTAACAGTGCAATTTAGGTGAAATTGCAGTGGTAAGTTTCCAATTTTAGACTTACCGCGGATTGGTTTTGTGCGGAAACCAATCCGCGGTAAGTCTAAAATTCCACATTCAGTGTTCCCAACCGAACACACACAACAATTTTCCTCTTCTTACCGCTTAAGTGACATATTGATTTTACTGCTTTAGGCTTTTAACATATTTTTAGAGACGTTCAATATAGTAATAATTATAAATTGGAAACTTACCACTGCAATTTCACCTAAATTGCACTGTTAATTATTGTTTTTAAATATTTTCAAAAATTAAGTAAACTCTAAAACTCTACTGAAGTTACTATATTCCTGATGCAAGTAACATTAAGGAAGCCGTGAAAAAATCAACAAGATTCCATAGACTGGGGGGGGGGAAGACAGACGTATATCACGGCCTGCTGGAGTATAGTAAACACAGAAAACATTTTAAAGCAACAATGTTGAAGATAGATATTTTTGTTTTCCAAATTTGCCGTCATAGAACAGAAACCAAGATGGAGATTTCATTGCAACTAATTAGAAATTCCTCTTTCAGGTATGTAGACTAATAAACAATCTTCGCACAAAATAATGTACGATACACGAGCGGTATGTTTTCTTTCAATTCTCGGAAATTAAAAAAGCTCAACTACGTTTCGCTTTTTCAAGCTTTTCCTCGAACATGAAAACTTCAACATAACGCTTTTGTAACGCATATTACTATTCGCACTTGCTAAAAACAGACCATTGAATTAATGTTTGCTTTCAGAAAGCTGTGTAGCATATTTGAAGACACGGCTTTGAACTTGTCGCTGGCGACACCCCCTATCAGATATGAGCCTTTATTATAACTTTGTGCCGGGTGTTGCTGCCGTGTAAAAGACCGTCGTCGAGCATGAAACCCGTTGTCAAGGTGAGGTGTGACGTAGTGATAAAGAAGCTCGCATTCGTGTTATGCAATTGAACAGTCACGGAGTCTCACGTGGTGGAAAACCGACATCGCAGAGGCATTTGTATGAGTACAGGTTGAGCTATTATCGAGATAAACAAGCTAGGGCAAGCTTCAAAATGTAAGATTTTCCTTATTCTTTGACGACTATAAACATTCTGACGAGCTTCTGCAAGTAAAGTGTCCAGTAACCACCACCACCACTAGTAATTACTACGATTTTTTGCTTACCTAACTGATTTCTCCACCTGTTGCAGGCTATTTTACTGTTTTCGTTCTGGAGTGATATTAAAATAACTAAAGAGTTACTAGTAGTGAGCGGATTTTAGCATCATTATTTGCATGTTTTATTCCTTAGTTGCAAACCATATGCTACAATTATATAAATGCATTTTATGCTCGACCATGCCGAAATGTAGTAATTATACACCTGGTCAGTTCTTTAATGCATGTCATTAAAGTACACCTACTCATTAAAGGTCAGGTCTTTCAGCCAATGACGACTCAGGTTACAACTGTTCAGCCAATGACAGGTCAGCTTTCTACCGTTATAAAACCGCAAGTATCGATTATTCTCGGATATGCAATCGAAAGAGAATTAGCGAAAAGTCACGGAGGCTGGAAATCCAATACTGTCGCAGAAGGTTATGTTCTGTTACTATAATAATTAGCGTTAAATGTAAATAATATTCAAATAAATTCAATTTGTCATCTCGTTTTTCAATGTCTAATTTTATTTCAATGTTATCTCTGTAGGTTCTTATGGCCTAGCAAGGTCAATGTGCACATCTGTTCCTCGGAAAAAATCAATACTTTCGCGTCTGCGCACATCTCACAACATACGGGACATTGCTCCAGGTCAGATACAATAAAATTAATAATATGAAGTTAGAAATATGGTCGTGCATAAAAAGTCTTATGAAACTCGCCTATAATGGTAATTAAGAAGCTCGTATGAAAATTATGAAACTCGCTTGCGCTCGTTTCATAAATATCCATACTCACTTCTTAATTACCTTCATTATAGGCTCGTTGCATAATGTACTATTAAATTACTTGCGACCAACGGTCAAGATTTTAATAGTGCATATAATGCATATTTATGAGTGTTTATGCATATTTCAGTTTTTAGCGCTTATAAAATCATCTTTTGTTTGTTTAGTCAACTGTCCAAAGACGGGTCTCAACCTCACAAGTGATACCAACAAGGTACCACTTATGAGGCAGCTAGGCCAGAAGATAATGGAGTAGGGTGGTCAGTTCCTTTCCTCCTCCATTACATTCAACGCCAATTAGCTACATATTACACGAATCAGACTACAGATGCGTACAAACAATATTGTTCTCAGCATATTTTATTATTTTTTTAGCCATGTGGTGCTTAAAGATTAAGAATACGGAAAATCGAAAAAATGGAATACAGGAGAAACTCAGACATTGAAACACATTACAGGAGTTATATTATTTTATTTATTGCAATCTGACAACATTCAGACAGGTACAGTTGTCGGCGAATCATTTTGGACAAATCCTTGGCAATCAATCAGTTAAGTGCATTAAAGCATTAAAATTCATTTTTCTCAAAACTTCAAATTTTGAGTTTCTCTTTTTAACTGGCCCGCCAATATAGCCTATACAGAAGAAATCTACATTAACAGTAAGTTGTAGTCCACACCTGTGGAGTAACGGTTAGCGCGTCTAGCCGCGAAACCAGGTGGCCTGGGTTCGATTCCCGGTCGGGGCAAGTTACCTGGTTGAGGTTTTTTCCGGGGTTTTCCCTCAACCCAATATGACCAAATGCTGGGTAACTTTCGGTGTTGGACCCCGGACTCATTTCACCGGCATTATCACCTTCATCTCATCAAGACGCTAAATAACCTAACTGTTGATAAAGCGTCGTAAAATAACCTACTAAATAACAGTAAGTTGGAAAATGCATTCTAATTTGAAACTTATAGTACTAGTATATATAAAACATAATTAACAGAATTTTGTTAACTTGTCGGACCAACATGCCTTTCAAAAATTTAAAATGCAGGTTTCTCAAAATTTAAAATTTTGAGTTGTTTCAGTTTTCAATTGGGCCATCTTTATGATGAACAACATGCATAAAATTTGTGAATATATTTAGGAATAGTATTTACTACTAAGATTTAAAATCATCCGTCCTCAAGTGAGGTTGACCACTGGGATCCGGAATTAACAAACATAAAAGATAATGGGAAATGAGATGGGCAAAATATGGAATAGATTTGTACATTAAAACAAAAATTTACGAGTTAATATATAAATGATAGTGTAAAATTTGAAGAGAGGCCTTCAGAATTTCCATTACAATCTTCTGAACCTCATAAAAGGGAATTTTAAAGGATTTAAGAATATTATATGTAAATTTTGGTAAACAACCCCTCGCTCCAAATAGTAAGCCTGCAACATCCCAGTTGTAAAGCGAAATGCCATATTTTTCACTGAGGTATGGAAGACAAGGTACATATTTAGCTCGCTTGTCATCATTAATCTGCAGTGCTTGATTTGTGTCTCTTTCAAAGCAAATCGTAGGGTCTAAGACCATCGCTTTCTGGGTTCTTCTATTGATGACAATTATATCGACTCTTCTATGAGAATCATCTTCAGACACTTCTATTCAAAATTAACTCTCGTCTTGATATAAAGAATTCTCTGAGATGTTTACTTTTATTGTGAGCATAGCATTTGAAAATTTCTTTCTTAAAAAAATTTATTATTTACCTGTTCATTTCTCTTCCTTCACGGTGGAAAATAGCGATTGTAATGTCGAGTCAGTTTTGGTCTCGGAGTTCGTGTTCAGTACTTTCCAGTCGCAGTGATCTATGTGATAAAGATTATTCCCAGATGCCGCCTTCTTTCACCGTTCCATTCTTCTCGCAGATGGTGTGTGTCCCATTGTTTCCTACTTACGTTTTCCATTCATGGTAAATTCACGCCCAACTCACAAGAACCGCTTTGTACTTACACGCCTTCCTGCCATTGTCCGGGTTTCACTGCCACAGTTGGATCTGGGATTTCGTTGCGACCGACGGAATAATTGCGGTCGTGAACTTCAGATTATTGTAGGAAGTATTTCTATTATAGCTCGGAGTGTTAGATTGCTGCTTGGGAGAGAAATGTTGACGATGAATGTATCAAAATTCATGGAATAATTGTAGAGTGAGAACTGAAGAGGAGAAAACTGCATCACATTCGCTTTAATAAACAAAAATATTGCTTAATATCCGTGGATTTAACCCTAGTGCAGCTGACACAAGCGATTTTTACTTTCCGGGCCGATCTCGGTAACGCACGTGTTATTCTATTGAGTGATATTTTAAGCTTAATAATTTAGTTCATCGTGGGCATCATCTGCAAAAATTGAGCAGATAGAACGGAGAAAGATGTAAATTTTCATCGAGTGACAGTTTTAATCACTTTAAAATACTGACAAGGAAACATTCTCATGGGGGCAGATAAAGAAGATACTTTTGTTCCTTCCACCATGTTAATAACGTCAAAACAAGTGCTTATACAAATTTTGGCTACTCGAGCGCAATTGAAGGGTACACGGGAAAAACGATCAAGGGCTATTAAAAATCGAAATTGAGTTAATAATGCTATCTTATAGTGGAAAGAAAGTACTATCATGTGGTCTAGCTAGTAATATGAAATTATCGTTCTTGACATTCCACTACGTCAATTTCTATTAAATACACATATAACTAAGTATTAGGTGCTTAAACTTCAAAATTCATTTTTCTCGAAACTTTCTAAAATGGACCTTGATGGTTATTCCCGTGTACCCTTCAATTACGAGAGACCGCGAGAAAGTAAGTATCCAGGGGCCGTTTATAGAAAGAAAGCACAATTTCATGGAAAGATTTATTGGGACATATACCGATATTGTTAAAGTTTTTTCAACATATTTCCCACCGGAAATGAGACATTTGTCATGCAGTGGGATTAACTTTTGTATCCCTGTGTCTTAGAAGTCTGCCGCCTGGGATCGGAACCAATGTTTAACAGCCATCTACACTTCTCTATTGATCCCACGATATGAGAAATGTCTCAATTTCTGTGGGAAATATGTAAAAAAATTGCTCAGCAATTGCTGTATCTGTTCCAATAAATATTTCCATGAAATTGATTTTTTTTCTGTAAGCGACCCCAGGGAAACTTACTTTCTGGGGGGCCCCTCGTAATTGCGCTAGAGTGGCCAAAATTTGTATAAGCACTTGTTTTGACATTATTAACATGGTGGAAAGAGACAAAAAGTAACTTTATCTACCCTCATGAGAATGTTTCCTTGCGAGTCAAGAGCAGTTACTTGCTGTATTCAACTTGGGATAGGCACAGGCGTAGCTCAGTCGGTTTAGGTACTTGCCTGCCTATTCGGAGTTGCGCTCGGGTGTGAATTCGATTTCCGCTTGGGTTGATTATTTGGTTCAGTTTTTACCCGAGGTTTTCTCCAACCGTAAGGCAACTGTCATATGGGAAATACTTGTTATTATTCGGTTGAGAAGTTTTATCATCCAGTCTGCTGTCAAAAAATCTGAAAGTTAGAATTTATAAAACAGTTATATTACCGGTTATTCTGTATGGTTGTGAAACTTGGACTCTCACTCTGAGAGAGGAACATAGGTTAAGGGTGTTTGAGAATAAGGTGCTTAGGAAAATATTTGGGGCTAAGAGGGATGAAGTTACAGGAGAATGGAGAAATTTACACAACACAGAACTGCACGCATTGTATTCTTCACCTGACATAATTAGGAACATTAAAGCCAGACGTTTGAGATGGGCAGGGCATATAGCACATATGGGCGAATCCAGAAATGCATATAGAGTGTTAGTTGGGAGGCCGGAGGGAAAAAGACCTTTAGGGAGGCCGAGACGTAGATGGGAAGATAATATTAAAATGGATTTGAGGGAGGTGGGATATGATGATAGAGAATGGATTAATCTTGCTGAGGATAGGGACCGATGGCGGGCTTATGTGAGGGCGGCAATGAACCTCCGGGTTCCTTAAAAGTCAGTAAGTAAGGAAGGAAGTAAGTAAGTAAGGCAACTGTCAGCCAATGTATGGTGAATCATCGGCCTCATCTCGCCAAATACCATCTCGCTGTCACCAATTCTATCGAAGCTAAATAACTTAGTAGTTCATACAGCGTCATTAAATAACTAAGTAAGAAAACTTAGGACACAGCAGTAAAATACGAGTTTATTCCTTCCAATGCCTATACATAAAATCATCAGTGATGTTATGTCCGTGTCTTGGAAGTGTCTACAGACTAGAGTGGTTGTCAGAGTCTCTGTTACCATAGTAGTACTTTATCCTTTCTGTTCACTGAGGAAAAGAACTGACTACAACCGTACCGTGAGTCCTCGTTGAGAAATTTCGCCTGTTCCATAGCTGTATCGTAATGCTTTGGTGGGAATTTAATTTTCTTCCACATGTATAGATTGGAAAACAGCTTAATAAATACGTGTTGGTGCGTGTTTACATACACGCGAAACGGATATGGCGCTTTCACTTCGATATAAAACGTGAGTGTCTAAAATTTGTCGAATGCTCCCAGCCATTTCACCATCATGACTGTTTCTTTTTTGTGTCAACTCACGGTGATTCGTTTATTTTGAAGCACGTTTCCATATGCTTTGCGGTATTTTCATATTAAGTATAGGCTAGTGTTTTCAGTCAATAACTTTAGGTGAAGTTTTATAAATGTTTTTTTTTTTGTATTGCGATTGATAAAGAAAACAAAAAATTTCTTCTCTCTTGTATTGGAAGTTCCGGAATGCTTAATGAATACATTATTGAATTGCACATATTTTACTTGCCTCCTACTCATTCTCTGAGAAATATTTAATAAAATAAATTTACCAGAGAATAAAATCGTATATCTCAAATGGATGGATGGATTTATTTGTTCCATAATATAGCATAGAATAAAGAACATGTCCAATTCTTATGTTTAACATATAAAAATGCAGGTATGAAATATAGCTATTCAGAATTAATGCCTTAATAACGATAAGATTATGGAATGCAATATATTTACCATTTAATAGTATTAAAATATTTACACAGTACTGTGAAATGTCAAGAATTCATCTACAGAATAGAAAGTGTGAGATATTAGTAATTGTTTAGTTTTACCTTAAATAATGCAGGGTTTTGATTATGATTTTTAATGTCTTCAGGAGTCCACACCTGTGGAGTAACGGTCAGCGCGTCTGGCCGCGAAACCAGGTGGCCCGGGTTCGAATCCCGGTCGGGGCAAGTTACCTGGTTGAGGTTTTTTCCGGGGTTTTCCCTCAACCCAATACGAGCAAATGCTGGTAACTTTCGGTGCTGGACCCCGGGCTCATTTCGCCGGTATTATCATCTTCATTTCATTCAGACGCTAAATAACCTAGATGTTGATACAGCGTCGTAAAATAACCCAATAAAAATGTATTCAGAAAGAGTATTGAACATTTTTATTGCCATATAACGTAATTCCCTTTTATAGCATGATAAATTTGATTATATTTATACTATGTATGGCTGAATTAGTTGGAAAATTTTCTTTATTACATAAGAGAGAATTTATTAAAGATTATATGTATTGATTTGTTAAGAACAGAGTCTCTAATTAAAAAAAAATCTACACGATTCTCTAGCCTTTGCTCCAACTATTGTTCTAGTTGCTCTTTGTTGGGGTTGTAATAAGAATATATTTTTACTATCTGCAGAATTTCTCCAAAATATTATTCCGTGCGGCATAATGGAATGAAAATAGGCAAAATAAATTGTCTTTAAGATACTGCTGTTTAGAAATTGTTGTAACGACCTGATTGCGAAGCCTTGTGGGAGCACGTTGTCTGCTACAAGTGTCACTATGTCAGTGAAAAATCCCAGACCTGATCGGGACTCGAACCTGGGCCACCTGCATTACAGGCTGAAGGTCTGATCACTCAGCTAGCGCAGGGGTCGAAAGAAATCACTTCTAAACTCAATATGATTTTTCCAGTTAAAAAAAAATGGTTTATTTAACGACGCTCGCAACTGCAGAGGTTATATCAGCGTCGCCGATGTGCCGGAATTCTGTCCCGCAGGAGTTCTTTTACATGTCAATAAATCTACTGACATGAGCCCGTCGCATTTAAGCACACTTAAATGCCATCGATCTGGGCCGGGATCGAACCCGCAACTTCGAGCGCAGAAGACCAGCGCTATACCCACTGCGCTACCGAGGTCGACTTTTTCCAGTTTAATATATTATTAATATGCAAATCAAGAAATTTCTAGAGTTTACGCATCATGCATATTATTTTTTACGTAACAAATAAAATGCATCATTATCATTAATGGTTGAATTTAGGGGAAAAATTACTAAACTTTTCACTTAATATGGTCTGTCGGTGTCGTTGGTATGAAGGAAAGTATTAAGTTTCCTTCTACACTGCATGCACACTTAAGTGTACGTACTTACATACTTACAAACATATATACATACATACAGTCGGCCTGGGTAGCGTAGTCGGTATAGCGCTGGCCTTCTGTGCTCGAGGTTGCGGATTTGATCCCGACCCAGGTCGATTGCATTTAAGTGTGTTCAAATGCGACAGGCTCATGTCAGTAGACTTACTGGAATGTAAAAGAACTCTTGCTGGACAACATTCCTGTACACCGGCGACGCTGATATAACCTTTGCAGTTGCGAGTGTCGTTAATAAACCATATTTTTTAAACGTACACGCATACATACATGCATGCATACATACATGCATGCATACATACATGCATGCATACATACCTACATACATACATACATACATACATACATACATACATACATACAGTCGTCCACACCTGTGGAGTAACGGTCAGCGCGTCTGGCCGCGAAACCAGGTGGCCCGGGTTCGAATCCCGGTCGGGGCAAGTTACCTGGTTGAGGTTTTTTTCCGGCGTTTTCCCTCAACCCAATACGAGCAAATGCTGGGCATCTTTCGGTTCTGGACCCCGGACTCATTTCACCGGCATTATCACCTTCATTTCATTCAGACGCTAAATAACCTAGATGTTGATACAGCGTCGTAAAATAACCCAATAAAATAAAAAAAAATACATACAGTCCACACCTGTGGAGTAACGGTCAGCACGTCTGGCCGCGAAACCAGGTGGCCTGGGTTCGAATCCCGGTCGAGGCAAGTTACCTGGTTGAGGTTTTTTCCGGGGTTTTCCCTCAACCCAATACGAGCAAATGCTGGGTATCTTTCGGTGCTGGACCCCGGACTCATTTCACGGGCATTATCACCTTCATTTCATTCAGACGCTAAACAACCCAGATGTTGATACAGCGTCGTAAAATAACCCAATAAAATAAAAAAAATACATACAGTCCACACCTGTGGAGTAACGGTCAGCACGTCTGGCCGCGAAACCAGGTGGCCCGGGTTCGAATCCCGGTCGGGGCAAGTTACCTGGTTGAGGTTTTTTCCGGGGTTTTCCCTCAACCCAATACGAGCAAATGTTGGGTAACTTTCGGTGCTGGACCCCGGACTCATTTCACCGGCATTATCACCTTCATTTCATTCAGACGCTAAATAACCTAGATGTTGATACAGCGTCGTAAAATAACCCAATAAAATAAAAATACATACATACATACATACATACAGAAGAAGTCATTGAAAGCCTATCAACTTTAGATCATTCAAGGAAATTTATTGTTTTAACATGTAACAATAATTTTCTTGTCATCTTTCGTGGCTGTGGAACGTTTCCTCACTGTAAGATAGGAAGGAGTGAAAATTTATGGGCCTGAGAGGGATAGAGTGAGGGAGTAACAGTGAAAGTTACATGATGATGTGTACACTTTGCATTCTTCTGTACCATAATTTTATACTATGGAACCTTCAAGGCAGGCAAGTACAAATCTCTACGTCAGAAATGTTTACGTGTGTAAGTTAGATGATTATACTATATACAGTAGAAGGATCATAACCTTTGGGCAGTAGAGTGAAGTTAGAAGATTATACTATAGAAGGATCTACTGCCCAAAGGCTGAGATCCTGAGGCGAAGTTATGTGATGGCAGAAGTGAATTACGACTCCTTACGCAATAAATAACGAGTAGACCTGTACGTACATGGGTTAAGAGGATGACGAAGGTGGTTCGGTAATTATGATCCGCGTTGAGCGAGAATTTTGTTGAATGTTGTTCTACTGAACTATAGAATTGGATTTCCTTCGCTGTGCCAAGAGAGAGGCAGACCCGTAACTCTGGCTGGACAGGTCAAGGCTTGCTCTCACTGGTGCCGAACAGAGTTGCATGGGATGCCTATTCTACAGATCTGCAGCTATCGCTTGTGGACTGTGTTTGAGTTGGAGAAAAATAAATATCGTTATCATGTATCTAACATGACTAGATCAGAACCTACCGGTGGCCATTTAAATTTAGGTTACACCTATATGGTATATCGCTGTTCATGGATCCAGTCTATAATTGTACTGTAATTAATCTAAAATAATTCCAAAATCTTTGGTGGTTTCATAGACATGCATAAAGCGTTATTGCATGAAATTACATGTTCTCTGTAGAACTGCTGATGACGTTCTGTAAATACAAATTGATAATCTAAATCTGAGGTTGATTTGCAAGAACAGTGATTGTGAAATGCATCATGGTTATGACAAGACTGATCTGATTAGTGTGGAGTAGTGCTGGGTATTTTTGGCCATTGACTGTGTTCGTACATTGAAGAGAACCTATATTTAATTATTCCTGGTCTTATTTCCAAATCCAGCATTCCGAAGATCCGTATTTCTGAAGGATGTTATTTCCGTATATTCTTCAGTTTGAACGCCGTATTTTCGACATCATACTCCCTTACCTACTTACTTACTGGCTTTTAAGGAACCCGGAGGTTCATTGCCGCCCTCACATAAGCCCGCCATTGGTCCCTATCCTGAGCAAGATTAATCCAGTCTCTACCATCATATCCCACCTCCCTCAAATCCATTTTAATATTATCTTCCCATCTACGTCTCGGCCTCCCCAAAGGTCTTTTCCCCTCTGGCCTCCCAACTAACACTCTATATGCATTTCTGGATTCGCCCATACGTGCTACATGCCCTGCCCATCTCAAACGTCTGGATTTAATGTTCCTAATTATGTCAGGTGAAGTATACAATGCGTGCAGCTCTGCGTTGTGTAACTTTCTTCATTCTCCTGTAACTTCATCCCTCTTAGCCCCAAATATTTTCCTAAGAACCTTATTCTCAAAAACCCTCAATCTCTGTTCCTCTCTCAAAGTGAGAGTCCAAGTTTCACAGCCATACAGAACAACCGGTAATATAACTGTTTTATAAATTCTAATTTTCAGATTTTTTGACAGCAGGCTAGATGACAAAAGCTTCTCAACCGAATAATAACAGGCATTTCCCATATTTATTCTGCGTTTAATTTCTTCCCGAGTGTCATTTATATTTGTTAGTGTTGTTCCAAGATATTTGAATTTTTCCACCTCTTCGAAGGATAAATCTCCAACTTTTATAGTTCCATTTCGTACAATATTCTGATCACGAGACATAATCATATTCTTAGTCTTTTCTGGATTTACTTCCAACCCTATCTCTTTACTTGCTTCAAGTAGAATTTCCGCGTTTTCCCTAATAGTTTGTGGATTTTCTCCTAACATATTCACGTCATCCGCATAGACAAGAAGCTGATGTAACCCGTTCAATTCCATACCCTCTGTGTTATCCTGAACTTTCCTAATGGCATATTCTAGAGCGAAGTTAAAAAATAAAGGTGATAGTGCATCTCCCTGTTTTAGCCCGCAGTGAATTGGAAAAGCATCAGATAGAAACTGGCCTATACGGACTCTGCTGTAAGTTTCACAAAGACACATTTTAATTAATCGAACTAGTTTCTTCAATAAGAATATTATATAAAACTTCTCTCTTAACCGAGTCATACGCCTTTTTGAAATCTATGAATAACTGATGTACTGTACCCTTATACTCCCATTTTTTCTCCAATATCTGTCGGATACAAAAAATCTGATCAATAGTCGATCTATTACGCATGAAACCACACTGATGATCCCCAATAATTTCATCTACATATGGAGTTAATCTTCTCAAAAGGATATTCGACAAAATTTTGTACGACGTCAACAAAAGTGATATTCCTCGAAAGTTACTACAGTTAGTCTTGGCCCCCTTCTTAAAAATAGGTACGATTGTGGACTCCTTCTTTTTTTCTGGTACAACTTCCTTTTCCCAAATTGCAAGTACAAGTTTATAAATTTCTCTAGATAATACGCTTCCACCCTCTTTTATTAATTCTGCTGGAATTTGATCAATACCTGGTGACTTGTACTTTTTCAGATTTTCTATCGCAATTTCGACTTCAGAAAGTGTGGGTTTCGGTATAAATGGCTCAGCAGTTTGTATTTCAAATTCGTCCCGATCATTTCTACTTGGCCTATGTATATTTAGTAATTGCCCAAAATAGTTTTTCCATCCGTTAAGGATTGACTGAGAGTCTGCAAGCAAGTCACCATTCTCATCCTTGATCACGTTTACCCTTGTCTGATATCCATTTTTAAATTGCTTTATACCCTGATATAAATCTCGAATGTTTTTATTCATACTATTTGTTTCTACCTCATTCAGTTTTTCCTTCAAGTAATCTCTCTTTTTATTCCTAAGTGTACGACTTGCTTCCCGTCTTTCATTGAAATAATTATCTCTATTCTCCTCAATTGGATCCTGTAAGAATTTCAATTTTACCTGTTTCCTTCTATCTACCACAATAGAACAATCTTCATCAAACCATGGTTTCTTTTTCTTAGTTTCATAATAACCTATGCTCTGCTCAGCTGCAATTTTGATATTATCTCGGATATTGTCCCACACGCTGTTAACATTTAAGTTTTTCTCAGCTTCGTCGGAAGTTGCTAAAGCAGCATACTCCCAGTAAAATAAAGTCATAATTCGAAAATCGTGATTTGTAATGATAAGCTATTTCCTAGTAAAATACTGTTGTAAAATATTTTAATAAACAGGTACCAAAATCTTTGATAATTATATACCATTTTATTATTATAATTTCACACTTCCAACTAGCAAAACACTGTTGGAAAAAAATTTATGAAAGTAATGTGTGATTTTCGATATATTACAGTATTTTACTGGGGGTGCGATATGGTCTTATTTCCGAAGGTTTCTGACCGTATTTCCTGAAGTTGAGATTTTCTAAATACCATTTTCTCCAATGAGTAGGGGAGACTGTTGCACCTTGAAACACTTTTCACATTTCATTTTTTTTTTATTTTGAGAAAATGAAATGTTTTAAATTAAAAAATAGCTGAAATAATTATTGAAGATTCCTTTACAACTTCCTGTATGTATTTTCCTGTTTTACAGACCTATTAAGGATGGAAAAAAAAAGTAAAATGAAGGGTTATATAATGTGCCCCAAGGTACAACAAGTTCATGTATGTACATTGCAATATACCGTCTTGTAAGTTGAAACATATGGAATATAGGTGGGAATATAGTTGTAAGAACTGACAAACATACTTAAAGTGTATTTACTAGCATAAACCAGAGCAGGCTTCTCTGATTGAGATTTTATTTCCTGCTTCAACAGCTCTCTTCAAGTCATCCGGATCAGTTAGGGGCCTCTTAACTCCAGACTTACTTCGTGACATGATCTTAAAATAAAAGAAAAACAAAACCGATAGTAGTCTATTGTATTCCTTGGAACATGTTCCATGGTTCAAGATGTTGTGTGTTCGAAGGTACAAGAGGGTGCACGTTTAAACAAATATGGCTCTCAAAGCTAGAGATTCGTATAAATCATAGAAAATAAAATATGTTATTAATCACCAGATGATAGCGAACACACTGTACTTGATTGATAGCAACAAATACAATTTGGTTTTGTGTTAGAAAACATATATCAATGAACTACTTTTTGTACCAAAAAAATTGTTTTGTCCATAGAACTCACACCCTTAAATAAATAGAATGGAAACTATAAGCAGAACTACTTAGCAGCTTTCTCTACAATCTACTTCAGTTTGAGCCCTCTAGGTAGCAGCAAAAATTAAAAAACAAAAAATATCCAAATGTACACTATGCTGAAGGTACAACAGTATCCTCTATATCCGAAATGTGTTAGAAGTATTTTTTAAAACTTGGAAGTAAAACAACTGTCATATATAATATATAATTCATAATTTATTAAGAAATTGTATGCATTAATTCATAATGTAAACAGAGTGTCCATGAACTATCACTCTAAACTTTGTAGAATTGTAAATGGCTTCAAACTAAAGAAGTTTTGCAAATACTGTAGCCTAGAAGTCGGAAGTGCGTTCTCGAAGTTGCAGAATTAAGTTCGAAGTAAATTAAGCAGGCACTCAACTGCTATGTGGTTTCTTGCACTGCATTAGGAAACCAGTTACAATAGTTGATGATTCCTACGTCACAGTGTTTAGCTTAGCATACCAAGCTTTGCGAATCATTTGTGTTCGTACGGTAGAATGGAACGGTACATTTCAGCTGATTGCACGGACACTCTCTTCGCCTACGGAGCTGTTATGGGGAACAGTGGGGAAGGTCGAAGGATTTATCGTGAACTTCATCCTGATCGTACGCTCCTGATCATGAAACATGACTCAACACAAAAATGTTATCCATTTCTAAAGGATGTATTGCCAGAATGCTAGAAGATGTGTCCTTTGCAATCAGAAATAAGTAGCTTTTCACGATGGAGCTCCACACTTTGCTTAGCAGATACGAAATCATCTGGACATTATCTGCGATTATCTTTGGATTGGACGAGGTGGACGTGCACCATGGCCTCATGGATCGCCGGATCTCACGCCGGTAGGCTACTTATTTGGGGATACATGAAAACTCTCGTTTATGAAACACCTATTGAGACATCCACAGAATTACTACAGCAACCGCGCAATATTGGCGTCTTTGACCACACACGACATGGCAACGAAAGCTCTTGCGACGCCTTCGTCTTTGCGTGAAGATTTGTGATCGTAATTTTGAGCATTTACTGTAACTGTGTAAATTGAGACATAAGTAATAAAAATGTTCTTTCAGACACGTTTATTCAGGAACTTCGTAAGAACGAGCTTCCGACCTGCACAATATTTGCAAAACTGTTTGTTTAAAGTCCTTTATAAATCTGCAAAGTTTGGGGAGGTAGTTTATAGACACCCTGTGTAAATATTATACATACATCTTCGTTGTTTCTGCAATAACTCCTATGTGCAAAATATAACATTTTCAGTGGGAAGAAAAAACATATTTATTTATCCTATGGCAACCGTACATAGGATACTGTAAATTCATAAATTTTCGAAACAAAGAAATATAATTACATATAGGAGATTTTATTATTTGCTGTATCACTATTTAAGTTAGTAAACAACATAAAAGATCAAAAATTGTAATAGATTCAAAAATTATTGAGCAAGTAAGCGATTTTAAATATTTAGGTTGCAGAGTATCCTATCAGAAAAAAATGGACATGGAAGAAAAGCTACATAAATACCAATGGATATGTGGAACTTTAAGGAGGTCCTTAGGAAACGGAGTAAGGAAAGATACACACATGAAGTTGTACAGATCAGTTGCATTACCAATACTCCTATACGGCGCAGAAACTTGGACATTAACAAAAGAAGACAAAAGGCGACTTGAAGCCTCTGAGATGAGGTATCTGCGATCAGTAGCAGGAATTTCACGACTTGAACAAATGAGAAACGAAGAGATAAGAAATGAACTACAGATAGAAGAACTAAATCAACTCGTGAAGGATTATCAGAGTAAATGGATGCACCACCTAGATAGGATGGAGGAAGAGCGTTTCCCAAAGATAGCTTTCCAATATCGTCCAGAAGGCAGAAGAGATGTAGGTCGTCCGAGACTTCGATGGAGGCAACAGTTCTAATTGGGGACGGAACGGGTCGATAGGCCCATGCCGTATTGTTGATGATGATGATGATGATGACTATTTAAGTTATTTAATAAAGCAAAAATCTGAAAATCGATAAATATGTCACATAGGAGTTATTGCAGGAACAACGACGATATCTTCTTTCTACTGATTGGTACTATAAGTTTAAATTTGGTAGTCTCATTTGATTCACTGAAATAAAAACTGGAATATGCTGTTATTGAGATTATTCCGTTGAAATTATTTCAGTTGATGCGTAGTAGAATGGAATGAGGTTCCCAAGTTTGTGTGACGTCCCTGTGAATCTTTTCATGTCGTCCATGAGCTCAACTACGGCTTCAAGTTTTCACTTTATTTCTACTCCGGTGAAGAGAAGATGCTCGCATAAAATGTGGGGAAGCAGGTTTCGGGTGCGTGAACTAATGAGAAGACCTCCTTGTTCGCGCAATAGTAGAACCTATTAACGTCGATTACCGCCAATATCTTGCTCCAACTTGATTTCTCTGATGCACACGGATGAAAGCCGTGTATCACAATCTCTTTCTCTCCTTTCTGCTGTGAGGAGACAAGCATGTCTTGAATACAAATAGTACAATGTGTAGATGGAATTTAGAGTTTTACCAAGATGTTTTAATTTAACCTCGGAATTTATTACCATGAATATTAGGCCTATTTGTTTTTAATCATTTTGTCACTTGCTTTGGTGGGCTCCTTTATGCAAAGCTCTACACTCGTAGATTGATATTCAATATTGTAATGTTCTTTGTCTACATTATTACTGTTTTCTTTTTATTTTCCGCCATTATGAAGATTTTTTTTTTGCTTCTTAAAAATCCGCCACCCTTGTCCGGATTTGAACCAGCAGATCCCGTAGGAAGTATGGTAACCATTGAAGAACGAAGACAGACTTGATATGATAATGGACATGAGAAACTGTGGAATGAAATCAACAGAATAAAGCACAAACATCACTGAATGTGCCACACAGCTAAAGTAATCATATTTAATTTATATGAAACGATCATACTGTTGAGTACGATCTGGATCTTACGCATGTTGAATTCACATATTTCTTATTCTTTTTTCCAGCAAGGAAAAAACCGCAAGAGGCTGTTCTTACGTTACAGGAATCTGCTCTTTCCACTTCTTCGTGGAACTTTTGGATGCCATAATTATGCATTTTTAATGCGCTTTGTTACACAAACTATGCCTTTTGATAATTTTGCTCTGTCAATATATGAAGGAATACAAGAAGAACTTAATGTGAACCATTAAACAATTTATTCGTAGATTTTCACGGTTGTAAAAGTTTTGAGCATCTATGATACGCTTCCTGCCCGTTTGTCGTACAACAATTTGTTCAAATCATTAGTGTATATACTCATACGTATTCTGTTAAAGATTCAATTTTTGCGTGTGAATTTATTTGGGAAAATGCTCGTGTAATGTAACAATTTCACTCCGGAATTTTTTTTGAAAATCATTCACAAATAACCATTTTATTTTAAATTTTACTCTTAATGTATTTATAATGTAAAAAGAAAATAAAGCAATTTACACCTATGTTTAAAAAATGCATCATAATGTTACCTCAGAATAAATTTTTCTAATCGAGAACTTCCTTAGACGAGCATTTTACAACTTAAAATGCATTAATTTAAAATGAAATGTAACTTTTAGGGTTTTATTGGTGAAATAGGTTACTAATGTAACCAGAAACAAGAGAACCTAAGTGAAAAACACCACCAACTAGCCCGAAGCACTGAGTAGATTATCTAGAATGCTTAAGTAATTTATTCTCTGAAGTTCACAAAGAACATAGGTTTCTGAATGCAGAATTCTTGTATTGAATTTACTAAAATAATGATACAAAAGATCACTCGAAATTAAAAAAAAAGTACTAACTGTCTTAATGAAATGCAATTTTTTTCATTCTTTTATAAAATTTTGACGAAAAATGATAGTAAAACTGAATCATTGTCAACTGTTTACACATTTCATGTCGTTGTTGTAAATATGAAGATGTGGCCTATATCTCAACGTGCTGTAGGTATAAAATTGTTTTATAGGAACAATGATAGTCCAACCGCTGCAAGAAGAGCTTTTTGACGTCACTACAATCTTGGACGACATGTTGCAGTGACGTTAGTGTATGCCATCAACACATAGGTGAGGAATTTCGAAGAAACAGCTTCAGCATAAAAGAAAAAAAGCCATCAAGCAAACAACGAACCATTAGAACACTAGCAAACATTGAGAACCGTTGTTTGTCAAAGTACTGAACATTCATTGCAACGACTTTCAGCGGCATTGAACATATACGTGCCGGTGTACACAGAATATTGAGTAAGGACTTGCGCTATCATACATACAAGTTCCAGATTTTTCGTCAATTAAAACCTATATACAAAATTGATAAACTTGAAATCTGTGGCCTGTTTTCGGCCAACATTAATGAAGGTAACCAATTTATAAGCAAAGTATTGGTGTCTAAGGAAGCACATTTTTACATGAGCGCTATTATTAATAAAATTAAACAAGATTTTCGCCACTACACTGGTACCCAGAATCTTCAGAAACTACATCAGTTACCTTTACACATTCAGAAGGTGACAGTGTGGTGTGCACCCTCTTTACGAATGATTATTGGCCTCTGTTTTTGTGAAGATGAAAAAAGACGAGAAACAGTGACTGCTGCTCTGAATGTCCAGGTTCTTCAGAGATTTTTCACCCCGGAACTTGATTTCCCTTGGAGGAACCAACTTGGTTTCTGCACGATGGCATCACATCACACATAGCTAGAATTTCTATGGCAGCTGTAAATCAACTCTTCGGAAATCATGTCATCTCTAAGTATGGGGATATTGCTTGGCCCCTTTGATCCCCAGTTTTGTGTGCGATTACTTTCTTTGGGGATGTCTGAAGAACAGGGTATATTAAAGTTCTTCATATTACCTTGAAAAACTGAAAGAAGGGATTCGCAGAGAAATTAATGCTATTCAACTGAAGTGCTACAGCATTCATTTCGACGACCTGCATAGCAGACTAGCGGAATGTCATCGCAGAAATGGAGGCCATTAGCGAGATATAATTTTTAAAACGTAAACTAATATTCTTTATAACATAATGTTATATTATTGATATCAAGTTCCTATATTTGTTAATTTACTTATTTAATACCTATACATAGTAAACCGTAAGTAATGTCATTAATTTTAGGGAGATAATCTTTGAGATATTTCATACAAAAGAGTTTAATACAATTTTCTCAAGTTATTGTGTAAAAGAAGACCTAAAAATTAAATATAGATATTGGATAAATAGAGCAACAGGAACGATTGATGTACACTTGCTTATTGTAGAGTTAAAAACATTTCAAAAGTAATATGTAAATAAGCTTTAAGGATTTTTTAAAATAAACGCACTTGGTTGAAACTTGCACTAAAAACTAGACGTAAGTGCAAGTTAAAGCCAACATAAATTGAAATAGATGTTGGAAAATGAGGTATTAAATGTATATTTATTGTGTATAACTGCTATTTGTGTATATGTTAATTGTAATTTGTTAAGTGTATGTACTTTTTGTGAACCATCATTAGTAAATATCCATATCCATATACAATTTTCTCGTTTTTTGCTTTTCGAGATAAAAATTAATTTATATGAAATATTTCATATCGTGTTTTGAAAAAAAAATGATTTAATTTCAATATGCTCACTCAGTTTAAGAGAGCAGTGTATTATGACAATAAATATTGGAATTTTAGTTTTGTCCTTTAAATGTGCAGAAATTTGATCCGAGCGAATGTAACTTTCCGTTCTGAAAAAGAATTTTAAAATGTTATATTTGTTCGGATTATTTGTAGAGAATAAGTGAAATTGAAATCTTAGTGAATAGTAGTTAGAGGAAAAAGGGGGTTTGGAAGGCATATATAAATTTAGATATATTACGATTAATGATCAAATAGAGAATAGCAAACGAAATGTAGGAGAAATACTGAAAGGGAGATTGAACAAGTAATAATAAAAAAAAAAGTACATAGTTTAATTGGTAGAAGTTGTGTAGACATGTACTGCAAATATGTGTTAATGTAAGTGTTAATGGTGGCACCGGATACAGAAATGTGAGGTACACCATTACATGTAAAGAAGTGCTGTGACCAAATATATCAAATATCAAATATTTGTTCGGATCAAATTTCTGCACATTTAAAGGACAAACTTGAATTTTTTAAAATCATTTATCATAATTACACTGCTCTTGGGAATTAAATCAATGCTTTCCCCAAAGCATGCTATGAAATGTTTCATATAAAACAATTTTTATCTCGAATAGGAAGGGAAAAACAACAAAATTATATTAAATGTTTTTAGATAATTGATTAAATGCCGATCTTACTCGTGTTAATTATGTAAGCATGTGCGGCTTAGAGCTGTTTCGGTGCTGCTTGACACCATCCTCAGAGCCTTCTGTGCCTCGGCATCATCTCAACATCGCTGCCTGTTGTGTGGGTGCGTTCCTGTGATGAAGAGTTGAGTCAAATAGTGTGTGTGTTCTGAAATTGATCTGTGTGTTGAGAATTTGATTGGGGTGTGTTTTAGTGTGTCTGTATATTTCACCACACGAACGCACGCACACAACAGGCAGCGATGTTGAGATGAAGCCGAGACACAGAAGGCTCTGAGGATGGTGTCAAGCAGCACCGAAACAGCTGTAAGCCGCACATGCTTACATAATTAACACGAGTAAGATCGCCATTTAATCAATGATCTATATTAAAGTGTTAAAAGTAGTGTACGAAAGTTTCAAAATTGATTAAATGTTTTTGTTAGAAATATCTGAAAAATAACTCCCTGAAATTAAAGACCTTATTTTCGGTTGCATCTGTATAATAAATACCAGTATTATTACTATTAAAATGTTGTTTCATTTAGACAAACAGTATTTAACATTTTGAAGGATATTAGTTTTATATGAACTGAAGTGTCCATATTATTGTTTTCATCCGTTTGTAGTAATAGTGACTAGACTGGACGTGTGCTAAGATGCTCCTGCACAGAGATAAACATGCACGGTGTCCATTCACAAGCCGCCCGGCGAGCACGCATGAATCGTGGGTAATTTTGTAATATACTTTCTCCTGGATTCGTTTACTCCAGCGACTCCCATAGTAAGAGCAAGACTGGCTCCAGGATGCGGTGAATGCTACATCCATGGGTCGTTCTTGCAGTGTCTTCACCTGCTGCGCTCGTGACCGGCCGAGATGAGGCCGTTACGGCATTACGGTGATTGCATTACGCAGGCTGATAACATTGACCCTGTGTTGTAATAACATTTCGATGTATATATGTTGCCTGTATACCCATTGTAGTATATGACAACTGTCAATGATCTGTATCCTTTAGCTATTTTTTCGCTGCTGCTCAAACTGCAAATACAGCGTACCGAGTTTCAGTTTCGGACAGGGAAGTGACTATTTACATCCAACAGGAACAGGTTATATGTGGGAGTCCCGTTCAAAACCTGCTAAATGCATAATTTGAATTTTTGAGAAAGATGAGGGAATTATATATCTCCGTAACTATGAATAATGCAACTCTTTTTTAATACAAGTTTGCAAACATATTGTTCTCTATTAGAACTCAACTTGTCGATAGATTCGTTCAATGATATTTTAATTGTAGCCTGCATTAAGCAGAATGACTGTGTCAAAAATAACGCTGTCCTTCTGAATACCACGTAAGCGCTTATGTAGCAAGACTGTGCAAATTAAAAATAACTTTAAAACATGTTTTTCATTGTTTGTACAAGGGTAGATAAATAAGTGCATAATAGTAATATACGTTACAAGAGCGGTATGTTGACGTTTTCATGGTCGAGGAAAAGATTGAAAAAGCGAAACATAGTTGAGCTTTTTTAATTTCCGAGAACTTGAAAACAAACATACCGCTCGTGTATCGTACATTATTTTGTGCGAAGATCGTTTATTACATACCTGAAAGACGAATTTCTAATTAGTTGCAATGAAATCTCCATGTTGGTTTCTGTTTAATGACGGCAACTTCGGAAAACCAAAATATCTTTCTTCAACATTGTTGCTATAAAATATTTTCTGTGTGTACTATACTCCAGCAGGCCTGATATACGTCTGTCTTTTTTTCCCCCCAGTCTATAAATTCAAACTTAAAACAAACTGTAAGGTTATGTAATGATTTCATTTTAATATTTTAACAATATTATTTATATAGCATATTGCAGTAATAACATCGGCATCTGGAATCTTGTTGTTTTTTTCACGGCTTTCTTAATGTTACTTGTATCAGGAATGCAATAAGTTTCGTGGAGTAGTAGACTTTACTTAATTTTTGCAAATATTTAAAAACAATAATTAACATTGTAATTTAGGTGAAATTGCAGTGGTAAGTTTCCAATTTATAATTATTACTATGTTAAACGTCTCTAAAAATAATATGTTAAAAGCCTAAAGCAGTAAAATGAATGTCGCGCTTAAGCGGTAAGAAGAGGGAAATTGTTATGTGTGTTACGTTGGGAATACTGAATGTGGTATTTCACACTTACCGCGTATTGGTTCTGTGCGGAAAACAAGCAAATACGCACGATCTCGCACAAAAATGAGTTGTATCTTGCATATTGAAGAAATAACGGCATATTATGTACTTAATTATTTTTCTGAAGTCTTTTCCAGATTAATTGTAATAAAATTATTTTCCGGAAAGGTTTTAAAATAGAAGTTAGGCTAATTTAGGCCTGTAAATTGTTCTTTCAGATAACCGATTCAAACACTTCTAGTGATAATGATATGGAATATGTATCCAGTGAGAATGAGTTAGTTTTGCTGAAAATATTTGAGGAAAGAGACAGGCCCCAAAACGAAACTTATTTTCAACATATTATCCCTAGGTACAATTATAGCGAATTTATTATTTCCGTGTAATCCGCCATGTAGCAGAGAATCTCTCTCAACAATCTGAAGTATCACAATTTTTAATTACTTGATTCTGCTGTCGTAAGTCCAAACACTTGTCTAGACGGCAGTGGTTCCAACCAGTTTGAAAATGCGTTCGTAAGCTGAAATCACGGATGGTTTAAAATTAGTTTTCATACAGATCATGCGCAATAGGTGAAGTTGCAACAGTTTGTAAACAGTTCTCAAACCATCACAAACTTGCTGTACGAACAAACCAATTGTCATGTCCCATCTTTAGAAAAAAAACAGGTACAAGTAGAGCCCGAATGTAACTCACCGTAACGGTGGTCCTGTCATTTGACCCGCTGCCAGATCAGAAAGGGCAAAATGAATTAACTAGGCCTATAAATTTTTGGAAATATATAACGTCGTTGTTCCTGCAATAACTCCTATGTGACATATTTATCGATTTTCAGATTTTTGCTCTATTAAGGGGACACTCAACTATAGTTTGGAACTTTTTTCCTATTTGACCAATCTTTTTCAAATTTGGAGAAAAAGTTTAATATGCACATGGAAAGTAACATGCAAAATCTCAGCTCATTAGATCCAATACTTTTCAAAATAAAAAATATTTCAATTTTTAATCAATCATTAATTGAAATATCACTTTTAATTATCATTTTTTATTTTTTGGCTTTGTGCATTTGACTGTGACTTCTCAATGAATAGGGGAAGAATTCTGCATATTGGTTTAGTTCTGTCACATAAATTTGTGTAGAAATTTAATTTTTCATTTCTATGGCACTTTTTCTCCAATTTTTAAGTTGAGTGTCCCCTTAAATAGCTTAAATAGTGACACAGCAAATAATAAAATATCTTATATGTAATTATATTTATTTCTTTCAAAAATGTAAGAATTCACAATCCCCTATGTACGGATGAATAGGATGAATAAATGTGTTTTTCCTCCTACTGAACAATTTTATATAGGAGTTATTGCAGGAACAACGACGAATTAAATTCTTGATACATCTATAGACGTAAGATTTATGAGGATATAACAGTATATAGTCACAATAAGAATGTTTCTTTAGTGGGACATCATTGTTTCTCGAAGCAGAATAATATAATTCCTAAGGCGCTGACTTGGTGTATTAGTAATTAGTATGATGATTTGGATGTCTGGAGTGCAACGTGGAGTGTCTTTCTTTTTGTAGGTTACGGAGAAACATACTTTCAGCTCTTGTGCGTTGGCTTTAACCTTTTTACCTTATTTCTTCGAGCACCAAGGTGCAGAAGAGTGAATTGACCAAATGACATGAATTACGACATCGGAAGTTCCTTTCTTATACGTAAGTTTGTGTTACTTAAAAGTTAGACTTGTAGCTACGATATTATAATCTGTGGTGTGAATTATTTTGTGTTAGAAGTAGATGACGTAAGTGAATTTTGGGAAAGCACACTTGAGTCTGGATTGGAAAAGTGCTGTATTTGCGAACATGTTGTGCTTTTTCACATGGGTATAGTACGAAAAACAAGAACTGAAAGGACTACAGTGGACTATAGTGGACTTTATGTTGTCAGCAAACAGCTGGATACATTAAGGATATTGATTGATTGATTGATTGATTGATAGTACGAAAAATAATTAGGCAAATAAAGCTCATAGAGTATATAAACAGCTGGACTTGCGCATTGTTCAAAATGTTTATATAGATGAAATCATCACTGAACTGTAAACGAATTTGAAAGAATAATGCAGAGTAAGAAATTAATTTCTAAATATCTTGTTTCCAGATGATCAGGCTCTATTCCCTGAGCATGTGGATAATTTTAAATTGTCATTTATATTCTAAAAGATGTGCTACAAAGAGTGGGTGAAGAAAAAATAATGCTGAAACTGATCAAGAAGAGAAAAAGGAATTATTGCTTGGGTCACTGGCTTAGAAGAAACTGTCTACTGAACGATGCAGTGGAAGGAATGGTGAACGGGAGAAAAGTTTGGGGCAGATGAATATATCAGATTATAGATGACATTAAGATGCATGAATCATATGTGGCGACTAAGAGAAAGGCAGAAAATAGTAAAGGTTGGAGAATGCTGGGTTTCTGTGAAATATAATTAGGCAAATAAAGCTCATAGAGTATATAAACAGCAGGACTTGTGCATTGTTTAAAATGTTTATATAGATGAAATCATCACTAAACTGTAAACGAATTTGACAGAATAATGCAAAGTAGGAAATTTATTTATAAATATCTTGTCTTCAGGTGATCAGATTTTATTCCCTGAGCATGTGGATAATTTTAAATTGTCATTTATATTCTAAAAGATGTGCTGCAAAGGGTGGGTGAAGAAAAAATGATGCTGAAACTGATCAAGAAGAGAAAAAGGAATTATTGGTTGGGTCACTGGCTTAGAAGAAACTGTCTACTGAAGGATGCAGTGGAAGGAATGGTGAACGAGAGAAAAGTTTGGGACAGATGAATGTATCAAATTATAGACGACATTAAGATACATGAATCATATGCGGCGACTAAGAGGAAGGCAGAAAATAGGAAAGGTTGCAGAGTGCTGGGTTTCAGTGAAATACCTGCCATTTGACAGAACACTGTGTGTGTGTGCGTGTATGTGTGCGTGAGCGTGTGGGAGAGTAAAAAAGTAACCTTAATAATTGTTTTATTAATTGAATGTGTACAATAAGACTACAAACACTTCATCACTTTTAACATATATAACAGGAACACTTGCATTAAACATACTGGGCACTGTGTTGAAAAGTAATGAAATGTTTATCGTCTTATTGTACACTAGCCGTATCCGTGCGCTCCGCTGCACCCGTTAGAAATGAATATAAAGTAATTACATAATTAACCCTTTCAGCCCAAATTAAATTGAAAATTTAAAAAAATATTTTGACATGAAGGAGAAACGCTGCCCGATAGTGTTTTGTTTCGGGATTTCAGGGGTGCTAGCTATCTTAAAAATAACTAAGAATATGGCTATGATAACATATGGAGTCATTTGGCATTTTACATGCATTCTCAGAGCAGGTAAATTGTATGATGCCATATGGAATCATTGGGCTGGAAAGGGTTAAAATGGGACGTTTGATCCAGGGAACATTCGTGTTTGATGGAAGGATAAATCGTTTAATATGCTACTTAATTGAAATTGTATTTAAATAATTAAAATTCTATCATTTTGGTCCAGAGACCACTCATTTGGTGCAATGACAATTCCTTTAACATGTTTCTTATTTGTTATTACATGCAACCATAGTTTAATGAAGATTGACATATCATTTAGTTTTAATGTGTAAACTTTATATTAGTTGCTACATGTTTCCATTGAATTATGGTAATAACTTAATTTTAACCCTTGTTTTCTACGTCTTCAGTAAATGGCGCTTGGCCCACTACGGTTCTGAACCCTTCAAATAGGCAACTTAAATAGTGATACAGCATATACAGTGATATGTAATTATATTTCTTTATTTCGAAAATGTAAGAATTCACGATCTCCTATGTAACATTGCCATGGAATGAATAAATGTGTTTTTTCTTCCTACTCAGAAGTTTTATATTTCGCACATAGGAGTTACTGCAGGAACAACAACGCTATAATCTGAGGCGGCGGTGAAAATGTATTATATTGTTATTTTAAAAGTCTTGTATAGCCTTAAATATCAGTCATATCAAAATTTTGCAAATAATAAAACTTATCGGAAATCATTTTTAAAGAAACGTTTGCTATGTAACATTTTTCATAAAAAGCAATAATAAGCGAGATATTTTAATTTAATTCAGGTCTCCTTATAATCCCCCTTTTAAATAATGTATTTTGAATACCATATAGCCTAAAATCTAAGTTACAACGAACTTAATTTATATCCCAATTTTCATCGAAATCCTTCAGCCATTATTGCGTGAAAAGGTAACAAACATACAGACAGACAGACATACATACAAAAATGTCAAAAAAGCGATTTTCGGTTTCAGGATGGTTAATTATACATGTTAACACAAATTATTTTTGGAAAATCGAAAATTACCAGAAAAATTTTGGCTACAGATTTATTTTTAGTATAGATATTCAATTAATAAAACAATTATTAAGATTACTTTTTGACTCTCCCTCGTATTCTAAAAGTTAACGTACTCTAAATCATATAGTTTAAAATATCTGTGAAGTAAGAAATATTTTGCTACAAAATAAAATACGTGAGGCGTATGTCTAGGACTAGAATCCCTCGTGAAATCCTGCATTACCAACTTAGAAGCAGATCAACTGGACGTCGAATGAAGAGATTGGCTGAAAACTTTTGAGGATCGTTACAGCCCTTCTGGGACTATAAGCTATATGGTTGATGATGATGATAAAATAATATAGGAAAGATTGGAGAATGCTGGGTTTGCAGTGAAGGACTTGTCATTTGGGAAAACACTAGGTATTCTAAAAGATAGCTTACTCTAAATCGTGTAGTTACAAATATCTGTAAAATAAAAAATACTTTGTTATAAAATAAAACATGCGGTACAAGGTCACATTTAATAACAAAATATAGCAGAATAATTCTTAATAATTTTACTCAAGCCCTACTGGAATTTCCTGTCTTAATTCCAGTAGCACTAAGAGATTAGAAAAAAAAAATATGTTGGTAAAATAAACCATCTTAGAATGCCTAGGGATATATATAATTCGAAAACATTACAGAACTACCGGTCCAGCACGCATGACTACCCTATGAAGTGTAGAGGAATGGCTCTAATGCGAAGGCGAATGAGACCTGTTGTCTCATAGATGGTATTTGCTTCTTATATTTAGCACTGTTAGCCGCAAACTTAATTAATTAGACATGCCCTGTTTGCGTCCAGCCATATAAGAGGCGATAATATTCTTACTCTTGTGTACCTCGAATTTCGAAAAGAAAATAACATAATGAACTAAAGTACCACGTCTTGCTTGCAACCGTATTTGTAGAACACGTTATGTTGGCGAGTCAGGGTCTGTAATTTATTGCACGGGGCTCAGTCATAGCTCTTAGGAGAGATAGCAAGTCCCTCCCACGAACTGCCTCCTTATCGTACCACAAGCTTCAGAATTACTTGAATCATTGCCGGTTTCACAAACGTCATATGAACAACGTTAATTTTCTAACACCTAGTTTTCCGGAAGTGTTTAAACAGTATCAATAAAAATTAGTAATTTTGGCTGTTGGTTGTACCATGCGTGAAATATTTAGTTGTATTGTTTCCAATGCCACTATCAACAACAAATGTTACGTAGCGTCGAAATTCAACATGGACAAGAAATTGCACACAATAGCGCACTTCGATGACGTGTGACCAGATTTCTCGAATGCCAAGCGCATGAACGGATCGGCAGGGAAGCGCGCTACGTCGCCGGTGGCCTCGATGAAATGTTGAAGTGGATTTTTCGCGTAAAATCGAAAGAAAAAAACAACTGTTGTATAAGAATGTAGTTAGGGTCTATTAGAATATCATGCTCGTATATTTTATTATTCACTGTTTTGTTATCCTACGAAATTATTGTACAGGGCCATCATTTTATTTTTACTTCAATTTTTATTGTACCTGAGTTTTTGAATGTACTTCACTCTCACCCCTTCTACTAATGAAGTTCAACCGTTCTCCACACAGATCCAAGACAGCATACACAGTCATAGTAACCTTACGGTCATAGTAAACAGTACGTTCCAAAAATATGTTCGCGTTTTCCAGTGACGAAAAATCTTTCAATATTGCATCATTTTCGCACAGGTACTGTCGTCCACTTGCCTAACACGCATTCCGGTTCCCCCACCCCCCTGCGTCTATTCGCCTCTCTGTAAATGCTAGTGCCTGGGCTGTCTTAGCTCTTTTCTGAGAACATTAATTTCTGTTAGGAATTGGACGTCTACATAATATTATACCTATACAACTGTTTAAAATAACTTAAGTAAAAGGGCCTCGTTAAATAATTAACTGTCACGTGATTTCCCCCCTTTCTACGACCCTGCGACATAACCACTTGGACGGACAGTAGATAGCATGTCTGAGTAATTTTATCTTTTCGGATCAGGCAGAAGTGAAGATTGAATTTACAGTACGTAATGTACTCTTTTACGAATAGGTACAGAATTATTTCAACATGAGTTACTAGTACGAAGGATGAAACTGGTAATTGGAATTACACACATTAGAAGTGAAGCCTATATCGAAATGAACGGCCACCATTTTCAAAAATATGTTTAAATATCCATATTATGATTTTTTCAATTTAACTTCATTCTCTATAGTGTACGCTAATGTACTGTAGACAGTATAATATACACTGCATAATGAATACGTCCGCATGGACAGCTCAATTCGTGAGTAAAAACACTTATTGTTAATACAGTACTGTATTTTGATTAAACAAAAACCTAATGAAAATTATCAAACTCAAAAGCGTGATATTTCCTAGTTTACGTAAATGGATGAACTACTTTTCTTCCCTCCTATACCTAGTAAAGTGATTTATTTATATTTTACGCCAGTACCATCGAACTCTAGTCGTGGAAGGGGGTAGCAAACTGTTATCAACCGTTGGTCCAAAGGTATAACCAGGTTAATATTAGTAAAACTAAAATGATGTCCCTGTACTTTAGACGGAAACAAAATGTACAGGCATCATTTATTCCTGTGATCATATATAGAGGAGATTTGGATTTTCAAAAACATTTTTATTTTATTATTATTGTATGGAAACTGCCGCTTGCACCTGCACGTCTATTCAGGCGACTTGGAGCTTGAAAATGAGCACGCTAGCGGTTTGTTTACATATGACTTGCTTGTTTAACGGTGACGGAGAGGCACAGAAACCTCCAGCCGCTTTCGGATGCAGTGACGATCCTAGGAGAGGATGTTGCTCTCATGATGGTTTATTAATCTCCTGACAGGGGTCGCTTAGAGCAGGAAGTGATGTGTCATGCATCTAGCTTATTTCACTTAGGCATTACATTGTGGTCCGTGAGTCTGTGCTGGCTCATGATCAATTTTCGATAAAATGTCAATGACCTAATAAAATGCTACCATGTTTCCTTCGGTTATGTAGGTTGGACAGAAAACTTCGTTGTTTTAAACTGGACGTTTTCTCACGGCGCTTATTCCGGTTGTATTAATTTTGGGGGAAAAGCTTAATAGGAAAAGGTCTGATTTACGTAATGATTTTCCACTTTAGATCATTGGAACACATTTGTTCTGTAGACGACGAAAGTTTATTACCACTGAAAGGGTGAAGAGTCTGTGCTGTCGTACTCCCACGCAGTACAAGAAACAGCTGAATTTTCTCTTCCTGAAAATCACGCGCTCCAACAAGTAATTGTCGATATATTAATAGCGACATCAACTCTCGACTTGTAATCAAAAGACTGTTGACTTCTAGATAGTTTCCGCCCGCTGTCTAAGAACAGCAGCGTCGGATATTGGCATGCTACGCTTAGTTGATTGCTTGCACGATCATATAATACGGCCAGATACAAGGACATTATTTTATTTTTACTTCAATTTTTATTGTACCTGAGTTTTTGAATGTACTTCACTCTCAACCCTTCTACTAGTGAACTCCCACCCAAGGCCGCTTATACAGTCAAAGTCGTCTTATGGAAACGGTATACAGCAGCGGTGGCGAAAATGCGACTCACGAGCACATTGTGGCTCGCAATGATAGCTGTGCTTTCTACCTCCCACAACCCCCACCCTCTCACTCATTGGAGTCAAACTCCGTTCCATTTGTATTTGTCTCTGACCTGCGAGTGGCATATCGTCGCAATGTCTCTCTCGAATACATGTACATAAAAAAAAACGAAAGTTTCAAGTAGGATGGGAGGACGCATTTTTTTGCTGCCAATATGATGAGAATATTAAATGCATGATTTGTTCACAAGTATTACGAGAAAACGGTGGTATAACATAAAACGGCATTATACTACATATTACTGATGGAACATTAAAAGGTTGTGTTATTATTATTATTATTATTATTATTATTATTATTATTATCTCTGTACATCGATCCTTTTTCAGCAGATGTACGAATAATGCGATTAGATCTTCAATTTAAACTCACAGATTTACAATGTGATGTTAAATGAAAGCTAGATGTAAGGACTTGACAAAAGCTGAACTTTTCAAATCTTTGCCAAAAATAAATATCCGAAGCTTCGTTCTTTCTCTTTTTCTTTTGAAGCCGTGTTCGCTACAAGTTACGTTTTTTGAAAAATTATTTTCAACAATGAAAATAGTAAAAACCAAATTTAGATCACGACTGACAGACAAATACCTTCATGATCAACTACGACTGGCAGTAAGTGACATAATTCCTGATTTTGAAACTTTGTCGCAGAGACATTCTGAAGACAGTTAATTTTAGGTTGTGGTAATGTGTCCTATCTTTAATTCTTCATTTCTTTCTTCGTTACACGTACTAAACATTAGTTTGTAGCCTTGTACTGTATAAAATTGTATTTAAGTGCTTGGCGTAAGGAAAATGAAAATCCGTTAATAAGTCAGACAGTTGCTTCACTTCCCCTTCGGGTGTTAATTAACATCTTTTAAAGGCTTTAAGTTAATTTTAAACTAATATTTCAAAGCTATAAATTATATAGTTTAATAATATCAAAACATTACACTTTCACTGTAGAAATAAAGGAAATTTTTATAAGTAATACTCAAAGTTTAAATAAATCTCATAGGTGCTATGCACGTTGCAGCTTACACAGTGGCTCGGCGCACGATGACGTTTTCGCCACGGCTGGTATACAGTACTGAATGAATGGGTATAGTATGTTCCAGAAATATGGTCGTATTTTCCAGTGAATAAAGTGCATTAATTATTGAATCATATTTTCGCACAGGTACTGTATCAGTTTGGTTACGTCGCTTCCCTGTTTCCAACATCCGTTTCTACTGGCCCCTCTGTAAAGGCTAGTGGCTGGGCTGTCGTCTACGTAATATTATAAAACTGTTTAAAATAATTTAAATAAAAGGACCTCGTTAAGTAACTGTCACATGATTTCTCCCTTTCTATGATCCTGCGACATAACTACTTGGACGGACAGTGGAGAGCAATCTGAGTAAATTTATCTGTGCGAATCGGGCAGAAGTGAATTGATTACAATACGTAAGTAATGTACTCTGCTATAGAGTAGCTACAAAATTGTTATTTCAAGAGGCACAGGATTGTGCCCCCTATGTCGACTGATGTTTTGCATTATTTTTTTTCGGGTGACTGTAAAACAGTTGTTCGTTAAACATCCTACAACAATAAAAGAAAGAATTACATTCCAGAAACAATACATTCAATTTCAGAAGATATGCTTAAAAACGTTTTCGATAATATGCACACATTCAGTAACTAATTTATTTTCTATCACGCTCACCGGACTACAGAACGGGTCCCTAAGCATTGCAGTTTTTTTTTCTCGTCGTAAACACATTTCTTAGTTGTGCTTAGGTTGCTGATGAAGGTCGATAGCTATCTGATCCCTGCAATGTGATATTGGTCTCTGGGTCTTGCACGCCTGCACGTATATCTCGCTTAGCGGACCTAACGGATCCCACCCGACTATCGACGGGTCTAGAATATCTATACCTGTACGTGAACGCCCTCACATGTTGATGCCTATTGTTTACAGAGTTACATAATTTCTTACAAGAAAATCACATCATTAGATGTAGTTACGTCATAAAGTTTTGAAACGTGAATAAACAAATTATTTTAAAACAAATGCATACATTTAAATAGAGGACAGTTTTCATCAGACGAATTTAGTTTCTTTACATTAAATTATATTAAAGTTACAGATAATCTATACAAAGTTCATATTTTGATACTTACCGGCTGTTGTAATAACCTATTACTTTTCACTGATAAAACAGGGCATGGAGGTTGGTTCTGGTGTAATTGCAGATAAGGCGTCACTAAAGGCATTAATGACTATTATTAATGATAACCCCAGGACGTCCATTATTTATTCGCTTCTGTGCTGTGTATGTGACGAGGCTTTAGAGTCCGGTGTACCGGTTCAGTCTGAACTTCAGGCGGAAGTCTGTACGTCTATATATAAGTACACACTCGTATATCTCAGTGCGTATGCGTACGCACATAAGTTACAAGGTAATTGTGTCGTAAGCCGAACCATATTTGTACAGGAAATACGGAAGAGTACGAAATGGGGAGGTTTCACGTTCCATCCTATGCAGGCACAAAGAGTAAATATACAGGGACATCAATTTATTTTTACTTCAATTTTTATTGTACCTGAGTGTTTTAATGTACTTCACTCCCACCTCATCTACTAGTCCTCCGCACAGAACCAAGGCCACGTGTGTAGTCAAAGTCCCCTTACGGTCATAGTAAACAGTACTGAGTTAGTGAGTATAGTACGTTCCAGAAATATGTTCGCGTTTTCCAGTAATGAAAGAGCTTTCAATATTGAATCATATTTTCGCACAGGTACTGTAGTCCGTTTACCTACGTTGTATCCCGGTTTCCCCCACCCGCTTCTACTCGCCTCTCTGTAGTATTATACAACTGTTTAAAATAACTTAAATAAAAGTAATTAACTGTCGCGTGATTGCCCCCACCTTTCTACGTCCCTGCGACATTACTACTTGGACGGAAGTAGATAGCATGTTTGAGTGTTTTTATCTTTTCGGATCGGGTAGAAGTGAAGATTGAATTTACAGTACGTAAGGTACTCTTTTATAGAGTAGGTACAGAATTATTTAAACATGAGTTACTAGTACGAAGGACGAAACTGGTAATTGGAATTACGTACAATCGTCTATAATGCGATTATATGCACATTAGAACTGAAGCCTGTATCGAAATCAATGGCCAACATTTTCAAAAATGTGTTTATATATCCATATTATGATAATTTTTCAATTTAACTTCATTCTCTAGGGCCTATAGTGTATGCTAATGTGCTGTAGCCAGTATAATATACACTGCATAATGAATACGTCCGCATGCAAAGCTCAGTTCGTGAGTAAAAATATTCATTGTTAATACTGTACTGTATTTTGATTAAACAAAAACCTAATGGAAAATTATCAAACTCAAACTCGCGATATTTCCTAGTTTACGTAAATGGATGAACTACTTTCCTTCCCTCCTATACCTAGTAAAGTGATTTGTTTGTGTTTTACGCCAGTATCATCGAACTCCAGTCGTGGAAGGGGGTAGCAAACGGTGTTTCCGGTTCTTAACTGTTGATTGAAAGGTATAGCCAGGTTAATATTAGAAATGTTAGTAAAAAATAAAATGACGTCCCTGTATAAGTACACACTCGTATATCTCAGTGCGTACACGCACTGAGATATACGAGTGTGTATTTATACAGGGACGTCATTTTATTTTTTACTAACATTTCTAATATTAACCTGGCTATACCTTTCAATCAACAGTTAAGAACCGGAAACACCGAGGTGATTGTGTCGTAAGCCTAACCATATTTGTACAGGAAATACGGAAGAGTACAAAATGGGGAGGTTTCACGTTCCATTCTATGCAGGCACAAAGAGTAAATATACCCATTTCATAACAAGTTTATCGTCACTTCGGATATTTTAACTCCTTACGGCTTCAACGTATTGATAGGAGTCACAATATTGCATTTCGCGTTCTGTGTATTCCTGGACAGAGAGTACCTGGCACAAGCCGTTCATAAATTGTTTTAGGCATCACGCACAACACGACGAGGGATGGACACTAGGGTGGAGTGAATCTATACATGAAATTGTTTTTATCTGTTCTGTAAATGTAACAGTTGCACAAATTTGTGTTTTCACTTAACTTAGGAATGTGAAAAATATGGAGTTTCTATATTTAATTTTTGAAGTGCCCCAAGGGCTTTGAAGTTTCTTAAAATTATATATTTTTTGCCTCTTAGTATATATTTTTTCTACTATTTTGTTTTTCATTATGCAGCCAATGAATTGCTGTAAAATCACATATTTAAACTTTATTTGGAAGACTCTAAATTGGGGTTGCAGTACACAGTATTGATCATTGTAAGCACGAATCAGTTGTAATGTTCTTGTATGACTGACTGTCGGAATAGATGCCTTTACCCTGAAATCTCTCCAACAGTAGGGTCCTTTTGATTTGAAGCCAGTTTTAACTTATCTATCTATGGCATTATGACCTATGGGTGTTTGTCATAATGTACCGTATTGTTTGAAGTAGGAGTCCACTGTCGTGCTGACGTCACATCATGACAGTCCCACCATGTCAATATTATGTCTCGACAAAACTCGAAAGGCATGACCTCATGTTATGTTATTCCTCTTAAAGTTATGAAAACTAAGATGAAGAAAAAGATTAAAGAAAACGAAATAAATTTAAAAAAAAAAAAATAATAATAATAATAATAATAATAATAATAATAAAGCTAGAGTATGTTTTCGGCCTTATTTTGTAAACAGTTACACATCTTACATCTTTCACTATACCATACTGTCACTTCTGTCAAATTATTATACTTTTCTTTCTTGGCGACGTTTACAAGTATAATTTTTTATTGCTATTAAGTTCTTCTGCTGCTGCTGCTGCTGCTGCTGCTACTACTACTACTACTGCTACTACTACTACTACTACTACTACTACTACTACTACTACTACTACTACTACTACTACTACTACTACTACTGATAAAATACTAATAATAATAGTAACAATAATAATAGTAATAATAATGATAATAGTAATAACAGTAATAATAAAAATAATAATAATAATGATAATAATAGTGATAATGGTAATGATAGTGATAATGGTAATGATAGTGATAATGATGATAATAATAATAATAATGATATAATAATAATAATAATAATAATAAGAAAGGTGAAGGTATCCCCGTAACATGCCATGAAGGCACTTGGGGGGCATGGAGGTAGAGCCCCATGCTTTCCATGACCTCGGCACTAGAATGAGGTGGTGTGGTCGGCACCATGCTCTGACCGCCTTTTACCCCCGGGAAAGACCCGGTACTCAATTTTATAGGAGGCTGAGTGAACCTCGGGGCCGTTCTGAAAGTTTGGCAACGAGAAAAAATCCTGTCACCACCAGTCCGTAGCCAGCTGCTCTACCAACTGAGCTACCCGGCAGCCAATAATAATAATAATAATAATATAATAATAATAATAATAATCATAATAATCATCATTTTCGTAACAAGTATTAGGCCAAGTAGCCTGTTACGGTCTCAAACTAGAATTTTCAGTCCATCTCTTCTTTGGACGGCCTAGAGATCTTTTGCCATATGGATGGTAATGAAACAGTGCTTTTGGAATTCTGCATCGATTCATTCGTTCGAGATGACCCTTCCACTGAAGTTGATATTTGCTGATGAATAATAGTAGTAGTAATAATAATAATAATAGTAATAATGATAATAATAATATAAATAATAATAATAATAATAATAATAATAATGTACTGATGTTTATTTAAATGTTTTCGATACCAGAAAGACCCCAGCCCCTTGGATGACGACTGAAATACGTAGCCTGATGTCCGAACGCGACTTAGCTTATAGAAAATACACCCGCAACAAAAACGACGAATATTTTAACTCCTATAAACACCTAAGAAATAGAACGACTCAACTAATAAGAAACGCTAAACTGAAATACTCCTACAAACTTATAGAACCCAACACAACCTCTTCCGAATTATGGAAAAATCTGAAGGTTATTGGACTTGGAAGGGCTAGTGAACAAGCAGACATTCCCATCCCACTTGACCGATTGAACGAACACTTTGTAAAGGACCCGACCTTAAACGACACAACGAAACAAGACACAGTTTTGCCTGACTCAGCTCCCCCAACTCGAGACAAATTCTATTTTACCGACGTCACTCCCATTGACGTAATGAAAGCCATCCGACGCATCAAGACAAAAGCCCAAGGGCCAGACAACATTAGCATATTACTCATACAGAAAATACAAGACATAGCAATACCTACAATTGCACACATATTCAATAGTTCCTTAATCACTTCAACTTTCCCTAAAATATGGAAGCAAGCTTTCGTTCTTCCTCTTCCAAAAGTCAAAGTTCCCACCGACCCGAACGACTATAGACCAATCAGTATCCTGCCAGCCATATCAAAAGCACTGGAAAGAATCGTACACAGACAAATTACTAACTACATGAACGAACACAAACTATTCGACAAGTATCAGTCAGGTTTCAGAGCTGGACACAACACAAGCACTGCTCTACTTAAAGTGACCGAAGACATTCGTGAAGCAATCGACTCTAATAAAGTAACAATACTAACACTTCTTGACCTTAGCAAAGCTTTCAACTCTGTAAATTTCGACCTGCTCACCCATAAATTGAGAAATCTGCATTTGTCAGAGACTGCTGTGAGTTGGTTCGAATCCTACTTACGGGAAAGACAACAATGTGTTGTATCCGGGAATCGAAGCTCTTCCTGGCTTAACATAACATCAGGTATACCACAGGGTTCGGTACTCGGACCATTGTTGTTCACAATATATGTCAGTGATATTACATCTCATGTAAGGCATTGTAACTATCACTTGTATGCTGACGACCTTCAATGCTACATCTCTTCCCGCTTAGATCGAATAAATGACGCTATAGATAAATTGAACGAAGACATTGACTCGATTGTGACATGGACAAAGAAATTCCATCTTAATATCAATCCTGGAAAGACACAAGCAATCATATTAGGACACAAACGGCAAACCGACGCTGTAAAGCACCTCGACATTTCCCCCGTTAAAGTAAGTACAGTGCATATCCCTTTCAGTTCTTCGGTAAAAAATCTTGGCATTCACATGGATAATAATCTCAACTGGGACATGCAAATCACAGAAACCTGCAGAAAAGTATATTCTATTATTCATGTGCTAAAAAGGATAAATGTTCATCTTCCCTCTTGCTTAAAAAAGTCCCTTGTGCAGACCCTTGTATTTCCCTATTTTGACTATGCTGACATTTTACTGACTGACCTTTCCAGCGACAACAAAATGAAACTTCAACGTGCTCATAATTTGTGTGTACGTTTTGTAAGCAATGTTCGTAAATATGATCATATTACCCCATCCCTGGAAGCAATAGGTTGGCTTAAACTAGATAAGAAAAGAAATTTACATTCACTTCTCTTTCTCTTCGAAATCTTGAACTCTTCTATTCCTTCGTACCTGTCGTCTCGCTTCACTTACCTTTCTTCCCACCACAATCTGAACACACGCTCTCGCCATGAAACAATACTAACAATACCATCCCATCGCACCTCTTCATACTCATCCTCTTTCACAATAGCCCTGCCAAGACTCTGGAACTCGCTACCTGCTAGCATCAGGGACTGTCGAAATAAAATTCAATTCAAACGCAAACTTACTAGGCACTTGGTTAGTAATTGAGACTCGTTCAGACATGGTTTCTTGTAAATAGTTCTTTTAATCTACCACAAAATATCTCAATATCCGGTAATTTCATCACTATAGAATTTTGTTATTGTAGGTTTAATTTGTAATTTAGTAAATACAAAAATATTCTTTGTTCTTAACTTCTATGATAAAATGTCTAGCTTTCATTAATCAGGTATTCTTGTCGTACTTTAATTTTTATTGTAATTGTAATTGTAAATTTAATATTAATTGTAATCTTATTGTTCATGTTATAGTTGTAATCCCCTGGTAGAGGGGCAGAGAAGGCCTGACGGCCTTATCTCTACCAGGTTAAATAAATAAATCTAATCTAATCTAATATTAGCCAATTTCATCCGGCATTTAAAATACTTTCCATTACCACATGTTCTCTAGTAAACCAATGTCTATTCGATAAGTACACGTTTATATATTGTTTTCTTCTAATCAAATTAATATATATTGATTAACTATGCTTATAATTCAAATGACCGAATCAGGAACACTATCGATTGATAGAAACTTGTACTATTATGAACAGTGTGTATTTGTAAGTAAGTTTTAAATAATCATATAATTATATGTTTGGTTTAATTACAGCTATAATATACCCAACGGTAAAATAGTGTTCAGCAAACTTGGATATTCAATAAATATAATAATCTATCTTCTAGCATTATTGTTGCAAATGGAACTGAAGAACTGAAACTCTCTTTTAATGTGAATTGGTATTATGTCATTCGTTAAAACCTGTTGATTGCTAGATTGTTCTGTTGAAGTATGTGAAGGAATTGAAATCTCTGTTAGATCGTGCTTCGCGATGTCGTGCACCAAACGCTCGACATTTCATGGGGAGATGTTCTTCTATTTCATAGAGATCACGCAGTGTTGACTTTCAGAAAGCACGAGTCGTGCAGAGCAGCCGTGTCAGATGTGTTGCCTAGGGAGTAAGGTGCTATTAAGACCTGAGTGACTTCGTTCCAACGTAGATAGGTCCTGGATATAAAATTTTCAAAGCTAGCTTCGCTGCGGAAATTACTTCTGAAACAAAAGAAAATGATCGTAGTCTGCTTTTTCTTGTTTTACTACTACAGTTGCTTGCTATAGTTAGGAAATATCTTACGCGGGATTTCGATGGTACTAATCATTCAACTGCAGAATTTGCAGCATTTTCAATATTTGAATCCTTGTTTGAATTCATTTCCATTTTAACAATGTTTGTTTATATCTCCTAATAGGCCTACTGCTGTTCTTCTGTTATAAACAAGAACCTATCGTGTTTAAAATTAATAAAACAGTGCATAAAGTTGCATTTTACCCACTGTTATCAATGTCTAAAGTTAGCCTTTAAAACACTAGTGCATAAAAAAGTGAACTGACGCAGTGAATTGTACGCGAAAGTTTAAAAAATGTCAGGTTTGCTTTGCTTTCGAACAATAAATATAGCATCTTGGTATACCTGCTGCATGGAGAGCTTGAAATGTAAAGTGTAAAATCATTTCATCCTGTTAAGAGATCTTGCTGAAATGATCGGGAGACTACAAAATTTTCTAGCTCCCTTATTTTATCAGTAAGTAATACCTTTTGGTTTTTCCTTAGGAACTGTAATTTTTGCGCTCTCTCGAGCCAATGCTGAAGAGAATGACGCATATTAATATTTACACCACACCACCATTAAGTATATGAAAAAGGCCCAACCCCACTTGATTAATAATTATAAAAATATTTAATTTTTAATAACAATATTATTATCTTACGTAAGTTTTGTAGTTATATACTACATAGCCGCCATTCAGTAAATTATAGAAATGAAGATCTAATTTCATATATTCTCTACATCTACTTACATCTTAAATCTCTGAAACAACTTTTATATTTATATTTTTTGGTCTAGTGGTCAGAGCTTCTGGCTATAGTTCATGAGGTCCCGGGTTCGATTCCCGGTTAGAGCACATGAATTTTTCCTTAAAGGGGATTATTCCTGTGTTCGTCCATGGTCTGGAATTTAGGTTAAGTTTAGATTTAAGACCTCTCCTGGCACCACATTATCATAATCATCCTATCACATCATCGGGGTAATGTAACTCCGCCTTCCAGGCGCCCCAACCTCAGAAGTGGGTTACAACTAAGCCACGGCCAGGAGAGAAGACCAGAAATGTCGAAAAGACAACCTGGTGGCATTGGATAAAAAAAATAAATAAATAAATCTATTTTTATCGTAAAATATTTTTATTGTATACCAGGACAGTTTTTTACACATACTAATTTTTATTATTGTACAAGATACAGTAATGGAGGAAAAAATGTTGAATATTTCCAAAATGTTAGTAGTAGTATTAGTATTTATTTATTTAACCTGGTAGAGATAAGGACGTCAGGCCTTCTCTGCCCCTCTACCAGGAGATTCCAACTATAATATGAAGAATAAAATTACAATTAGTATTAAATTTACAATTAAAGTTACAAATAAAATTACAATTAGTATTAAATTTACAATTACAATTACAATAAAAATCAAAGTACGAAAAGATTACCTGACTAATTAAAGCTAGATAATTTATCATAGAAAAACAAAGACTATTTTATATTTACTGAATTACAAATTAAACCTAGAATAACAAAGTTGTATAGTGATAAAATTACTGGATATTGAAATATTTTGTGATAGATTAAGAAAACTGTTTACAAGAAATCAATTACTGACCAAGTGCCTAGTAAGTTTGCGTTTGAATTCAATTTTATTTCGACAGTCCCTGATGCTAGCAGTTAGCGAATTCCAGAGTCTTCGCAGGGCTATTGTGAATGAGGATGAGTATGAGGAGGTGCGATGGGATGGTATTGTTAGCATTGTTTCATGACGAGAGCGAGTGTTACAGATTATGGTGGGAAGAAAGGTAAGTGAAGCGAGACGACAGGTACGAAGGAATAGAAGAGTTCAAGATTTCGAAGAGAAAGAGAAGTGAATGTAAATTTCTTTTCTTATCTAGTTTAAGCCAACCTATTGCTTCCAGGGATGGAGTAATATGATCATACTTACGAACATTGCTTACAAAACGTACACACAAATTATGAGCACGTTGAAGTTTCGTTTTACTGCTGTAAGCTGTACCTAACCCCTTAAATAGAGAGATAACTTGTCGAAAACCATCTACTCGGCTTGAGGGTACAAAGATATTTTTCCATGAAAAGTATAGAAATATGTACAGATACGGAATTAAAATTTGGAGCGAGTCTTGATGGGAGTCCACCTGTATGTAGGCAACAATTTCGCACGACTGTTCACACGTAGAATATATACAGGGGCTCTTGTTTACTGCACATGCGCAGTGTGTTGTAAGCGAAACTTTTACAATAAAGTAACTCCAAATTTTATTTCTGTACTTATCTATACAAACGTATCTAAAGCAATAGTACAGTGTTTTCTCTCTGTACTTCAATTAATTATAAGCAAAAAAAAGTACTGTTGGAGCATAATAATTTCGATTTTAAATGTGATTCACACTCTACGTCAGCTGTACGTCAGATCAGATAAGAGTCGCAGTGACGTCAATGTGATGCATTTGACATTGTATAATGTATAGTAACCATCACTTCACCTACAAGTATGATTCACTATTGTTTCAAGTTTGCATTTTGACAAGGTTAACCTATGATTATTAGAGGCGAAAAATTCGCTCCGGCACAGGCGATCGAACCCGGGTTCTTGACTTTATAATATTATATATACGCCGAACATGGAGACAGGCCACAAAGGGAGAAAAAACTAGAGGAGTGGGATTCGATCCGGTGCAGTGGATTGAACTTCGGCGTAGCTCAGTGGTTAGAGCACTTGGTACGTAGAACCAAGGACCCGGGTTCGATCTCCGGCGCCGGGGCGAATTTTATACCCATTGTTATCATAACAGATAAATTCTGTAGGACCAGAAATTAATCTTTACGAAGGTTAACCTTATTCTGAGATAAGTGAAAAAAACTCAATTTTTAGTTTTCCCGAAGGACCTCGTCCAAGGCATGAGAATTTTGACATTTTATAATTGAATTGTAAAGTCCTGTTTCATTTAAATCTCACAAAAATTGGATTACAAAATTATTGTTTGCAATGTTTTTTATCTTGCTTTTAAATGTGGTGCAACATGTTGAAATGTTACTGATGTAGCTAAGTTCTGTAGCGTGAAAATAAATGCTTACTTTTATTTAGTACTTTGTCCTATTTATTTTAATTAACTTACAATATTTATTCTTTATAAGAATTGCAGCTATTTCTTTTATATGTCATATGCAATTCGCTGTGTTGAACTATTACAGTTAATTTTCTTTTTGTTAATACGTATATTATTTTCACAACAATCAACAAACACCTATAATGAGCTTTTAGTACAGCTAGACCAGGCATGTCAATTAATGCCCATAGGAGCAAGCGCGCGCTTTAGAGCCCAGGAGAGCCTGAGCGCTTTACAGCGGAAAGAAAAGAGACAGACGAAAGAGGTGGTATATGTCGCTTGGTCGAGCTATATTCAGGGATGGCCAGCACTGATTCAATAGATAAAGGGAAGAGAACTTATTAAAACTGTAGCCATGTTAATTTTTAGATTTGCCTGAGGAGTATAAGTGCGTTATAAGAATGTAAGTTTTAATTTTAATGCTCATTTTTCACAAGTTTGATTTTTTTATTAAAAAGAAATATTTTCTCAACTTTTCGTATAGAAAAGTGAAATTTTCAGGTATAGGCCTATCTATTTAGTAGCCTTACAGAATGTGTTCGTAAATCTAATATACCGTATATACGTATTACTGAAAATAGTGTATTGAAAATTTTGAAAATATTCGCATGGAAATTGTTTGTAACGAAATGAATTAACAAAGCAACTACTGTTACATCATAAGCAAAAGATACTTGCCCATGTGTTGTAAAAATGTCAGATCTATAGCTTCAGCAGATTTCGAGAAAATAATTTAATATTCTGATGATAGGAAGTTGCTCACAAATATCACCTTAAAAGCATAATGCAATAAGAGTTTTTTTATGTAATATTAGTTACACTAAAAAGAGATACAGTACCTAGGTGACTTTGCTTTGTATTGTAATATTGTCTTGATTAGTTTATTGATTACTTTTGTAACGCTAAAGATACCATCAATATAAATTCCAACTTATCATGTCATACTCAATCTCTTTCTTTGGAATATCACTTTCTTTATGAATGATGTGTTTCATTCACTTAATGCAGTATAATATTATACTACTATGAAATTTAAGTGAATATTCCTTCTTAACTCTCTATTATGTTATTAAGATTTAAAACACAAGTGCAATATTAAGAAATTGGTATTGGTACTTTTGTTTTACAGACAATATAGATAATATTAAACAGAAAGAAGCCATATAAAAATAACGACTTAAAATTTCACGTTCCGTTTGAAGTTTGTGCACCACTGTTGTTTTAATCCAACAGGTTGCTTATTCATATACACAACCCTTCCTCTTTCCATACTTAGCGCTTGCTGCCCGCGCACGACGTCAAGGTCAGAAAAGTGTGCTTGCTTTGACATCACTGAACTAGACCATTGAGAAAGACCTATAAAATGAAAAGAAAATCTTGCGGGATATGCATATTTGCAAACATTTGTATAATGAAACCGACATGGCACGTCAAAACATCCCAAGAATGACGTAGCGCCTTTGATGTTGACAGTCCGTGATGTTACACGATAGTGTAAATACAGTAATATTAAAATCATTGTAGAGTAATTGATGCTGATGAAACGTGACGTTGGCGTGACGTGAAGTGTGAATTGTTACGTACACATTCGCCGCATCTCGCCTTATTTCATCTGCACCCTTCCAAATTGTCGCTTCTGGTTACTACGCTGCAGACAGCTTCACTATCGACTGGAGAGTTCAAACAGAACAATTCGTAAAAAAGAGAAAGAGCAGTATCTATAGCCGACGGTGCTGGCGGGTTTTCTGAACGTGAGAAAAGCATCCTCCGACATCCCGTTTACCCGTATCAATGTCCCGGCACTTTTTACAACCCCCTAGTGACGTCACTTGCATCTGAAACAAGCGACGCCTACGGAAGTAGTTGAACAATTGTAGCAGCTGACGGCCCAATTAAAACATCTTACGTCATGCACGGGTTTGGCTGCAAGAGTGGAGCAAGTGACCACTCTTCGACCTGCAGTTGCTTCATTAGTGAAGCTTGATGACTGCCAAGATAAGAAATTAACGTGATTGTCGCGCAGAGCGCCGTGTGCTGTGATTTTCTTCTTGTTTGTACCGTCTATGTATTCATTCTTAAGCGAGAAGTTAGTGAACTTTTTCTTGAAAAAATTACTGTAATGGAAAATTTTTTTTATGTTATATACAGTATTTGAGTATTTTTCTGCTGTAAATAATCATGTGATATTGAATTCTCTGTTATCCTTGCTTTGATTGAGATCACTTATAGCACATGCAAACCCTTTTAATTCGTATTTGACATCTTTGTTTTATGCAATTAATTTCCAGTGAAAATGTATGGGTATATTAAAATCTTGAAACGAATGAAGACGCATACGAAATAATTATGACTACTATATGTAAAGTATTCAATCGGTTATTTGTAAAACCACATCAGTCCACATTAGATTTATTTTAAATGTTATTTTAAGTGATCGTACTTCATTTAATTTAGGATATTCCCTGTTATTATTATTATTATTATTATTATTATTATTATTATTATTATTATTGGTTTATTAATTGTATTTTTAATTAATAAGTTTATTATTGTCATTATTGAGTGTAATTAGTTACCACTGCCACCGGGTATATACCCATTGCAATGTAAATACATACATACATACATACATACATACATACATACATACATACATACATTTTTACGAAAATGAGTCATCGATACTACAGAAAGCACTATGGGTAGACGCAACATTTCCAGTTAAAACAACAGGAGTCCGATCATTATTAAGCATTCTATAAAATCTTAAAATATTAAGTTCTTTCAAAACCACATCAGTCCCGGACTCATGTGGCTTTAACGCTTAACACTATGATGCAGCCATGACGCATTTGCTATCATGCACTTCTTAGTCAAGGTGTTGGACAGTGAGTGTAGTTCCAAGAGTTATGTAGAAGAAAAAATAATCAACAGTGTTCTATGAAAGTAGCTGCACCAGATAGAATAGACATTTTTATTAAAACTACGTCATTTGAAATAAAAAATAAACAAGATGTGTACCTGTGTACCTTCAAGGACTTGTTCAAGAAGTGCATGATATATAGAGAAAAAGTCCTCGAAGAGAGATCCCAAAGCAAGAAACACCGTCTTTTTTGGAGGAATAATTTGTAATTTGTTATTTTCTTATTGTGAACTAAATATATGTCTGTACTCATACATTGTCATTAAATATGTGACACACTGTTATGAAAATTAATTACTCGCTAATAACTTTTTTTAAGTCTGCTATGATATTTTGCATTTAATTTGAATATGAAATAAAATAACAATATAAATTGATTGAAAACTGTAGGCTCTAATAATGTATTTCACTGTACAATAAACAATACACTTCATATTTTGTCAGGATACTGGAGTTGTTGTTATTGGTACCTGTTAAAACAACACGGGTCCAAGAAATTAAAAAACTATATTTTAAGGTGATATAAAATGAGATAATTAAGATACCATTGCTTTTGTAATCAGACATACTAATGTATGGTCCTCCTGTAAAAATTTCACAGACCTAACAAAAAAAAATCCATTAATTATAGGTAGTTTTTTCTATTTTTCTCGAAACTTTTTTTCTGTGACTCATGTGGTTTTACAAATGACCGATTCCATTTAAGGAAGGGTCATGAACAGGACTTTTCAATATGAGAACAAAAAAAAGTTGAAGCAGCTGAGAATCTGACTTTCGTCAAGAAGAAGATGGAATCCTAGAGCTTACAATCTGTAGGTCTATGTTAGAATATGTATCAGTTTCTTGCGCAACCAACCCGCCTGCTTCGCCTAGACAGCTTCTGAAAGTTCACGTGTTAGTAATTGCGAGTATAAAAACTGTGAAAGGAAAGTGTTTTCCTGTTTTTACTATGTAGGCTTATGATATATTCCACTAACATCTAGGAAACTTCCGAAACCATCAGGTCAAAATACCCTTGTAAAGCTGTAGACGAAGAAAAGCTGCAAAATATTAAATAAAAAAAAACTGCTGATACGAATTTTAAGGGGTTAGGTACAGCTTACAGCGGTAAAATTTTGGAAATATTCAACATTTTTTTCCTCCATTACTGTGTCTTGTACAATAATAAAAATTAGTACGCGTAAAACACTGTCCTTCTGCTATATGAAAAATATTTTTACAATTAAAAAAAAATTATTTATTTATTTTTTCAAAATTCAGTTCACTGTGCAGTGATGTAGCGTTTCCCACATAACTCAAAAACTGTCCAAGATTGTGTGATAAAAATTTTTGTGTGTATTTATGTATGTCATATCTAGAATATTATGCAAGATCACTTCTCTACCTTTGATAGATTGTCTTACAAAAATAAATTAATTTTTTAAAATGATCAAATATCAGTATTTTCTTCTAACACAAAATAAAAAAAGTATTATTTATTAAGGAATGTAGTTGAAAGAGCATTATATTGTAAACATGAGTTTCAACAATAAAATAAAAGAGAGGGAACATGAAAAAGTTAACAAGTTTATGAGTTATGAGAGAAACGCTTCATCACTGCGCAGTGAACTGCCAACATTTTGAATTTGGAAAAAAGAATATAAATAATTTTTTTAAATCGTAATTTTTTTTTCATATAGCAGGACAGTATTTTACACCTACAAATTTTCATTTTTGTACAATATACAGTAATGGAGGAAAAAATGTTGAATATTTCCAAAAATTTTACTGCTGTAAGCTATACCTAACCCCTTAAGACAAACAATCTTCCGAAAACAGTTTAAAACGTGCATTTTACGAACGTTCCTGTCAGATTCTTGGAACACACGTGCTTGACGGGGCTTCATAATCTACATCGCGTTTAGACAGGAAAATAAACATTCTGATTTCGAATTTTTTTGTCATTCTGGATTTTTAGACACTTAAAAGCTGGGAAATGCCTCTTAACTGGTAAACGACCGCACAGCATACATTTCATGGCTGATACTGATTTAGTTAAATTGAGAGTTACAAGTTACACCAATCTGCTTCCACTGTAACGTGAGTTTGACTTTGCTATTGGTAAGAAGACAGATTTTTCAAATACTAGTAGGTTGGGACATTTACGTTGTTTTTCAAACCAATTTTTGTATCTTACGATTTATAATGGCAGTTAGGTTTTTGTATGTTATCTTTTCTTCCAAATATTCACCGTGTACAAACTTTCAAGGAGAGCTTATTTATTTCAGTTGTTGAGTAGTAGGCCTACGGAGTGTCCTGATTAAAGGATTCCAAAATAAAAATAGACTTCCTGCGTCCTCAGTTTGTTGTCCCAGAATCGGATGCTTTTCAGTGTTGGAAGATTCAGATCCATATTTTTTTAAATAATGTTTAACAGCCATTACAGACATCAACTCGGCTAGCTGCAACACTTATTCAACCTTGTCCTGCGGTGTCGACATTGTTTACTGAGATCTGCGAAGATCACCAGATTACATATGCGCTTGAGCGTGTGTGAACAAAGCTTTGAGAGATTTCCTTTGCGGTAGCGCAAACCGGAAGCGTGTATGAATCTGCGATATTTATATAGGCATATATGTAATCATTTACTCATTTGTTTATTTATTTACTTATTTACTCACTCGTTTATTTTTATTTATTTATATTTATTCACTCACTCACCCACTTATTATTTATTTGTTTCTATATTTATTTATTTACTTATTCATTTGTTCATTCATTCAGTTATTTAGTTATTTATTTAGTTATTTATTTAGTTATTTAGTTAGTTACTTAGTTATTTATTTCTTTAATTATTTATTTGAAATTCTCATCTGGACACAGAGTACGCATAAAAATGTGTAGTGTACAAATCACAATGACAACGAACCAATGTTTATGTATTATTAGTTATGAAGATAATTGTACCAAAGTGTCCAATCAATTATAGGCCTATTTCAAGCTAACAGTTTTTTAATTAGGAAAAGTAAATTTACTTCAATTGTTGCGCCATTTGTGTAGTCAGAAAATGCCATCAGAGTTCTTGTATGGTGAAGTGCGCCTGGTGTTCTGTCGTGCGCAATCAATTTTTTCTTCCAATTCAGTGTTTTACAAGAAAACTAGTCAAAGATTGATCAATATTGAAAAAGATACGTCAAATATTGTTTCACATTGCTAAAGATTTGACAAGATTTGGAAATGTGCTTCAGGTTACCTTACTTACTGGCTTTTAAGGAACCCGGAGGTTCATTGCCGCCCTCACATAAGCCCACCATTGATCCCTATCCTGAGCAAGATTAATCCAGTCTGTACCATCATATCCCACCTCCCTCATATAAATTTTAATATTATCTTCCCATCTACGTCTTGGCCTCCCCAAAGATCTTTTTCCCTCCGGCCTCCCAACTAACACACTCTATGCATTTCTGGATTCGCCCATACGTGCTACATGCCCTGCCCATCTCAAACGTCTGGATGTAATGTTCCTAATTATGTTAGGTTACCTACCAATTATTACAATATAAATATAAAAATCCATTGGATAATTACTAGGCAATATAAAACATAGTTTTATTACTTAAATATACGGACCTGAAACGAAGAATATTACGATTAAATATTTTTTTAAACAAAATATTTACTACATAGCCTATTAGTATTTGCCTCTGATATATGTTAGAATATTATTCATAAAAAATACATGTTTGGGTACTTAATTCGAAATATCTGCCTTGCAGTTTCCTTATATACATTGTTTTTCTTCATTTTGTTATATATTCCACAGAACTCGCGGCATGAGCGTATAGGCAAGTTTTAATTTATACAGGGACATCATTTTATTTTTACTTCAATTTTTATTCTACCTGAGTTTTTTAATATACTTCACTCCCACCCCTTTTACTAATGAAGTTCCAACTGTCCTTCAGACAGAATCAAGGCCGCATGTAGTAAACAGCACTGAGTTAGTGAGTATAGTACGTTCCAGAAATATGTTCGCGTTTTTCAGTGACGAAAGAGCTTTCAATATTGAATCATATTTTCGCACAGGTACTGTCCGTTTGCCTACGTCGCATCCCGATTTACCCCACCTGCTTCTGCACGCCCCTCTGTAACATCTGGGTTGTCTTAGCTCTTTTCTGAAAACATTAATTTCTGTTAGGAATTGGACGTTTACGTAATATTATACAACTGTTTAAAATAGCTTAAATAAAAGGGCCTCGTTAAGTAATTAACTGTCACGTGATTTCCCCCCTTTCTACGATCCTGCGGCATAACCACTTGGATGGACAGTAGATAGCATGTCTGAGTAATTTTATCTGTGCGGGTCGGGCAGAAGCGAAGATTGAATTTACAGTACGTAAGGTACTCTTTTATAGAGTAGGTACAGAATTATTTCAACATGAGTTACTAGTACGAAGGATAAAACTGGCAATTGGAATCAGATGCAATAGTCTATAGTGAGATAATATGCACAAAAGAACTGAAGCCTGTATTGAAATAAACGGCCACCATTTTCAAATATGTGTTTAAATATCCATATTATGATTATTTTTCAATTTAACTTCATTCTCTAAATTGTACGCTAATGTGCTGTAGACAGTATAATATACACTGCATAATGAATACGTTCGCATGGATAACTCAGTTCGTGAGTAAAAACACTTATTGTTAATACAGTACTACATTTTGATTAAACAAAAACCTAATAAAAATTATCGAATTCAAAATCGCGATATTTCCCAGTTTACGTAAATGGCTGAAGTACTTTTCTTCCCTCCTATACCCAGTGAAGTGATTTGTTTGTATATTACGCCAGTATCATCGAACTCCAGTCGTGGAAGGGGGATGGCGAACGGTGTTTCCGTTTCTCTAAAGGTATAGCCAGGTTAATATAAAAAATGTTAGTAAAAATAAAATGATGACCCTGTATAATTGAATTAACTCGCAAACATGTTTTCTCGACCAGGACGCCATTTTTTGTGGTTCTTGACGCCATAATATTTTCTAATCCCATTGGTCAATTTCTTCAAAGAATTGTCGAATCTTTGATCAATTAGAACATGTTCTTATTTACTTTCACGAAAATGAAAGACTTTTAAAGTGTTGTAATCTAAGTAATGTGACAATAAAACTTGTAAAGTATTGACGTCTTGGAAAAGTGTTGGGTATTGTTCAATTTGACGAAAATTTAATCGTATTCAAGTTGCTTAAGTCAATATAGAAAATCACATTGACAGAAAACGTTCTTCCTCTGGACGGGATTCGAACGTAGACCCCACAGCGTTAAAAATAAACTAAATTGTGACATCAAAGAACTATCTTGTCTTCTAGTGTGATATTCAAGTTCTGACTGAGTTTAAGATACGGTACTATAGTGGTTATTTAAGAAACGGGATTTTATTTAATTGGCGCAAGTCATGAGGATTTGTGTCGTGCTTGCCATCTGCTATATGGGCCACAATAACAGACGAATGCACTCACAATATCACAGTCGGTCACCTCGTGATTTACTCCGGTTTTGCTCTTATCGGTCTGCCCCCTTGGTCCCCCCGCGAGCATTAAAAGCAAAGAGATGTACCGTCTCCCGTTTCATTCCTCAAGTGTCTTGCTTTTTGTCGAACGCTTTCTTCACGGTCTCTCTGTGCGTCTTTATGTGCTCTTGATGTGTTTTCGTTTTCTCAGCGTGTGCTGTCCACGATATTGACGGAAGAATTTGACAGTTATTTGTCCTGAATTGTATGTGGTATGTGTGTGTCTGAGATTTCTTGTGAGGATCTTGAAGTGTATGTACAGTACGTATACCTAGGTAAACGATATCGTGGAGAATATGCAGTGTTAAATTGAGCTGAAAATTACAGGTTTTATAAACTTGAGATGACATTATTTCTTTTGAGTTGCCAAGCAATCGATACTATTTGAATAATGAACTAATATTTCTAGAAAGTTTACTTTCACAGCAAATCATTCGTTCCAAATTGTTTTGTGGTTCATATTAATATAAATTTGAATATTTATTAATCGTATTTTAAAATAGTTCTTACTGTGCATTTTTTCCACTACAAATGTAACCTTGTTACTAACGGATGAAAAAAGGCTGTGCATAATGCCCTTCACATTGTATAGTAAACATGGTGGATTTATATTTATTTTATTGGGTTATTTTACGACGCTGTATCAACATTAGGTTATTTCGCGTCTGAATAAAATGAAGGTGATAATGCCGGTGAAATGAGTCAGGGGTCCAGCACTGAAAGTTACCCAGCATTTGCTAGTATTGGGTTGAGGGAAAACCCCGGAAAAAACCTCAACCAGGTAACTTACCCCCACCGGGATTCGAACCCGGGCCTCCTGGTTTCGCGGCCAGACGCGCTGACCGTTACTCCACACGTGTGGACAACATAGTGGAAATATTGCTGTAACAAGAAGTCACTGAACAAAAAGTAGTATAATAATGGTTTGTTCTAATTGTAACAGTTTTCCCAATAAGAAAAGTTTTTGGAAGTTATGTGTGTTTAAAATTAACAATTACGTAAAATTAAACTCACCTGGACAGAGTCACTGAAAATTAATCAGTAGTCAACTGCATCGTCAAACAGTTGATGTCTGTGAGTGAAGATAACTTCTAGGCTTGTAATGTTGGGGCCCGATTACAAAATATGTTGACTGCAGCATGGTGCATAGACCGGGGACGTGAGCTAGTATGAGGATATTGACTTGGTTCTGCGTTCGATTACGGGGATAACAAGGTGACTATAAACAAATATGGGTAGCTCTAAAAGTAATTACATAGCATTACAAAGATTTTATTTTTTGCAACGTTCTGCCTTATTTTACTTTGTTTTGTCGTAACATAGATTTAAATACGTTTGTTGCAGTGTTGCATGGCATGGGAGTTTATTTGTATATTTTTCTATAAAATGTTTAAAGTGGGGATTGTTTAATTTCGATAAGGATATATCAGCAGCCACTATCATCTTACACAAATGCCGGAACAATTTTGATTGCTTATTCGAAAGAAGATCGCCTAGTATTTCGTCTGTTTTGTTATTGGATACCAATTTGAGCTGTTCTGTATATTTTCTTGTGCTATAATGTCTCTGTATATAATATCGCTTATAAACTCGTATGTTTGTATTACATAATTTACATGTAATGTTCTCGTCATTCATTCCAAAACACTCACCAAATTCCGCTGCAAAAATATGCGCCTGAGAACCTTTAATCTTCTGCATTATTATTCAGCAGGTACACTGTTTACGCATGCTAGAGTACTGACTGGTGAACGGAGTATTCAGCAGGTACACTGTTTACGCATGCTACGGTAGTGACTGACGAACGGAGTATTCAGCAGGTACACTGTTTACGCTTGCTACGGTAGTGACTGGCGAACGGAGTATTCAGCAGGTACACTGTTTACGCTTGCTACGGTAGTGATTGGCGAACGGAGTATTCAGCAGGTACACTGTTTACGCTTGCTACGGTAGTGACTGGCGAACGGAGTATTCAGCAGGTACACTGTTTACGCAAGCTACGGTAGTGACTGTCGAACGGAGTATTCACCAGTTACACTGTTTACGCTTACTACGGTAGTGACTGTCGAACGGAGTATTCAGCAGGTACACTGTTTACGCTTGCTACGGTAGTGACTGTCGAACGGAGTATTCAGCAGGTACACTGTTTACGCATGCTACGGTAGTGACAGTCGAACGGAGTACTCAGCACGTACACTGTTTACGCATGCTACGGTAGTGACTGACGAACGGAGTATTCAGCAGGTACACTGTTTACGCATGCTACGGTAGTGACTGGTGAACGGAGTATTCAGCACGTACACTGTTTACGCTTGCTACGGTAGTGACTGTCGAACGGAGTATTCAGCAGGTACACTGTTTACGCTTGCTACGGTAGTGACTGGCGAACGGAGTATTCAGCAGGTACACTGTTTACGCATGCTACGGTAGTGACTGGTGAACGGAGTATTCAGCAGGTACAATGTTTACGCTTGCTACGGTAATGACTGGCGAACGGAGTATTCAGCAGGTACACTGTTTACGCATGCTACGGTAGTGACTGTCGAACGGAGTATTCAGCAGGTACACTGTTTACGCATGCTACGGTAGTGACTGTCGAACGGAGTATTCAGCAGTTACACTGTTTACGCTTGCTACGGTAGTGACTGTCGAACGGAGTATTCAGCAGTTACACTGTTTACGCTTACTACGATAGTGACTGTCGAACGGAGTATTCAGCAGGTACACTGTTTACGCTTGCTACGGTAGTGACTGTCGAACGGAGTATTCAGCAGGTACACTGTTTACGCATGCTACGGTAGTGACAGTCGAACGGAGTACTCAGCAGGTACACTGTTTACGCATGCTACGGTAGTGACTGACGAACGGAGTATTCAGCAGGTACACTGTTTACGCATGCTACGGTAGTGACTGGTGAACGGAGTATTCAGCAGGTACACTGTTTACCCTTGCTACGGTAGTGACTGTCGAACGGAGTATTCAGCAGGTACACTGTTTACGCTTGCTACGGTAGTGACTGGCGAACGGAGTATTCAGCAGGTACACTGTTTACGCATGCTACGGTAGTGACTGGTGAACGGAGTATTCAGCAGGTACAATGTTTACGCTTGCTACGGTAGTGACTGTCGAACGGAGTATTCAGCAGGTACACTGTTTACGCTTGCTACGGTAGTGACTGGCGAACGGAGTATTCAGCAGGTACACTGTTTACGCATGCTACGGTAGTGACTGGTGAACGGAGTATTCAGCAGATACACTGTTTACGCTTGCTACGGTAGTGACTGACGAACGGAGTACTCAGCAGGTACACTGTTTACGCATGCTACGGTAGTGACTGACGAACGGAGTATTCAGCAGGTACACTGTTTACGCATGCTACGGTAGTGACTGTCGAACGGAGTATTCAGCAGGTACACTGTTTACGCATGCTACGGTAGTGACTGACGAACGGAGTACTCAGCAGGTACACTGTTTACGCATGCTACGGTAGTGACTGACGAACGGAGTATTCAGCAGGTACACTGTTTACGCATGCTACGGTAGTGACTGACGAACGGAGTACTCAGCAGGTACACTGTTTACGCTTGCTACGGTAGTGACTGGCGAACGGATTATTCAGCACGTACACTGTTTACGCTTGCTACGGTAGTGACTGGCGAACGGAGTATTCAGCAGGTACACTGTTTACGCATGCTACGGTAGTGACTGGTGAACGGAGTATTCAGCAGGTACACTGTTTACGCTTGCTACGGTAGTGACTGACGAACGGAGTACTCAGCAGGTACACTGTTTACGCATGCTACGGTAGTGACTGACGAACGGAGTATTCAGCAGGTACACTGTTTACGCATGCTACGGTAGTGACTGTCGAACGGAGTATTCAGCAGGTACACTGTTTACGCATGCTACGGTAGTGACTGACGAACGGAGTATTCAGCAGGTACACTGTTTACGCATGCTACGGTAGTGACTGACGAACGGAGTACTCAGCAGGTACACTGTTTACGCTTGCTACGGTAGTGACTGGCGAACGGAGTATTCAGCAGGTACACTGTTAACCTTGCTACGGTAGTGACTGATGAACGGAGTACTCAGCAGGTACACTTTTTACGCTTGCTACGGTAGTGACTGACGAACGGAGTACTCAGCGGGTACACTGTTTACGCATGCTACGGTAGTGACTGACGAACGGAGTATTCAGCAGGTACACTGTTTACGCATGCTACGGTAGTGACTGACGAACGGAATATTCAGCAGGTACACTGTTTACGCTTGCTAGAGTACTGACTGGTGAACGGATAGTAAACTTGAAACCACTTAACGCAACCTATCGCTCCCCAACATTACAAGCCTAATTATGAAAGACAAGCGGGTTATGGGGACTTACTGTTCACAAGATTTCTGATATTCGCTTAATATATGAAGAGGTGAAGTGTGTTTTGAAGGCAGCGCTTAAAATTACCAGGGACGTTTTCCTCAGCCTTAGTTTCTTGCACGTTCAGAGTTTGTTGTTAAAAAAAAATAAAATGGAATTGGTGAATTTAATCAGTGACTTCTAACCATTCTAAAAATGATATTTCCTACATAAAAATTTAAGAACTTTACCGATGTTATCTAGGGGTGATAACACGGATGTTTCGATGGCTTCGTTTGGGCATGGATTCAAATCCCGTTTGGGCTGATTTCTTCGTGTTTTTTTTTTAATAGGATTTTCTATAACTGTATGGTGAATCTTGCTTTGCTGTTTACATGATTGTTTTTTTTTTTTCGAAGGTTTTTCTCCAACTACATCGTGAATGTTAGGTAATTGCATTCGAATTCTCAGACTTATCTGACAAAAATACAAAATCGCTATCAAACAATGCCATAGACTATAGATGGCCGTACAGTTGGTGCATCACCGTTAAATAATAGAAAAATATGAGTAACAGGTATAACGTAAGAAAACTTAAGGGGTTATGTACAGCTTACAGCAGTAAAATTTTGGAAATATTCAATATTTTTGTCCTCCATTACTGTACCTTGTACAATAATTAAAATTAGTATGTGTAAAACACTGTCCTTCTCCTGTACGAAAAAAATATTTTTACGATTTAAAAAAATTGTTTATTTTTTTATTTATTTTATTTATTTATTTTTTTTTTTCAAAATTTAGTTCCAGTGATGAAGCGTTTTCCACATAACTCAAAAACTATCCATTCTGTGATGAAATTTTTGTATGTATTTATGCATGTCATATCTACAATATGATGCAAGATCATTTCTCTACCTTTGATAGATTGTCTGATAGAAATAAATTCGTTTTAAAAATGGTCAAATATCAGTATTTTCTTCTAACGCAAAATGAAAAAAAAAAATTATTTATTAAGGAATGTAGTTGAAAGAGCATGATATTGTGAACATGAGTTTCAGCAATAAAATAAAAGAGAGAGAATATGAGAAAATGAACAAGTTTATGAGTTATGAGGGAAACTCTTCACCACCGCACAGTAAACTAACACCATTTTGAATTTTGAAAAAAATATATATAAATAATTTTTTTAACTAATATATATTTTTTTCATATAGCAGAAGGACAGTGTTTTACACATACCAATTTTCATTATTCTACAAGATATTTCCAAAAATTTTACTGCTGTAAGCTGTACCTAATCCCTTAAGTAAAATTTGTTCACTGGAATGTATTATATTATCTAGGGGCATATATGTTTCGTAGTTTATATTGTTATATTGTTTATACCCTGTACCGGAATAAGCTATGACTGCCATAAAAGCAAATAACCACTTCTACTTTTTATGATTAGCCAATTACATGAAAGCGATCGTGAGTGACAATCCGGTAATTGGAGTTAGTAGTGTCCTGCCGTTAGTGATACCGAATTTGATCGTAAGTGAAATTTTTCCGCCACAATCGCATTTTAATCGCCAATTCGGTCGTATCGTGCGTGTCTTCATCATAAATTTTCCAAAAATGTTAGCACTAAATCTCCGTTTTGATTATATTGGACATTTTTGTGTTACATTCATGACAAACTTCAGTGTGTGAATGTTCAGACCATTTGATCCCCCATTAAATAAGTTGCATACAGTTGCTAATTTTCCCATCATTTCCTCGATTCGTCCACATACCTCGCCGTAATATGGTAATTGGCAGCCTAAAATATGAAATTATTAACTTGCTCAATCGGTTGATTGTTCAATACTATTTTTGATCTGACTGGCCATTTTCCTAAAAAAAAAAAACACCTATTTTACCTTTTTCTAATGAAATTTCAAAATTGTAATCTCTTTAGGTTTTATTAAGTTCATTCAGACATTTTTGAAGAGCAGGGGAGACTTTGTACCTTTAGCATAGTGTACCTTTGAACATTTTTTGTTTTTTAATTTTTGCTGCTACCTAGAGGACTCAAACTGAAGTAGATTGTAGAGAAAGCCTCTAAGTAGCTCTGGCCATAGTTTCAGTGTGATTTACTGCAAAGTGTGAGTTCCGTGGACAAAAGAAGTTTTTTTAGTACCAAAAATAAATATTTCGTTCATTGCTATATGTTTTCTAACACAAAACCAGATTGTATTTGTTAATATCTTTCAAGTACGGTGTGTTCCCTATCATCTGGTGAGTAATAACATATTTTAATTTCCATGATTTATTCGAATCTCTAGTTTTGGGAGCCATATTTGTTTAAACGTGCACCCTCTTGTACCTTTGAACACAAAATATCTTGTACCATGGAACATGTTCCAAAGTACACGATACTATCGGTTTTTGTTTTTATTTTATTTTAAGATCATGTCACGAAGTAAGTCTGGAGTTAAGAGGCCCCCAATTGATTCGGATGCCTTGAAGAAAGCTGTTGAAGCAGTTATTGCTCCTCCAGGAAATAAAATCTCAATCAGAGAAGCCTGCTATGGTTTGTGATTGCAAATACAATTTAAATATGATTGTCAGTTTTTACAGCTATATTCCCACCTATATTCCATGTGTTCCAACTTACAAGAGGGTATGTTCCAAGGTACATGAACATGTTATACCTTCGAACACATTACATATCCCTTCATTTTATTTTTTCCTCCTTAATAGATCTGTAAAACAGGAAAATACATACAGGAAGTTGTAAAGGAATCTTCAATAATTATTTCAAGCATTTTTTTTCATTAAAAAATTTCATTTTCCAAACTTCTCTGACTCATTACTCATTAGTCATTGTCAATACAATATTATAGGCCCCAAAAAGTTTGATTTATTTATTTATTTATTTATTCATTCATTCATTTATTCATTTATTTATTCATTTATTCATTTATTTATTTATTTATTCATTCATTCATTCATCCATCCATCCATTCTGGTGTAGTTAAGGCTATCAGGCCTTCTCTTCCACAACATCAGGAAGTTAGTTACCTACGTCTGAAAGGATTAGAATACAAAGAATAACTACCCGCAGTATAATATAATACTTGCTATATTGTACGAAAATCGCATTGTATTCTTCACCTGACATAATTAGGAACTTAAAATCCAGACGTTTGAGATGGGCAGGGCATGTAGCACGTATGGGCGAATCCAGAAATGCATATAGAGTGTTAGTTGGGAGACCGGAGGGAAAAAGACCTTTAGGGAGGCCGAGAAGTAGATGGGAGGATAATATTAAAATGGATTTGATGGAGGTGGGGTATGATATGATATGATATGATATGATATGATATGATATGATATGATATGATATGATATGATATGATATGATATATTTCTTCTTCACAGCACTTCTTTACATGTAATGGTGTACCTCACATTTCTGTATCCGGTGCCACCATTAACATATTATTACAATAACACAATATTTGCAGTACACGTCTACACACATACTCTCAGTTCCGCTATATACCTTTTTTTTTATTACTTGATCAATCTCCCCTTCAGTATTTCCCTACATTTCATTTGCTATTTTCTATTTGTTCATTTATCCTAATATATCTAATATTATATACTCCTTTCACATCCCCCTTTTCCTCTAACTACTATTCACTAAAACCTCAATTTCAATTTTTCTCTATAAATTATCATATTGAATTACTTGCCTATTTGTTCTTTGACCTTTTATTCAATTACTGTTCCAACATTCAAATGTTAGTACTAATTTTGTGCTGACACTTGTTCATTTCTCTAAACCCTTTCTCACTATTTTCACTCACTTCTCTTTGCGCTCACTTTCACTTTCACACTATTCTGCTTACACCTAATCCATTGTCACTATTCTCAGTTCTTATAAATACTTACATTTTATTTTACACATCTGCTTATACACTTTCTCTCTCCCCTATACTTCTCGATCTTTTCCAGTTTCACTATACTTGCACTTTTTGATCACAACCCCACTTTTTTTTACACATATCATATATCTCTGCTAAATCCTCAACTGTCGCAAATTCTGACCTTTCTTTACTGTTCGTCTCTGCCTTATTTCTGACTTTGTCTTCCTTTCTATTCATTTCTTCTTCTATTCCTCTTTTATTTTTCCCCCCCAAGCTTTCACTTTCACATACTAGATTTCCACTTACACTTGCACCCTTATTCTTTACATTACTTTCTTCCCTATCACTTCCTGACTCTTGGTTTCTCTTTTTATCACCCCTCGCCTTTTTTCTAGCACCCGTGTTAAGGTGGGGTATGATGATAGAGGCTGGATTAATCTTGCACAGGATAGGGACCGATGGCGGGCTTATGTGAGGGCGGCAATGAACCTTCGGGTTCCTTAAAAGCCATTTGTAAGTAGGTAAGTAAGTATTGTACGAAAATTCTTAATATATTGGATTCAATATAGGCTATGTCTATCCTGGCAATGATTTGATTTGTTGTTTCACTACGGCTTAAAATTTATTTTATTTTGTAGGCGTAAGTTGATCAGAAATGTCATTGTTACAAAATCATTATTTAACTTCTGCAATCCGCTTGCTTAATGTTGTATAAAGTGATGCGGTAGTCTTAAACACTTGTGTCCGACGCGAGTCTCAACACTTGGCGGCACACTTTTTTGTGAACTCGAGGCGGAATTCTGACATCGATTGCTCCTCTACAGTTGTCGGATTAAGGCCAGCGGGGACCCGAGGCTAATTCTAAGTGTCTCCTCTATTTTCAATAACCGAATTAAAAATGTACAGTGGATCTCACTCATTCATGTATTATTGTAATTGTTTTGTACTCTCCATCGGCAAAGTTTGATTTCCGCCAGTGAAATATTGGTCTTGATTGTTTATTAAGAGTTGGGTTTGCGCCATATTCACATGACCAGATAAGCCCGATAGTTCTTCAACATCTAATGCTCTAGAAACCTCCCCAGCTTGAGAACGAAATGAACCAGTCATCGAAGTCAGGTTATGTTGATGTTAATGGTGAAATTTAAAATTCTGAATACTTGGATGGACTTATATTTTGCTCTGGAATTATGTTATATTGTGACTCATGCAGGCGGCACGGCGGGAGAAATGACACGTCGATGCCGTGCAAGTGAAGCAGCCTTGGTGAACTGTCTGAGCTGGAACAAGCCGTGTGCTTGTACCATAAGTAATGGACTCTAAGTCTACTGTATTGTGAAAATTTGCATGCTAAACAGAAGCCACTTTAAAATTTGTTGTTCTGTTAACGTTCTTGCGGAACGTGTCTTACAAAATAACATAGGAATTGCATTACGACTACTATTTATTTGATAAAAGTGATGTTGAAACATTTCGATTGTCTAAGATCGTTGACACCCAATTAAAACTTTAACCTTGATAAACCTTGAACTTTAATGGAAAGATATTCGACAAGAAATTAATACATAAATTTGAAACAATTGTAATGCTGGTAAAGGTAGTGATGATGGTGGCAGCAGTAGCATCAGCAGCAGTATTATTATTATTTACTTACTGGCTTTTAAGGAACCAGGAGGTTCATTGCCGCCCTCACATAAGCCCGCCATTGGTCCCTATCCTGAGCAAGATTAATCCATTCTCTATCATCATATCTCAACTCCCTCAAATCCATTTTAATATTATCTTCCCATCTACGTCTCGGCCTCCCTAAAGGTCTTTTTCCTTCCAGCCTCCCAACTAACATTCTATATGCATTTCTGGATTCGCCCATACGTGCTACATGCCCTGCCCATCTCGAACGTCTGAATTTAATGTTCCTAATTATGTCAGGTGAAGAATAAAATGCGTGCAGTTCTGTGTTGTGTAACTTTCTCCAGTCTCCTGTAACTTCATCCCTCTTAGCCCAAAATATTTTCCTAAGCACCTTATTCTCAAACACCCATCTCTGTTCCTCTCTCAAAGTGAGAGTCCAAGTTTCACAACCATAAAGAACAACCGGTAATATAACTGTTTTATAAATTCTAACTTTCAGATTTTTTGACAGTAGACTGGATGATGAAAGCTTCTCAACCGAATAGTAACAGACATTTCCCATATTTATTCTGTCTTCAATTTCCTCCCGAGTATCATTTATATTTGTTACTGTTGCTCCAAGATATTTGAACTTCTCTACCTCTTCAAAAGATAAATTTCCAATTTTTATATTTTCAATTATTATTATTATTATTATTATTATTATTATTATTATTATACTTTATTATTATTATACTTTATTATTATTATACTTTATTATTATTATACTTTATTATTATTATACTTTATTATTATTATACTTTATTATTATTATTATATTTTATTATTATTATTATTATTAGTATTATTATTATTATTATTAGTATTATTATTATTATTATTATTAGTATTATTATTATTATTATTATTATTATTATTATTCTTGGTTGTGAAACTTGGACTCACTTTGAGACAGGGACAGATGTTACGGGTGTTCGAGAATAAGGTGCTTAGGAATATATTTGGGACTAAAAGAAATGAAGTTACAGGAGAATGGAGAAAGTTACACGACGCAAAACTGCACGCATTGTATTCTTCACCTGACATAATTAGGAACATTAAATCCAGACGTTTGAGATGGGCATGGTATGTAGCACATATGGGTAAATCCAGAAATACATGAAGAGTGTTACCTAGGAGGCCAGAAGAAAAAAACCTTTGGGGAGGCGGAGACGTAGATGGGAGGATAATGTTAAAATGTATTTTTTGAGGGAGGTGGGATATGATGATAGAGACTGGATTAATCTTACATAGGATAGGGACCGATGGCGGGCTTATGTGAGGGCGGCATTGAACCAGCGGATACCTTAAAAGCCATAAGTAATAAAGCGCTCGTCCAAATGATGAGTGATTGGATCAAACAGTAGGTACAAGGAATGTGAATTGATTTTTTGAAAATACAGTGTATCCTTCGACTAGATATCACATGACATGTCTTAATTGTGCATAGATGTTCATATTATCGTGTGTTGTTCATCTATAATTGCATATGGAATTTGAAAAGCCTGTAGTTTTTTATTGGAACATAACCTCAAAGTGTAACGTTTTGTTACGTCATTTAATTTTCCTTGTCACCATTAATAATTACAATAGTAGCATAGTTGTGTACAATACGTGCGATTCAGTTTTATGATCATGATCATGATCGTAATGATGACGATTATATCATCCTCGTCATACTTACAGGACTACATCTAGTAAGTCTACCCAAATCTTTCTTTTTGAAAATAAATTCCACATGGATTCATCGATAACAAGGATCAGAACCCAGGCCTCTGGCGTAGAAAGTGACACACTATTGTATTAGCTACACTGCTTCTGCTGTCATTACTACTTCTACAACTGCTGTTACTGGTGTGAGAGGGGCAAACGCTTGACCCTGAAGGTTAACGAGGCAATTGCTATCAAACAGGTCGCTCGCTCCCTGCCCATTTCGTTGATTGACATGGCAGGCTGCAGAGAGGCAGTATCTATCTGAAAATACCGTAAGGTGGTCTGAAAATACTCCAAAATAGAGTGATGAGTGCATGATGGCTATTATTAGTTCTCCGCCGTGGCTCAAACAGTATCATCTGATCCAGCAGATTCGGGTTCGATTCCAGGTAGAAAAGCAGAAAATAATTTCCCTTTCGTAAGAACTGGTTGTATGTTCGTTATATAATACATTGTAATAATTATTATAGTTTATGTTGTTTCTGCGTCATGCTGAACAAATAATAATAATTATTACTTACTGGTTTTTAAGGAACCCGGAGGTTCATTGCCGCCCTCACATAAGCCCGCCATTGGTCCCTATCCTGAGCAAGATTAATCTATTCTCTATCATCATATCCCACCTCCCTCAAATCCATTTTAATATTATCTTCCCATCTACGTCTCGGCCTCCCTAAAGGTCTTTTTCCCTCCGGCCTCCCAACTAACACTCTATATGCATTTCTGGATTCGCCCATACGTGCTACTTGCCCTGCCCATCTCAAACGTCTGGATTTAATGTTCCTAATTATGTCAAGTGAAGAATACAATGCGTGCAGTTGTGTTGTGTAACTTTCTCCATTCTCCTGTAACTTCATCCCTCTTAGCCCCAAATATTTTCCTAAGCATCTTATTCTCAAACACCCTTAACCTATGTTCCTCTCTCAAAGTGAGAGTCCAAGTTTCACAACCATACAGAACAACCGGTAATATAACTGTTTTATAAATTCTAACTTTCAGATTTTTTGACAGCAGACTAGATGATAAAAGCTTCTCAACCGAATAATAACACGCATTTCCCATATTTACTCTGCGTTTAATTTCCTCCCGAGTACCATTTATATTTGTTACTGTTGCTCCAAGATATTTGAACTTCCCCACCTCTTCAAAAGATAAATTTACAGTTTTTATATTTCCATTTCGTACAATATTCTAATAATGATAGTGATAATGATAATGATAATTTATTTTACCCGTAAGGCTTTCTCTTCCACTCAACCAGCAAAAAGTATACATACATATGTATGAACAAGCTACAAAGATTACAGTTTGCTTTAGATAAAAGTTACGTGTAGGCTATACAAGAGTTACTTATGAATTAAACAGTAAAATACTATTAACCATTAATTAAGCAATGAAAATAATACAAACTATGTAGCAGAATTAAACTAAAATACATAGAATGTTAATTTATTTGAAATAATGTTAGATAATAGGAAGAGATTATTGAGAGACAATTTTGAAAATACAGCGCTATCAGGATGCATGTCTAAAGAAAGAAGTTACCATATAGTCAGTGACCGTTAAGTCAGTATAATAATTTAGAGTGATTTACTAAGAAGGTTATCCGTTAAGCTGTTTTTAAAAATGTTTATTGTCTTGCAGCCCCTAATACTTTGTAACAAAGAATTCCATTGTCGCGAGGTGGATACTGTGAAAGATGGTGAATAACAAGATGTTCTATGAAGAGGTATGCTTAGCGTGGTATTTAAATCGTAGTTAGAGTATAGATAACAGAAACGAGATGAAAGGTAGTTTGGTGTTGAGGTGTGCAGAATTCGGAAGAGTAAAGACAAAGAGTTGGGAAGACTGTTACTTGCGAATGTTTTCACGAATTTGGACGTACATAGGCTATGCCGATTTCTATTAAACTCCAAATCCATGAAAAAAAAAATCATTCTCATTATCATCTTAACAAATCGAATCTTTTGGGTCCTTCCATTCTTACTCTTGTTAAGATTTAAAACCAAAACGAGATCTTCACGAGACCAGAAGTTTGTAGTCCTGAGTAGGCGGATTTATATGCAAATTATGTTTTGTTTGTTTCCATATATGATAATGCTAAGTGCGACCGAAGTATGTTTCAAGTTCTTCTGAATCCATAGGCCTATGTGAAGTTTTTTAGTACATAAGAGTATATCTGCAGGCTTCCACTGTTGAATATTACAGGAATACAGGCTTAAACATGCACATTTTAAAGTAAATATGAACATATCATACATATTTTAACGCATTTCTTTCACGGTGTTCAGAATTTCGTCTCGTATTAAATTTATAATCATCTTCCGAACTTAATTCATCATAAAATATATCACTATCACCTTCCAAATCATTAATGATTGACTGCTTTTTTAATTTTAACCTTCCCAGTCTAAAAACATTTTAACCTCAACCTCAGATTAAGCCATGTAGGGTAAGGTTGCCTAATTCCGTGACATATTTAATAAAGTCTATATTTATGCCAAAATTGTAATTAAAGAAATTTCAAATAACACCTAAATGACGTTATTTGGACCTTTAGCTACAGTTTTTACAACAATCAGTGTCAACAGCTTCACAAGTTTGATATATAATATATGATTCTTCATTGTTATACAGTGACTCATAAATCCGTGACAGGCATCCAAATTCCGTGATAGTGGTTTCCTAATTCCGTGATACTAAAATAATCTTCATTAACTGCTCAGAAAACAAACGTGTATTTGGAAAAACACTTTAAAGTCATGGTATATTATTTCAGTATGGATTAAGCAAGAAATTACAACATAAAAAAGGGCCTAAGTGACAAATTTCATAGAAAATACTTGTGAAACTACAGGTATACATATTACATATTAATATATTATAAACAAAATAAAGAAAGTTAAATTAAATTAGAATAAATTTAATTATAACACAATTATTTCTCATTATTTATATTCCTAACAACAACAGGAATTAAGTTAAATATATGCCCTATCATTTTATTATAATTATAATTGATGTTTTCTACAACTTATTTCTATTATTATTTCCACGAACTATTTTCTTTCATAGACATTAATTTTCACAAAGTAGCGTTGGCATCACTGATCGAGTGAGCCAGGAAGGAGAAATATGAAAATAAATCTGAAAATGGGAAAGCTCCTGTAGCATTGTTATTGTCTCATAATGTTTAAATAATCATACACATTGATTCAGTTGACTATAATCTACAGTAATATATCCTTTTTATAATGCTGTATTAATTCTTACCTCAAATATAAAATGTTTCTTCAGGAGCGGTCACAAGAGAAAGAAAAACTTACTGGTCAACCACCTTTCACTGAACAAAAGCTTCTGCAGTCGACTGCTTCTATTCAAAAGGCGGGTAGTCAATAGAATTGAAAAGAAGAAATCTCCTGGCATCTGTTAGCTATTTCAAAAACTTAAAAGTCAGAGAGCACAACTCCATGGCAGTCAATTGAAATTTTATCACGGGATTAGGGGTATCACAGAATTAAGCACCTTTACCCTACGCATGCGTCAACAGTTCAAAATTCTCAGTTCCTGCTCTTAATCGAGAATCAATTTCACTCGTTCCGAAAGAGTTCTGAAGCACGTCGGAACAGGAAACTGGGAGTTCAGTATCGGTTCGGAACCGGTTCAAGTCTTATTGGAACGCACATTGAGATACTGCGCATGAGCAAACAGTCCAGAATCGATTCTTAACCGTGCTGGAACAAACCTATAGTTTAGACTGGGAAGTTTTGAAATTAAAATCCTGTATACTAAGAGTCTTGCAATGTTTCCTTTGCACTTCGTGTGGAAAGCCTAGTTTACATGTTCGTATGTGAATGCTCTGCATATAAGGTATATATGGCGATGGCTTCACTGAGAACGATTCGGAGATAAGCTGTAGATATTCACGCTTCTGTAGCGTTACATGAAACATTTGAATAGCGTTATTGTTCACTGATTAAAGTTATTTCGTTGTGCTCGATATGACTCTGGATCGGCTCGTGTTCGAGACCCGTCTAGATGTTTGCATATTCTCGTGCAAGTACGCTACCCACTCCAGACAATGAAAGTGTCGAATTCTTGAGGTGCACTCGTAGAATCCCTGTCGACTTCGCTGAGTCTGAACAATACCTTTATTCCGGTATGGCATTCCATGGTGAGCTCAGCTTTCCCATTGCTCCTACATAATCTATCTCCAGACATCCGTAACATTTTTAAGAGGTGCATTTGACTATACGAAGCGTTACATTAAATTAAATCTCTGGTCTTAATTATCCCAAAGCTCGGAACTTGGGGACTTGTGTGTCGTGCGCATGAGTAAGGTTACAGGTACAACGGTACACAAAGCTCACGCTGCAAGTGCTCAGGGACAGTCGTGTGTACTAAGAAAATGGTCCCCTCGAATAACAGGAAGACGGATAATGAAATTGTGTCATGTCAAAGCCAATGATATTCAGAGAATTAAAGGTAAAGGGTCTGTTTGAGGAATTAGACAATACATGTTATTCGAATGGATATTATAAAAGTTTGAAAATACATTTTTTAAATTCTAGGTACAGAATTTCATGGAGAAGCTCTGAGGAGATGCATTATTTTCTTCGAATGGAGAGTTTATATTACGCAAATCTAGTCTTTCAGGTAAAGCTCCCTGCAAAGCAGATTTGAATAATTTCAAGGGAAAAATTGTTCCGGGGCCGGGTATCGATCCCGGGACCTCTGGTTGAACGTACCAGCGCTCTGCCAATTGAGCTACCCGGGAACTCCACCCGACACCGTCTCAACTTTTCCCTTTTTTTTGTATTTTGTAAGTTGCGCCACACACAAACTAGAGGCTGGAAACGGGCATTCATTGAAAAATATTGCAGTCCTTTAAATTGGTGGAAGATTTGTCCATAGGCATGGATCATGTCATAGAGGGACCTATCTTAGTAGTGACATACAAATTGAAAACTACTTTCTAGAAAAATTTAGGTTATACTTATCTTTCTCAGATACGAGATCAGCTGAAAATCGAACGGAAAACGGTGACGGTGAAAACATTCAGCATTTTAAGTTTGCTCCCGTCACTTCATGTGACTTAGAAATAAGTGTTTCTCGTTTCAAATCATGTTTAACTAACAGACAAAGAAGTTATGGGTTCGAAAATCTTCGAATGTAAGTAGCCATTGTAATACAATGTACAGAGCAAAACAATAAATTTGATATGTTGCTCATGTTTATTTTTATTATATATATGCTATAAAATTACGTATTTCAATCCACCATAATACTATCAATATGTTGTTCCAGCCAGAAACTACTTTTCTAGCAGACCTGACAGTACCTCCGTGCTGGAAGCGGGAGTTTGTTGACATTGAAGTCCGATCGCTTAGCTACGTGCAAAGACACAGATACCCAAGTTCCGAGCTTTGATCATTACCATCGTTCATGATGCTTAACCATCTTAGGTAACTGACCTGTTTCAGATAAAGTGTGTTCTATGTTTGTAATAATTTTTTTAGGTTAAGTTTATTGTTCATTACACTCTTTCTGGATTCCGTTCACATCTCATTATAGATAATATTATCGAATACAATTGAAACTTCAGATACAATTATAATACGTACTTACTACGAGTAGATGCATATTTCGTAGTATGTTCCAGTATTTAAAATAGCTTTTTCCTGTATGGATTGGAAATTACAGATTTAATTTATAATGTAAATGTTGATTATTTTTATCGTGTGGATGACTAATAACGTCGATGATTAAAATTGGAAAATAAATTTAAATCTGGGAAGAAAAGACTATGGGTGGAATGCATAAAGTTGTAGCATTACCTTTTGCTTTGACTGTAGAAGATACTTCAAGTAGAAGTATATACTTCGTTTTGTATGCATAAACCTTATATCTTTACTACGAAGTATGTACTACGCGGCTGTAGTATAACCTTTCAAGAGTATTCGATTATATCGATTATCGACAGTACTTCGGGCTTATCCGCTAAGATTCGTTAGTTTTCGTCTTCCATGTATTTATGTTATTTCGTGGTTGGAAAATTGATTGTTGTCCTCAAAATCTGGTTAGTTTAACAAGAAAAGGAACAATTACGACGAAATCGGAAGTGTGGAAGAGAGAGGATGAGAACAACTGCTGTTTGTTAATCTATTAAAAGAATACCCAGCATTATTAAACAAGTCGCAAACTCCTGCCGCAAGAAGTGATGAAGAAAAGACATCCAGACTATGAAAGTTAAGTCGGAAGTTTACAGCAAGAAAAAAATTGACGAAAAGCAAATTATGAAGAAAATAAATGACATGAAAAGTAAAGTAAAAACCAGACTTAAATCAGACAGGCCCAAAATGTTAGTCATTGAATTTACACGTAACCTAAAATATTGTACGCACACTGAGTTTTTCACGTAAATTAAATGTATTATAAATACATCATAGAATCATTTTGTTAAAAGTATATTATTTTAAGTAATAATAACAAAAATCAACTGACAGAATTCCAGTTATCTCAAAATAAACATTTCGGTAGTCCATTACAAAAACTGATCATATAACATTTTTTATTTGTGAAACCTATGCAACTTCTTATAATCACATTCTGATTGTTTTCGTCTTTTCTTGTAGGTTTTTCTAGCGCGAATTTGCATGAATTCTGCCATATTAAACCGTACAAATGCTTGTGCTGAGCTAACAAAGTCTCAAACAGGGCACACTACGATTTTCTTAGTTTACACTTACAAGTAGAAGTATATACTTCTTGTTATGCCTATAAATAGTGGTTTAAACTACAAATTATAGCATAAGCTAAACACGGCCTTTCAGATCAACTTTCTGTTGTGCAGGAAAGAATTTACTATGGGTTTTTATACATAAAGACCCTAGTATATATTACGAAAACCTTAGCAATAGGATTTACTTTAACTTTATGCATACCAGTCTATATATTTGAAAGTACTGACTCAAAAATGTTCTGGAAATCTGTGGAAAATCGTCTACACCACATCAGAATCTCAAGAAAAAAAAATCAACATTTCCCGCGATACAACCTTTTGGACACTAAGTATCGTCATAGATATAGGCTATGGCACAGTCCTCATTACACCAAAATCTTTCCATGTTTCGTGCGAATCTCTTTTGGAACAGCGTGTATTGTATCCACTAGGTCACCGAGGACTACTGGTTGGTTAGGCCTAATGTGGTCCACGAAGGCTTCATCTGAACTCTGCTGCTCTGACCATTTTGAAGTCCAGTTTGAACTCACGATAATTATAATGCCAAGCATGATAACCGCTCTATCATTATGGACGTACTCGTTTAATAGTGGGATAAGTAAATTATACCATTCAACAAGTGACTTCAGTGCGCCCACTACTTCTGGCAAGTGATTGGACAGAACTGATATTCATTAATGTTATTACTTCATCTAAGTTACACAATAGCGTTCCAGTTTTCCTTAATTGAATCTGAATAAATTACGCTCTGAAGATTTTACATTATGAGAGAGAGAGAGAGAGAGAGAGAGAGAGAGAGAGAGGAGATATAGTTCTCAACAGAGTTTTTTTACTTGATTATTTAACGACGCTGTATAAACTACGAAGTTATTTAGCGTCGATGGAATTGGTGATCACGAGATGATATTTGGCAAGATGAGGCCGAGGATTCGCCATAGATTTCCTGACATTTGCCTTACGGTTGGGGAAAAGCTAGGAAAAAAACCCAGCCAGGTAATCAGCCCGAGCGGGAATCGAACCCGCGCCCGTACGCAACTCCGGATCGGCATGCTAGCACCTTAGCCGACAGAGCTACGCCGGTGGCCTGAATTTGTTAATTTTTCCTATCAACATTCCACAATTATCATTATTATTATTATTATTATTATTATTATTATTATTATTATTATTATTATTATTATTATTATTATTATTATTAAAAGAAATTGGAGATTTTTCCTTCGAAGAGGTAGAAAAATTCAAATATCTTGGAGCAACAGTAATAAATATAAATGACACTCGGGAGGAAATTAAACGCAGAATAAATATGGGAAATGCCTGTTATTATTCGGTTGAGATGCTTTTGTCATCTAGTCTGCTGTAAAAAAATCTGAAAGTTAGAATTTATAAAAAAAATTATACTACTGGTTGTTCTGTATGGTTGTAAAACTTGGACTCTCACTTTGGGAGAGGAACAGAGATTAAGGGTGTTTGAGAATAAGATTCTTAAGAAAATATTTGTGGCTAAGAGGGATGCAGTTACAGGAGAATGGAGAAAGTTACACAACACAGAACTGCACGCATTGTATTCTTCACCTGACATAATTAGAAACATTAAATCCAGACGTTTGAAATGGGCAGGGCATTTAGCACGTACGGGCGAATCCAGAAATGCATATAGAGTGTTAGTTGGGAGGCCGGAGGGAATAAGACCTTTGGGGAGGTCGAGACGTAAATAGGAGGATAATATTAAAATGGATTTGAGGGAGATGGAATTGGATTATTCTTGCTCAGGATAGTGACCGATGGCGGGCTTATGTGAGGGCGGCAATGATCCTCTCGGTTCCTTAAAAGCCATAAGTAAGTATTAAATAAAGAGCCCGACAGTAATATCTCAGAAAGGTGTTACAAATTTACAACATGAAGCGAAGGGACAGAACTATCAGATACATCTAAAATCAAGATGGTTGCAAGAAGTCTTTGAAGCCAAAATAAGTATAAGTGCAAATTCCTGCATAAAGATTATAACAATAATATTATTATTATTATTATTAAGTATTATTATTTTACTCGTTAAAATAATAATAATACTATTATTAATATTATTATTATTATTATTATTATTATTATTTCACTCATTATTGTCATTTAAGGAACTGATTAAAAGTTTCTTAATTTGTTCTCACGCGCGCGCGTGTGCGTGACATATAACCAGAGTAATTTTCTTCGCACCCGAGTCATACGGACATGTGTTAGACTGTCTCTCTCTCTCTCTCTCCCTCCCTCCCTCATCTAATAGTTATATTCCTCTTCTGTTCCATAGTAAGACTAGACTTTTTGTGTGTGTTCAAAATTAAGATTTATTTTGAGTAATATAAGTTTCTGGAACAGTCCAATTCTCTGAATTAATTCCACGAAGCCCACCTTTTGTCATGATTTGCCAGGACATTATCAGTCAATTAAAGCAGGCGCAGATGCACATTAGTTGCAGGCTGTACCTCTTAGAACGTGTTTTTATTTCCGGACGTCACAGACTCACACGTCTGCACTGCTACCGTTTACTACGGCTGCAGCCTCGCGCACCCCCCCCCCCCCCAGACGACGTCGTGGCCTCTATATTTGGAGACTCTATTTCCGGATCATCATAGCTTCACTAGCGAGTGCCGTGAGTGCCCCCGGCCCGCTAGCACCTCGCGTGTAGTTACCAATAAGTTGCAAATGCGGAGGTGACACAGCAACTGTCAATAAAACAGGTTCAGTCGGTTGGCGGTACTAATGCGTCTGGCGCGTGTCAGATTTCTCTCTCTCTCCCGGTTTACTATAGCAACGGACTTCTCCATCCATGTCTGACAGTAAGAGCGGATTACGTGAAAAAGCGTTTCCGACGTGATGTGCCGCTGTTGCATGCAAAGTAGGGGGACATTGCTTACGCTCAGTAGACCTAATACATATAAATGTTGTTTGTAAAAATTTCTCTGTTCAGTATTGTATGAGCGCTTTTTTTAGAGGCACGTGCAGAAAGTTGTTTGAGTTGCGAGTGGAATGAGTTTTGAAAGGTTATTTGCACATACAGGAGGCTGTGAAGGCGTTTCTGTGTTTGTCGGTGTGTCGAGATATCAGTGCGTCAGTGTTTCTTAAGCTACTATGCATGAAGGCTATTAGGTTTGTGCTTCGTTCAAATTTTCTTGCAGAAGAAAGAAAATGCGACTCTTTGTTGCAGTACTTCCGCTTACTACATGTTCCGCGAGTGTGGCGACGTCAGCTCCATTCGCTGATCGAAAGTTATACGTACTGCACTATAAAATTCTGTGTGATTGAAGCAAACTGTGATAAATCATGAAGGAACGTAAATGGTGGAACAGTGTTCCTCGAGTTCCCGGCACCTGGTGGCGTTCCCCTTCGACGTCTCACCAGGAAAGTGATCAACAAGCCGAACTACCCGAGGAGACGCCGGGAATCGAAGAAGTGGCGATAACTGAGAACCACAAGGAACCCGAGGCGTTGCCGGAACTCCCAGAGGGCGTGACTCCCGACGACATACTAGGCAACCTGAGCACAACTGCCAAGAGTGACAGCGGACTGGACGCGGCCGGAAGCACTTCGATTCCGCCAAGGGCGATGTCCACTCCGCCGCGGAGGAGGAAGGAGTTCGTTGTGGAGGGAATTCCAAACATAAGCTTCTCGTTTTTCAACGAGCAGGCCGTGGCTACGGCTGCCAGCGAGGCCTGTCTGTCCCCCAGTCGCGAGGCCGCTCCCGCCATGGACGCCACCGTCACGTCGGGCACCACCACCACGATCGTCGTTGGCGAGGACGCTGGGGACTACGAGGTGCTGAGGCGGGTGATTCCTGTCAACTCCACGCCCGTGCAGCACTGCTCGTCTTTGGTGGCCGTGCTCGGTCAGGAGCCTTCCAAGAAGTCCCCCAACATATCGCGCATCAATATCGTGTCCATCAACACTGCGGCCCCCTCGGAGAACCCGTACGCGTCTCCCAGGAACTCCTTGCCCGACGCCGAGCAGCACGACACCGGTCCCGACTGCGCCGGAGTTTCAGTCCAGAATTCTAGTCCCTTTCCAGACACGTGTCCTCAGGACCACGGCAAACCCTCCGCAGAAACTCCTACTCTAATACTTCACAACTCCAAATCTTCGTCAGAGCCTGAAGCCGTCCTGTCTTCCCTCGACTGTACGCCAACTTTCTCAGATTCAAACCCAGTCCCTGCGCAGGATGCTAGTCCTACCTCCCTCGACTGCACTCCCCTTTCCTCGAACTCCAATCCGCTCCCCGCAGAGGACAGTAGTCCTTCCTCTCCTGACTGCACCACTCCGACCTTTGAAGTGTCCCCCGAGGATTCCACTTTGGCGATGCGGTCGTCTGAACCACAGGACATACCTCTCTCGTCTATCACGATATCTCTCCCTCTGGAGCTAACTGACCAATCCGTGTACTCGGGAGCCGACTGGGAGACCATCACGGACTTCGGAAGCGACTACTGCGACCTGCACCGACGAGGTCAACGTCTGCACACGGCGCCCAACAGCGACTACGAGGATGTGGAGACGCGCCACGACTACTGCGACGTGCCCCGGCGCCGCGCCACCCTGATGCGGGACAGGCGCCGGGGGCTGGGCACGGTGCGCACGCGCATAAGGAGGGCTTGGAGGGCCGTGAGGGGGTGGTGGAGTGAAGAGAGGGTGCGCCTAGGGGATGCTATACAGCGGCACGCCCACGCGCAAGCCGTGCGCCACGACAAAGAGGAGGACAAGAAGGCACAGGAAGACCAGGAAGCGCGCGTCGTGGTGCTGCGGAGGAAGAGCGGTGCTCTTCGGGAGGGTAGCAGACCCTCTTCACGCGCTGGACTCCGGCGAAGCAGACACTTCCCCGAGGTGGGTACCGCATGACAGGAGTCTCATGTGGATGTTGTTATGTATTTGGGTCGCCTGCAGTGTATTTGTTTGCATGACCTGTAATTTCTGACATGCCAAAGTTTTTTTGTTTCCTTATTGTTTCTAAGCCCCGTATATTTTTTGAAGGTGCTGTATGTGCCTTTGAAAAATTGGACCAAGTTAACAAGAAAACAAGGTCACCCATTGTCATCTACATTTTTATACATCTTGATTACACAAATTTTAAGGGGACACTCGACTTAAAAATTGGAGAAAAAGTGTCATAGAAATGAAAAATTAAATTTCTACACTAATTTACGTGACAGAACTAAATCAATACGCAGAATTCTTCCCCTATTCATTGAGAAGTCACAGTCAAATGCACAAATCCAAAAAATAAAAAATGATAATTAAAAGTGATATTTCAATTAATGATTGATTAAAAATTGAAATATTTTTTATTTTGAAAAGTATTGGATCTAATGAGCTGAGATTTTGCATGTTACTTTCCATGTGTATATTAAACTTTTTTTCCAAATTTGAAAAAGATTGGTCAAATAGGAAAAAAGTTCCAAAATATAGTTGAGTATCCCCTTAATACCGTATCACTTCGGAATATGTATGGAAAGACTTTCCTGTGTTAAATTTCAACGTACCTCGTTTACATGTCTCGACCTATTTATGAGTCATCTTCAGAACTGGTCGTTGTTGATCTTGGGGCCACTTGTTCTGTTTCCTGTGAGGGTGTGTTCCTGTGGTATAGTGTAGAGTCAAAGATTGTGTGTGTTTTGAAGTTGAGTTGTGTGTTGAGAAACACATTCAACCAAAAAGCCAGAAACTAAACACACTAGAACAATATGAAATATACAGACACACAAAAACACACCCCAACGAAATTCTCAACACACAACTCAACTTCAAAACACACACTCTTTGACTCTACACTATACCACAGGAACACACCCTCACAGGAAACAGAACAAGTGGCGCAATGACCAACAATGACTAGTTCTGAAGATGACCCATAAATAGGTCGAAATATGTAAATGAGGTACGTTGAAATTTAACATAGGAAAGTCTTACCATACATACATTTTTATGTTTACAAGTATGGAATAGTTTTAGAACGGAATATATAGGTTACTAAAATAGATTAATAAATCGTAATAATATTAACCCTTAAAGTGCCAATCAAAATGGTATCGTGATTTTATAATTTTGCTAATGACAACCATGCTAAAGGTGATGAAGTTTCCTAAATATATATTAAAAAAAAACAAATTCTCTATGTACATGGTTCTTCTTGTATAATCCATTTTATCAATTTATACGTTTTTGTGTAATTTACTAGGCATTTTTCACATAATACGCCAAGGGAGGTCGGCACTCAGAGGGTTAAACACATATATACCTATATTGACAAGGAAACTGACATGCAAACATAAATTTTTCTACTAATAATATTCAGAGAATTTTGCAAACTAGATTTTTCACACAAAAAATAAAATAATGGAGACAAACACTCCCAAGAAACAAGATTTAAATACGTAGAATATATTAAAACAAGTAAATGAATCAAATTCTGGGACTTTAATAATTACAGAATATGCCATTAGGAAAGTTCAGGATAATAGACAGGGTTTGGAGTTGAATGGGTTACATCAGCTTCTTGTCTATGTGGATGACGTGAATATGCCAGGAGAAAATTCACAAACGATTAGGGAAAACGCGGACATTCTAGTTGAAGCAAGTAAAGCGATAGGGTTGGAAGTAAATCCCGAAAAGACAAAGTATATGATTATGTCTCGTGACAAGAATATTATACGAAATGGAACTATAAAAATTGGAGATTTATCTTTCGAAGAGGTGGAAAAATTCAAATATCTTGGAACAACAGTAACAAATATAAATGACACTTGGGAGGAAATTAAACGCAGAATAAATATGGGAAATGCATGTTATTATTCGGTTGAGAAGCTTTTGTCATCTAGTCTTCTGTCAAAAAATCTGAAAGTTAGAATTTATAAAACAGTTGTATTACCGGTTGTTCTGTATGTTTGTGAAATTTGGACTCTCACTTTCAGAGAGGAACAGAGATTAAGGGTGTTTGAGAATAAGGTTATTAGGAAAATATTTGGGGCCAAGAGGGATGAAGTTACAGGAGAATGGAGAAAGTTACACAACGCAGAGCTGCACGCATTGTATTCTTCACCTGACATTATTAGGAACATTAAATCCAGACGTTTGAGATGGACAGGGCATGTAGCACGTATGGGCGAATCCAGAAATGCATATAGTGTGTTAGTTGGGAGGCCGGAGGGAAAAAGACCTTTGGGGAGGCCGAGACGTAGATGGGAAGATAATATTAAAATGGATTTGAGGGAGGTGGGATATGATGGTAGAGACTGGATTAATCTTGCTCAGGATAGGGACCAATGGCGGGCTTATGTGAGGGCGGCAATAAACCTCCGGGTTCCTTAAAAGCCAGTAAGTAAGTAAGTAGACTCTCTTAAGTTCCACTGAACAGAATTGAAAGTTCAGTCCAATAAGGGTAGTTGGTGTGGCAGGTGAAATGAATACAAATTCTTATTGGTTATTCATCAACGAATACAGTACTGTACTTGCATGTCCTGCCCGTCCCGAGAATTGTGTATGCGCTTCTAGTCCCACAGTGGGTTTCGACAGTTCCGTCTCACAAACGACGCAATGCAGTCTGCCTCCTGTAGTGAAAGGAATAAATATTGTACCTTAAAGGAGAAATTAAATATCCTAAAACGTGTTGAAGGCGGAGAGTCTCTGCCTCGAATGGAAAAAAGAAGAGTTCATTAATTTAAAACCAGTAATTAAATATGGATGTCCTAATCAATAAAATATTCTGTTTTCCTGTAACAGAAATATCACTAGAAGACACAGAACCAATTCCCATTCAAATGGAAAATCTATTTCTTAGTGCCCGTAGAGGGCCGTGTCTAATTCTCCTACGTAAGCAGTCGAACTATAGGATGTCGAACTTGTTTTCTGTCGAACTTAAGAGCTTCCACTGTATCTCAAAACGATTAAGCTAAAACAAGTTTCAGCACATTTGATGAATGAGTTATATTTAGAAGCCTGAGTTATAAAAAGAAATACAAAATTTTGAAGTACACACCACGTATGTACGTAAGGTATCTAAACTATTATAACTATTGGATCCTTCGGAAGCAAGACTTGTTAGAATTTCACACATACTTCCGATCAGAAAAGAAATTACTTAAATGACAAGTCATGCAATTACCAGCCCATTGAATACAACATCTTACCACAAAGAATAGGCTAATACAATTAATATCGGCTGAGGGAGGAAAGAAGAATAGGAACATCCTCTGAAACATTTCGGAGTAGTCTTTCAATTATTAACCGAAACTGTCTACTTGGCCACAAATCTGTGAAGAAATGTGTTGATAACGTTATTAAGGGAAATTGGTACTTATAGCATTCAAAATAATGGTAAAAGTAATCTATCTTCAAGTAGTCGTAAATGTGGTACTATTTATCAGAGTTCTTTAATTTTTTTTAGTAATGTGTGTACACACATTAAACTTTAAAATAAAAAAAAATTGAAGTTTTGTTGACGGTGAAGATTGATGTAAATCCTATGCCCATAATATTGTAGATATATTCATAATTTTAGTAGGGTGTCTTTTAGTATCTATGAGCAGTAAGTGGTTAAAATTTAAATTCAGTGTGTGCTATAAGAAGTGAATAGAGTACACCTAATTACAGGCATATAGTGAATTTATAAAAAAAAAAAAGTTATATTTCAATTCAAAAATTATTTCAAGGGGAAAAATCTACTCTAGAATAACCATTCTTTTTTTATTTTAAAGCTTAATGCGTATACACACATCACTAAAAAGAAAAGAAAGAGTTCCGATAAATAGATCTATTACATTTATGACTACTTGAAGATGGGCTATTTTTTACCATTATTTTGCATGCAATACTGATCAGGAAGAGAGAGAGGAATTGGTTGGATCACTGACTGAGAAGAAACTGCCTACTGAAGTATGCACTGGAAGGAATGGTGAATGGGAGAAGAGTTCGGCGCAGAAGAAGATATCAGATGATAGACGACATTAGAATATATGGATCATATGAGAAGACAAAGAGGAGGGCAGAAAATAGGAAAGATTGAAGAAAGCTGGGTTTGCAGTGAAAGACCTGCCCTTGGACAGAACACTGGATGAATGATTGAATTAATGAATGAATGAATTAATTAATTGCAATCCCCTTAAGGTGACATTTTTACGAGACAGTTTGCCTTTTCAAAATCGGAGTTCTGTGAGTGAAAAGGCTGATCAACTTGTATTTTCTGCTACTATTTCCTTTAACAATAATGTTAACCTATTTGTAAGTAAAAATTGACTTCGCTGTGTCGCATACAGCCCATGGAGGTCCTTGGGATGTAAGGATTTAGAGATCTCGCGCAGCATTAGAGAAAAGTGGGTAGCCAATGTCACGCCCGGGATGTCTTTTTTTTTTTTTTACTAGAATACAGTAAAACCTCTCATTTACGGACATCGAAGGGACATATTAAATCTGTCCGCATCTGGGAGGTGTCCTTTATTGGGAGGGAGGCTTCCCAATCTCTCAGTAAATTTATAATATGCATTACGTATCCCTTCACTCTTTAAATGAAATGTATTACTGTAGTTTAATACTAAATACAGTATACTACAGTAAATTCTTTGCAACTTTGAACTACAGCAGATAAGACCGAAAAAGGAAGCTACAGTCTGTGCCATGCAATTTTATTCTAGGTCTACAGTTATGCAGTACAGTTTTCAAATTAACCTTTACGTTCAGGTGCCATGTCTCTCGAAACAGAACAACTGATTGAAGTGGAGAGGATAATCCTACTAACCCCAACATGTGTCGAATACAATTTCACGATTGCCGAAACATTGGACCCATCAGACAGATTAAATTTTATGTCTATGTTTATCCACCCGCTTTCAGCTAACAAGGGGTAGCCGGCGAGATAGTGGTAGCCTACGAGACCCTTATTGTTCTCTTTCATGTTTAGGGATTTCTGTACTAAATTTTCCATTTTTGTAACACATTAGATCTTGAAATCAAAGTTCTGTCCGCAGTCAGGAGGTAAAGCAAGCTTGAGGACTGTGAAACAGCTGTCCGTGTCCGTGTCTGAGAGTGTCCGTAAACGTGAGTTAAATGTATCATTATTTCTATATTATTTCATTTAGGACATAAAAATCTGTCCGTATATGAGGAGTGTCCGTATCTTGGGGGTGTCCTCAAGGAGGGGTTTCACTGTACATGTTATAAGAGGTAATATGTATCCGCGAATTGTCCTAGAAGTTTGGTGAAACAACGTTTTCGTCTGAGATTGAATCCTCTTCCTTTCCACCCATAGTCGCTTAATTGTTGTAATTATCCATGGTAGATGAGACATCGTTCAAGACACTGTAATTTTGCTTATCCGGAAATGGGATTGTCCCGTATATCCATACAGCATTATCAGATAAATAAACGGTAGGTCATGTTAGTGACGTCCAATATGAATTTTGAAATTTCAAACGTATAGATACACTCTTATAAAAATTACATAGGAGGCGATTTGGCGCCGAGAAATTTGAGTCGAGTTAGCTTTGGCTTCTGGCCTAACTGGAAATGGCTCAAGTTTCGGTTCGTTAGAGCCACGTTCGTTCCCTCCTTTCTCCACGCCGATCAGGAAGCAAGCCGTAGACTATTGAACCGGAACACCGAGTCCGAGTTGCTAATTAAACGTTTACATGCAGAAATTTGCATTCATAAAGAAACGACCATAGCGTATGCAACGACGCGACGACTGATTAGAGCAGCTTGAATGTTGTCTGCAAGCCTTGGTCGTGGATCTGAGTCCTACCTACGTATGTGAAAGATGTTTGTCCGTTGTAAATACGGTACCCTGCCTACTTTTAACACAGTCTAGTATATACAGTCGCGAAGCTTGGGGTGATTTTTTGCATTTCTCGCGATAGTTGCTAGCCGCTTGGAGCGCTGTGTGTACTAGGAACAATAGACTGTGTCACTGCCATCGTGATCTAAAACAGGCCGTAAGGCAGACCATGTGACTCGCTTAACCCGATCACGAAGGGCGGCGTTTCAACCATATAAATTAATTGGAATGCATAAAAAGTAACATATATTTCTCTAAAATGTATTGTAATTGCATTAATAAAATTTAAAACAATGATTAGGAGACACTTCAGACATAATTCCTTGCGAGTTAAGGTGTAATATTATTTTTGGTGTGAAAATTGCGTTGTTCGTATGTGTAATAGACCTACCTGCCCTTATTTCGATTAAATATTGCGAAATTATTGTACATTCATTTATGCACGATTCAATAATTTTCAGGTGCACCGCACGAATATTTAGATATGTTAAAATTATAGGTTATGTTACTGTCCCATTTGCCCCTTTCTGTCTAATTTTAGTGGTCTCCAATGCCCTGCCATTCATATGGAATTGTTATAGGTTATGTTTACTATATCTTACATTCCTAAATTCGCAATTATACATTATAATTAAGCATAATGTCATGATGTATGATACTCCGCACATTCAATTTGTCTGTATTTTAATACTACAATTGAGTATTGAATTATTGTATTTATCTACTACCTAAGAGACGAAGTAACAATAGTACGTACACTAATTTCATAAGAGTGGTATGATAATTTTTTTGTCTTTATCAAGGAAGGTAGATGTGCTATATTAAAATCACAATATAAATTCTTTTTTATTAAACCTAAAAATAGCTTCTATTCTAAACTTAAAATGTTGATGCGAAAAGATTATATTAACATGTAAAATTCTCTTCACATTAAAATAACACAGTTTTGTAATAAAATTATTTCTGCAACATATTATGCAACAAGAAGTAAAGGGAACTTATGGACACATTACACTAAATAAAACCTAGCTATGATACGCAATAAAGTTATAATAATTCACTGAGCTCCATTCACTGAAATAGAAAACTCGAACATATATTACGGCCTGGTCTAGATCGAAAAGGCATTGACTGTGCCGTATTTCGCATTGTTGTGAAAAGTTGTGTAAATTGTGAAATGTTCGTTACCGGTTGTAATAACTGTAAATGACTAAAATACAATAATTTGAATAATAGTAATATGGGACAAGGAGACGTTTGTTGCACTATAAATTCTAAGAAAAAGAGGTCAGAGTTATCCTTCCGAAAGATCCAGGAAAGTGAGTTTATAAAATATAAAATATACTTTATGAAAATAATATATAAACCTTATGTATTTCGTATTTCAATGGTGGAAGGTGTTAATTTTTCAAAAGAACACTATATCAAAAGTACAATACATTTTATCGTCTGCTAGGGAAAGTCTGTGATGAGGCGATAGTAGCAATCCTGGTGGCTAGCAACTATCTATGGATGCATATTTCAACTGTTTATGTTTGCATATTTAGTAAGTATTGAGCTTCGCAACTGTATATAATAAACTATGCTTTTAATGTGAAAATTCGACTTGTGATAACTTCATGACATGTGATTTCCATATTTTGTTATTAGCGGCATCTGTTGGTTAATATGGAGAACTATCGCGGAGCATTATGCGGGGATTGCAGAAGAATATAATGATGATAATTAAGAAAGTAAATTTTTCATTATCAAAAAATTAAACTAAAATTAATAACATTGCAGGGTTATGAAATTCATAGAAATACAGTATTACAGTAATACGAATCTTTGCGCTTATTTAACAACTACTGTATTTGTAAATAAGGCCATCGTTCATTCCCTTAACATGATTGTCTCAATTTTCTCTTCTTATTAAATATATTTATTTTCGTAATCCGTACATCTACCACAATATTCAGACAGTAACTTTAAACCGGGACACAGAAAAAGAGATCATATTGATTTTGATTCTAATATTAACATATTAATACGGATACATATGTGTCGAAACTGTGAATAAATTAAACAGTAACATGGATGACAGTTATACTGCAAATAAAGAGAACTTTATGAAAGATTTATTACGTCCTCTAATGACTCCAGAATAACAAAGTTTTTTAAAAGCTAGTTAACGTAGTGAATGCAAAGACAAATGAATATGACAATAATAAATATTTTAAATATTGGCTTATTCAAAATTATTTTAAAATGTAAGCCTATTCGTATGAAATTGTAGAATTTGCAGTGAGTCCTTTAAAATGCTGATTGAGGGGTTCTTAAACATTAAAGAATAGATTTGTGTGTGTGTGTGTGTGTAATTTGCTACCAGATTCGATAAGTTTCTTCCCGACGCACAGTGGTCCAAAATCCATATTTAGGAGGACAAAAGTAGAAAAATGACATGTAAAGAAATGAAATATGACCCTTAAATTATTTTTCTTATATAACTGAGTAACACTGAATTGATCATCTTAATCAACGGAGGCTGCTGCAGAGCGAGATAAGAAGCCGGTAACATGCCACATTTCGCCACCCAGCATTCTTACTCAGCAAGTGCCGCGAGTCTGCCGTTTTCTTTGTGCTGTAACTCTGTTGTAAGTGGTCGATTCCATTCATATTTGGTATCAACATGTCAATTAGTTCTTTAAGTATGTAACACTGTTTGTTTTTGTTACATTTAATGTTATTATAGCATGTCAAATTAGCATGAATTGACACGGGACTAAATATAAATGTAACCATTGAGTGCAGACTTGGCTAAGGTAGAGGAAAGAAAAACATCCTTTGTTCCGTCCCAAAATGATTTTTTTCACTTCTTGGGGTATTTAACTCTATTTTAAATGAAGTCTTATGCAGATTTGCAGAAGTAATACATTATGCGCACTATTCTTTCCAGGTGCAGTAATGCAATTTTTCTCGATTACAGTTATTTAAATATCTGAGAACCGAATCTGCTTCCGAAGTACAATTCAGGGAATTCAAGGTAGCAGCTTGTTAGTTATGTATCAAATAAGCTTCCCGAGTGCCCAAAAGGTGCAATAGTACCTAAAATATCAAATTTTTCCCATAAGATAATTTATCGTTGGAGAGCAAGAGGATAAAGAATATGAGTTTTCTTTTTAACGAAATGAACATTGTCTTAGTGAACAACTTATTGAATTAGGTTCTCATCGTGATAGTAATGAAAATTTAGAGAAAAAGTACCCCTGGAAAAAGTCGTGACTGCCCAAGAAAGCTTTTCCATTACAGCAAGTATGAGGTCGAAACAAAAACAATCCAGAGAATTAGAGCTTGTATACAAAACACGTTTACTACCTGTAACTACTGTATTAAGATAATATTAAAATGGATTTGAGGGAGGTGGGATATGATGATAGAGACTGGATTAATCTTGCTCAGGATAGGGACCAATGGCGGGCTTATGTGAGGGCGGCAATGAACCTTCGGGTTCCTTAAAAGCCAGTAAGTAAGTAACTACTGTATAAAGTTTCATGAAAATCTGTTAGACAGAAGAAAAGTTACTAATTTTGTCTAAATGCATCTCCTTATAAGGGGCAGTTTCTCTTATACCAACGTAATCAGAGTTTGTACACAAAACAAATGTACTACGTGTAACTACGGTAAAAAAATTTCATAAAAATCTGTTAGATAGGAGAAAAGTTACTAATTTTGTCTAATTGCTCCCCCCTATAAGAGGTAGCTCCAGTTAGATAAACGTAATGAGAGCTTGTATACAAAACATATATGCTACCCGTAACTATTGTGTAAAATTTAATAAAAATATGTTAGATAGGAGAAAAATTACTAATTTTGTCTAATTGCGCCCCCTATAAGGGGTAGTTCCCTTCGTAATCAGAGCTCGTATACAAAATTATATGCTACTTGTAACCGCTGTGTAAAATTTCATAAAAACCATTGAGATAGAAGAAAAGTTACTAATTTTGTCTAATTGCGCCCCCATATAAGGTGTTCCCTTTATACCAACGTAACAAAAATTGGTATACAAAACATAGGCTATGTGCTACCTGTAACTACTGTGTAAAATTTCATAAAATCTGTTAGGTAGCTGAAAAGTTATTAGTTTGTCCCGCTAAATTTGCATTCTGGACCACTGTGCGACGGTAGGAAACTTTAAGAATTCATCGTGGACACACAATTATGGTTCTGAAATAAGTTTTAAATTTCTGACATACTTTATAAAAGCAATAATAGCTCATAGCATATGCGTGGGATTTTACAATGATTGTTCTAAAAAGTGTAGAACTACTCACAACTTTTAGTTGTCGTCAAATTTGTAAAACCTTTGAAGTGGTTTTAATTTTCAAAATGTGTTAAATAGGCTGCTTTGTTACGTCTGATGCTCAGTTGCTCATGAGTTCTATACGGAAGCATTGTAGCAGGAAGCGGTGGCTTCTTCGTTAGAAGCTTCCTGGAGAAACTAAAGACAACCACATCAAACTCAGTTCAGAGCATCTGGCCTGAAGCATAGGTTTTCAGATCTCGTGTAAACAGATACTCGTATGAAACCGAACTTTTGATTGTTACTGCAGAGTCGGTGTTTCTGAAGACGCGCCGCAGAGCACAAGATGTCTTTGGGTTTGTCCGATTTTCTTTAATGTGCTGGAGTTAGTAAGATATTTTTGGCGCACGCTCCAACATGACCCCACGTGGGTGACCTGAACCCTGCTGAGCGCTGGACGTGTGCCAGGCACACACACACACACACACACACACACACACACACACTTGTTACAAAATAATGTTACATCAGTTCGTCACTCTGTCAAAGCCGTATTCCGATTTACTTGCAAGAATATTATGCTATTTTGTCTACATATCCATTCTACGAGCCATCCATCCCTCCTTCCCTCAAGCTTTTCGTCCGTTCATCCATCCATTCACCCCGTTCGTCTACACTCTTTTCATGAACATGCAACAATTCATCCCTCATTCATCCTTCCAACAAATATCCGTTCATCTAACCAATCAGTCTTGGCTTTCCATCCATCTCTCCAGTTCTCCGTCCATGTGGCAAACCCAACTATCTCATAGGATAGGTCGCTAATACATGAACTCAATAACGAATGTGACTAACGGCTAGCTAGATAAATAGCACATCATCTTGAACTTGAAAAATGATTACTTGGTTTTTTTATTTACATAAACGGAGAAAAATCATGAACTAGCGACCAAACTTTTCATATATTTTTTTTCTGGCACTAGACACTATGATATACATGAAGTATTTGTCTGTCGGTAGTGCTATGTCTAAAGGCCAGCGTTTGGTCACCGAGTGAAGAAAGCAGATTAGCTGTGCTATGGAGTGTAGATGACAGCACAAGCACACGGAAAGTTCGGTATAGTCAGCGCATAAGATAATAGTACTGATGGTAACATGGCTAGGTGTCAATTTTATTAGTCTGAAACGGTTTTTTGCCGCCCTATATAGGAAACTGAAACATATAACCACATCATAAACACACACTCATCCCTCTCCACCTGATACAACTCGATTAAAATTAGTAAAGATCTGCTTGTTTTGGTAGTCGAGGATCATGCTAAAACATAAATTTTATGTATGCACCAAAATTGAAACAGTTTTCGAAGTACAATCATTGGTTATCCGAAATAAAATAAATTTTGAAATGTATATAATCAGTATTCATTGTAAGCTTAAATTTTAAGAGGACTTCTGAATATTACTGTAGTAAAGTTTATAATAAGCGGGAACTACTAGGTTTTTCGAGTTTCAAACAGGCACATTACCCGAATGGATGAGTATTACACTACAATAATACAAGGTTTTTATTAATTTGAATATTAGGTATTTATTGAAATTGTGCCAGTAATATGTAACGACTGTGCTGCCGCTATTTAATATTTTATTCTGTTTGCATATGTAATATATAAATATTCCAATGCAACAATAAAGTTAATGTTCATTTATTCAAATCATGTCCAATGTCTTGTTCATTAAAAACAGAGACACCGCCACTGCACGGAACCTCTGCTCCGTTACCACTCACACTGCTGTTTGGGGCAAGCGTGCACAGTGCAAATCAATTGATGACCACTGCACTACATTCTACACAGCGTTGAAGAAATTTGTCTATCATTGCGTCGCTAATATTTTTATGTAGATGAGAGAATTGTATGTATTTTTATGCTCGACCATGCCGAAATATAGTAATTATACACCTGGTAGCAGTCCTTTAATGCATGTCATTAAAGTACACCTATTCATTAAAGTTCAGGTTTTCGATTATTCTCGGATATGCAATCGAAAGACGAGGGAAACGTCACGGAGGCTGGAAATCCAATACTGTCGCAGAAGGTTATGTTCTGTTACTATAATAGTTAGCGTTAATTGTAAATAATATTCAAATAAATTCAATTTGTCATCTCGTTTTTCAATTCTAAATCAATTTCCAGGTTATACATTCTTTGCATTACATCAAGGTCAATGACATTATTGTTCCTCGGAAAAAATCAATACTTTCGCGTCTGCGCACATCTCACAATTCACGGTGAGCTATGAACAAGGTCACTTCCGATCTTCTGTCAGATACAAATAAAATGTATACTTCTGAATAATTTCAAGTTATAAATATGGTCGAGCATAAAAAGTCGTATGAAACTTGCCTATAATGGTAATTAAGACGCTCGTATGAAAATTATGAAACTCGCTTGCGCTCGTTTCATAAACAAACATACTTGCGTCTTAATTACTATCATTATAGGCTCGTTGCATAATGTACTAATATTTACTACTAGCCGTACCCGTGCGCTCCGCTGCACCCGTTAGAAATAAATATAAAGTAATTACATAATTAAAATAGGGCATTTGATCCAGGGAACATTCGTGTTTGATATAAGGATAAATCGTTTATTATGTTACTTAATTTAAATTGTATTTGCATAATTAAAATGCGATCATTTTGATCCAGAGACCACTCATTTGGTCATAAAAATTATTTTAGGAAATACAGGAAACGAATGTACAGAATAGCCTATCAAGTTTTCTGTGCATAAGAAGCTATTTTAATCTTACCTGTCCTCGATTCACTCAGAAGTTACTGTAATAATATTATAGCATTATGTCCATCTAGAGAAACTACACTTTCCAATGGTGAATTAATAATTAATTATACAAATCGGTTAATTTAGCTTCTGATATTACTTCATACAAACACAGAAACATTATCTGTAGGCTATCTTTCATAGCTTTCGATTGTTGCTGTCCAAGGCCCCTTATAGACGAAATCGTTTGTTTTTTATCTCATTACACGGCCTTAGATGGCAGTTATTTTAATTTTTAAACCCATTTATCTCATTAAATATCAGTCCTATTAAAATTTTTCATGGAATAAAACTTATCGGAAATTATTTTTAAAGAAACTTTTGTTATGTAACATTTTTCACAAAAATCAATAATAAGCGAGATATTTTGATTTATTTAATTCAGGCCCCCTTATAACTCCCCTTTTAAATAATGTATTTTGAATGCCATATAGCCTAAAATCTAAGTTACAACGAACTTAATTTATATTCCAATTTTCATCGAAATCCGTTCAGCCATTATCGCGTGAAAAGGTAACAAACATAGACAGACAGACAGACATACAGAGAAAAATTTCAAAAAAGCGATTTTCGGTTTCAGGGTGGTTAATTGTATATGTTAGGACCAATTATTTTTGGAAAATCGAAAATTACCAGAAAAATTTCGGCTACAGATTTATTATTAGCATAGATCTGCAATTTTAATTTAAACATAACTCTACTGTACACTGGGTTCCAAAGAAAGGAGAAAAGAACTAGAGGTCACAATAACATTAAACATTGATAATTGATTAAACAATGCAGAAGTATGAGGAAGAGTAGAACCATCATCTAGTACTGTATAGTCTCGGAAGCTAATCCTAAGGCAAATAATGTTTCTGGTGAAATTATCTTGAACACCCAGAAGGTTACGAAGTGTTGGGTCGGAAAGGGCGAACCGCCCACGGCACCGAAACCGATACGGCACCAACTTTCACCTCGTAATCTATTTTATGAAATTTCGCATGTAACAGATCAACTTTCTCCGTGATGTAACGCCTCGTGGTCATCCAGTGCAAGAACATGCTTGCATCTGGTCCGAATTCGAGTCTTGACATCGGTCACTCTTAATTCGAGGTTTAATATAATAGTATCACAGAGTTTGTCTTACACGTGTGATTTGAGTGTTTTGGTGACGTAATTGTTTGGTATTCTGTGGTTTGAACGAAATGAATATGTTATGACATCTGGTTCTGTTTTTGTGAATCCATTATAATGATAATTAGAACAAGTATTTAGAAAAGCTCACATGGTCTGAATTAAAATAACGAATATTACATAATATACATGCTCTGTGAAAGCAAAGTTTGTCGAACCTAAAGAAAAAACTCGTTATTTTAAGCTTTAACTTCTATTTTAGGAGTTCATAACCGTCCTTAGTAATTACTTTAATCAGCTTTAGACGCAGTATTGTGCGTTCTAACTCGTCCTAGGGTCATTTTAGACAGTCAGTTGATGAAATAAAGCTATCGAAAATGGAATATCCTTTTCTTGATATTATGAAGATCAATAAAGGAAAAGTTGTATGAGCAAAACGCCCTTTCTTCTTTTTCAACTCTGTGTACCAGATGTCACCAAGATAACGATTGTCCAGGCATCTGGTACGAAAGCAGTGGGAATATGTCCGTTGAAAATATCACTTTTTCATATCACTCTCTGCTTAACAATTATTCTTCAGCAATAGGCCTATATTCACATTTATAATTTTCTGCAACCCCAGCATTCTCCAATCTTTCCCATTTTCTCTCTTCCTCTTAGTTTCTGCATATGATCATACATCTCAGTGTCATCTTTCACCTGATATCTTCTTCTGCCCCGAGCTCTTCTCCCGTTCACCATTCCTTCCAGTGCATCTTTGAGTAAGCAATTTCTTCTCAGACAGTAACACAGTCACTTTCTTTCCCTCTTTCTGATCATTTTCAGCATCATTCTTTCTTCACCCACTCTTTCCAGCACAGTTTTATTTCTCATTCTGTCTGTCCATTGCACACTCTTCATTCTTCTCCATATCCGCATTTCAAATGCTTCTAGTCGCTTCTCTTCACTTAGTCGTAATAAACTGTAAAAATTGAAAATGTTATCATAAAGTCAATGTAATTCGAAAATAGTAGATGGTAACAAACAAGTACTGTATCCATTTTTGAGAATTATGTATACAAAGGAATGTACTGTATTGTCGAATGCACGGAGTTGTACGCTCCGATTGTTTCTAATGGGTTTATGCAACTCTAGCACCAATCTTTCCTACAGCCATAGGATGTTTTATGGTGGCGTCGTGATAGAGAATCGGGCAGGCGGCCATGTGGAACATGGCATGCATCTCGATCTGCTATCGGTCATATCCAAGTAGCGATTGCTTATTGCGAACAAGAGTATTTTAATGTAAGTGATAGAGGAACGTCCAGACACCCCACATGGAAGCCTCCTTAACTGCGTTACTGTAACAGAGTAACCGAGACTTCTGAAATGTCAAGGGTAATGTCTACATCACTCATAATAAATATCAGCCTTCATGCAAACGGGGAAAATAGTCTCTTATGAGTATTTCAATACCACCTTCGTCGTAAGTCAAAATTTCACATATGACGTAGATGTTTGTCGCTTTTGTTATGTGTTGTCTTATTTATTTATTTATTTATTTATTTAATTATTTATTTAATTATGTATGTATTTATTTATTTATTTATTTATTCTGGTGTAGTTAAGGCCATCAGGCCTTCTCTTCCACAACACCAGGAATACAAATACAGTAATAGAAATAAACAGAAAAAAATACACTATATACAAAGTAAAGTTACACAAGAAATAAAGAGGAGAGGAAAAAAACACTACAAACAAAGTAAGGCCACACAAAAATATACACAGGTTGCAGTCACACAAACTTTAAATGACTGATTAAGTATCATAATTAATTCTATCCTAACCAATTAAATAACATAAACAAGAAACTTTCAATTTTAATCTAGATTAAAAAATAAAAAGAAAAAAAAACACAAATCAATACTCCTAGCAATACTTAAAAAATATTAATTAAGACAAAATTTTCCAATTTAATTTTGAATTGTGATGAAGTCCGGCAGTCCCTGACATCATTAGGTAACGAATTCCAGAGGCGAGGTCTTAGATGGTCGTCAGAGATCATTTGTGTCATGTACCGTCTAGACTACATACTTCTCTCCTTCCTCGGAAAAAAAATGGATTCAGGAAAAATCTCAGTAATGCTATAGGAAGAATGTTAGAAATATTGCAAACTTATATCACACAATGAAAGTGTTGACTTTTAATTGGTCTTCTAGATTCTGGCTCTGTTCTTGCTATCCTTTTACTTTTGTCCAGGAAGAAATGTAGGCTAATATAAACATACTATAATTTTAATTATTAAGTCATATATACAGAATGAGCCGTAAGCAATGTAATTAATTTCAGGGGGTTATTCTTTGAGATATTTCAAACAAAAATTTTAATACAATTTTGCTCGCCTTTGCTTCCTTTTCGAGATAAAAATTGTTTTATAGGGTATGAAATATTTCGTAGCGTGTTTTGGGAAATCAATTGATTTAATTCCAAATATGCTCAGTCAATTTAAGAGAGCAGTGTGTTCTTCAAATGTGCAGAAATTTGATCCGAACAAATGTAATATTTTAAAATTCCTTTTCAAAACGAAAAGTTACATTGGTTTGGATCAATTTTCTGCATATATAAACGACAAAACTAAAGTACTAAAAATAATTTATTTTCATAATACTCTGCTCTCTTAAATTGACTGAGCATATTGGGAATTAAATCAATGGCTTTCCTAAAACATGCTATGATATGTTTCATATAAAACAATCTTTATCTCGAAAAAGAAGCAAAAACGAACAAAATTGTATGATACTCATTCGTTTGAAATATCTCAAAGAATAATCCCCTGAAATTAATGGCATTACTTACGGTTCACAGACATGGTAACACAGACAAAAAGAAATATAAAATATTACCTCCCATACATTTACAGGTAGGCCTGCGTTATCTCTTACTTAAGTGAGAAATACATTATCAGTATAAGGACTCCTTCTCTTCGCTCACTCGGAATGTCTGGTTATCTTGTTCGAAACTTTTTGTGGGATTCTGGATCAAGTCTTTTCTGTTAATGGCTACGATGTCTGCTCTCCTGTTACTCCCACATTCTGAGACGCAGTGCACCTCTCACGAACCTTTCACGTAGCTTTTCTAAGCATTGATGCAATATGCGTTCAGATCTTATGGTGTTGTGTTACATTTTGTAATTTTCGTGATAAAAAATTGTAGTGGAAAATTATGTAATACACAGTAATATACACTTTTAGTTTTGCCAAACATAATTGTGGCAAAACATTGCAGTGGAAAATTATGTAATATACAGTAATATACACTTATAGTTTTGCCAAACGTGATTGTGGCAAAACATTGTAGTGGAAAATTATGTAATTCACAGTAATATACAATTTTAGTTTTGACAAACTTGTGGCAAAACATTGTAGTGGAAAATTATGTAATACACAGTAATATACACTTTTAGTTTTGCCAAACATAATTGTGGCAAAACATTGTAGTGGAAAATTATGTAATATACAGTAATGTACACTTTTAGTTTTGCCAAACATGATTGTGGCAAAACATTGTATTGGAAAATTATGTAATACACGGTAATATACAATTTTAGTTTTGACAAACTTGTGGCAAAACATTGTAGTGGAAAATTATGTAATACACAGTAATATACACTTTTAGTTTTTCCAAACATGATTGTGGCAAAACATTGTAGTGGAAAATTATGTAATACATAGTAATATACACTTTTAGTTTTGCCAAACATGATTGTGGCAAAACATTGTAGTGTAAAATTATGTAATACACAATAATATACAATTTTAGTTTTGACAAACTTGTGGCAAAACATTGTAGTGGAAAATTATGTAATACACAGTAATATACACTTTTAGTTTTGCCAAACATAATTGTGGCAAAACATTGTAGTGGAAAATTATGTAATACACAGTAATACACACTTTTAGTTTTGCCAAACATGACTGTGGCAAAACATTGTAGTGGAAAATTATGTAATACACAGTAATATACAATTTTAGTTTTGACAAACATAATTGTGGCAAAACATTGTAGTGGAAAATTATGTAATACACAGTAATATACAATTTTAGTTTTGACAAACATAATTGTGGCAAAACATTGTAGTGGAAAATTATGTAATACACAATAATATACACTTTTAGTTTTGTCAAACATAATTGTGGCAAAACATTGTAGTGGAAAATAATGTAATACATAGTAATATACACTTTTAGTTTCGTCAAACATAATTGTGGCAAAACATTGCAGTGGAAAATTATGTAATAAACAGTAATGTAGTCTACACTTTTAGTTTTGTCAAACATAATTGTGGCAAGACAGTATTCTATAGACAAAAATTAGCAGTCGAAACACAATATGCAAGTAATCACAATTTACTTAATTTCTAAAAAATATTTTATAAATATCAGGTCTTGAAACAGCGTAGGTATATAGTCTATCTCCAGTTTTCAACTGATCATAATTCTTGCACAATAGCGCATTGAATGATGATAAAGATTATGTAGCTTTATTAGGGAGAAGAGAGGAATAAATTGCACACCACGGACTGAATTCGTATTAGATATTTTTATTAAATTTCTCGCGAAAATTATCTCTTAAAGGTTTGCTATTCCATATAGTCAACATGTGGAATAGTCTGTAGCCTAAATCTCACGCAAGGTTATTCTTATACAAACGAAATGAAGTGGCAGCTACCTTTCTCTTACTTCAGCATTAGAGGCAGACCGATATCTTTGTATCCACATGGTGTGCAATTATATTTCCATTAAATAATAACAACGTATTAGTTTGATATTGATCAGGAGATTACACCATCCACTGCATTATATGGTTCATTGATTGCTAATATGCTGCACTTGTGGATAAAGACATGTCATTAGCAGTCATTCTTTACAGTATTACATTATATTATACACTTTCTCTGCTTTGATTGGAAAACGTAGACTACATTTAACCTTAAATTAGTCATAGGATATATTAATTTCTTCAAACAAGAGCTTCACAATATATGCTTAAACATATATTGACAGGATACAGAAATGTTGAAACGCTGAGAAGACGCTTGGAGGATAATCTATGAGTGGGAATGAGCCATTGAAGTGGATGATTGTGGTGACTAATGCAAACAAAATAGACCTACATTTATTATCGTGCCTTCATAATATAAGAACAGAAGTTTTGATGTAAACAGAGTGAACCGTAAGTAATGTCATTAATTTCAGGAGGTTATTCCTTGAGATATTTAAAACAAAAAAAGTTTAATACAATTTTGCTCGTTTTTGCTTCCTTTCCGAGATAAAAATTGCTTTATATGAAACATTTCATAGCGTGTTGGGAAAGCCATTGATTTAATTCCTAATATGCTCAGACAATTTAAGACAGCAGTGTATTTTTTTCCCTCGCTGTTATTTATACTCGCTTTAACATCTTTGGTCATATCGCGAGTTAATCTTTGGTTGAAATCCGAAGGCCTGTGTACCATTGTTGAGACTGGTTCTATTGTGAATTAGATGGCGACTGTATTTGTTATGAATATGATTTCGTTGATGAATGAGACCGGTGATTTTCAGGGATGTTGTGGCCCGAATTTCCTGGCATTTGCCTTACGATTGAGGAAAAGCTCTGAAAAACCTCAACCAGGAAATTCAACCCGACCGGGAATCGAACCCGAGCCCTCTGCGTAAGGGACAACCATGCTGACCCCTACACCACAGAGGTGGTCAGCAGTGTATTATGATGATAAATGATTGAAAGAATTTTACTTTTATAAATTATTGATAAAATGGCAAACTTACTAGTGTTAATTATATAAGCACGTGTGGCTTACAGCTGTTTCGGTGTATACTGTACACCATCATCAGAGCCTACTCACACGTGCTTATATAATTGACACTAGTAAGTTTGCCATTTTATCAGTCATATTTTGTATGTTAGTTTTAAAAGTAGTGTACGCAAGATTCAAGATTGATTTACTTTTATCCCCTAAATCTGCAGAAATTTGATCCGATCAAATATAACATTTTAAAATTCCTTTTCAGAACGAAAAGTTGTATTTCTTCGAATAAAATTTCTGCATAATATTTAATGGACAAAACTAAAATTCTTTGAATCATTTATTATCATAATACTTATTTACTTTACTTACTTCAAAATGGCTTTTAAGGAACCCCAAGGTTCATTGCCGCCCTCACATAAGCCCGCCATCGGTCCCTGTCCTGTGCAAGATTAATCCAGTCTCTATCATCATATCCCACCTCCCTCAAATCCATTTTTATATTATCCTCCCATCTACGTCTCGGCCTCCCCAAAGGTATTTTTCCCTCCGGTCTCCCAACTAACACTCTATATGCATTTCTGGATTCGCCCATACGTGCTACATGTCCTGCTCATCTCAAGCGTCTGGATTTAATGTTCCTAATTATGTCAGGTGAAGAATACAATGCGTGCAGTTCTGTGTTGTGTAACTTTCTCCATTCTCCTGTAACTTCATCCCGCTTAGCCCCAAATATTTTCCTAAGCACCTTATTCTCAAACACCCTTAATCTCTGTTCCTCTCTCAAAGTGAGAGTCCAAGTTTCACAACCATACAGAACAACCGGTAATATAACTGTTTTATAAATTCTAACTTTCAGATTTTTTGTCAGCAGACTAGATGACAAAACCTTCTCAACGGAATAATAACAGGCATTTCCCATATTTATTCTGCGTTTAATTTCCTCCCGAGTGTCATTTATATTTGTTACTGTTGCTCCAAGATATTTGAATTTTTCCACTCCTTCGAAGGATAAATCTCCAATTTTTATATTACCATTTCGTACAATATTCTCGTCACGAGATATAATTATATACTTTGTCTTTTCGGGATTTACTTCCAAACCGATCGCTTTACTTGCTTCAAGTAAAATTTCCGTGTTTTCCCTAATCGTTTGAGGGTTTTTTCCTAACATATTCACGTCATCCGCATAGACAAGAAGCTGATGTAACCCGTTCAATTCCAAACCCTCTCTGTTATCCTGGTCTTTCCTAATGGCATATTCTAAAGCGAAGTTAAAAAGTAAAGGTGATAGTGCATCTCCCTGCTTTAGCCCGCAGTGAATTATCATAATACACTGCTCTCTTAAATTGACTGAACACATTGGGAATTAAATCAATGGCTTTCCAAAAACACGCTATGAAATATTTCATATAAAACAATTTTTATCTTGAGAAGGATGCAAAATCGAGCAAAATTGTATTAAACTTACTTTTTTTAACATTTCGCAAAGAATAATCCCCCTGAAATTAATGACATTACTTACGGTTGACCCTGTATAGGTGATATTCTTTTTAAAATATTAATAAATGTAAACGTTTCCCTTTAGACGCCATAAAGCTGGATAGGGAGCATGGATGTAGAGTTCCAGAGAAACTAAAGCAACGTGTATAATATAATGTAGTACTGTAAAGAAAGACTACTAATGACAAGTCTTTATCGACAAGTGCAGCATATTAGCAATCAATGAACCGTATAATCGCTATCTGCTGAATTTCACCCATAACTACGTCAAAATCGAGACTAGGCCATATTGGCCGTACTGAGTCCACCTACCTTATATTATCGACTATACATTTTAGACAACCGTTCGTTCATGCTCGCATAGAAAGAATTCTCACGACACTTCAACTGCGCTCACTGTAATAGTGAAACTTTCAACTCATTACAACCAGTAGTTATAGCTCAGTGGTAGAGCATTGGACTGCATATCGAGAGGTCCCAGGTTCGAAACTAAGTGGCACCTATTTTTATAATTATATTTAATATTGTTTTATGTAGACATCAGTAAAACAGTGCTGTTGAAGGTAACTTATTTAATTTGTATACATTTATTTATTAACAAAAAAAAAACAATAATTTCAGTAAGCTAATGTTTTTAAGTAGGTCTGCAATTGTTTGAATCGGTTGCGACTGAGAGGATAAAAAGAAACAAGGGAGTACTTCAAGCCAAATACGCTTGAAATCGGTGCGACGGATATGACGTCAAATTATACCTTTTACGTCCCATAATCCACCGCGAAATACCGCCAATTGTCAAATATTAAGTTGCTACTATCGGTTTTGGTCATACGTAAACGGATTAGAATGGATCTGGAGGTAACAGGACTACTAGCAGATTATGATATCAATGTATGTTTCACTGTATATTTATTAGAAGTGTTATGGTTGTGACATGGACTGAACACTTCAATTCCACATTCTTTCTCTTATCAAGAAGGATGTTGGCATTCCTTCATATGTTAAAGCATATGGGGACATATCAATGGACATATTCTACAGTTGAGCCGAACAGAATATTAGCTTATTTATAAAAAAAAAACACTTGCTGAACTTGACTACACTTTTGAAATATTCACAGCAACACGAAACACGAAACAATTTATAATCGTAATAATATAAACAAAACAGCTGATAAACACACCGGAAAAAGAGATGAACTATGGGTAATTTGACGGCCATACCAGTACACCTTTTTGGTTCCACCGTTTCAAGCTTATGGCCTGGAGTTGGGTTGCGATTGCTGCCATGTGGCATCTGGTGGGAAACAATTGAAAGCCAGTGTTAAAAGTATTTTTGCACGCTATCGTAAGCTACGTGATTCATATAAGGACAATTATTTTGGTATATTATTTCGTTTTTATTAGAAACTTTGTAACTGAACGTAAAAGAAATGTTGTTTGTTGCATCGTTGTGGTAGGAGAAGAATTCGCATCTTTATCTACAATCGTGGGAAGACTGCATGGCTCGGACGTGGGTTCGATACCCTGCTCAGGCTGATTAGCCTACCTGGTTGGGTATTTCCAGAGGCTTTTCTTAATTGTAAATGCGAATGTTGGGTAAACACATGGAGAATTCTTGGTCTCATTGCGTCATATATCATCTGTCATCAATTCCATCGATACTAAAGAAGCAAGTAGTTGTTACAGCACCGTTAAATAACAGACAGAAAAATACTGCATGGCAAATGTTACAAAATACATTATAGTTCCAAAATGTAGACATGATTCCACATTTTCACACCACAAGCTTCTATTTTTTATGAAGAAAAGGAGGTTACTTACATTACCTATTATGTACGAGAAGGAAATATATTTTTTAATGTGTGCCAGAGACATAAGGAGAAACATTTTACACGATAGGAAACTTCTGATAAAGTTGTTCAGCTACATAGGTCCTGCAGTGAACTACGGAGCGAAATAGTGAAAGAGCTTGCGCATTCTTTTTCTAACCTCCTTCCAATTACAGACGCCGCACATTCCAACGCACAATTCATTATGCACTTGGGACTTCACAGAGTGCTGTTCTTGCCTGTCGGGACCCCAGTGAACCTCTCTCATTTATCCCATGCGGCTTCAACAACGCTGAAGTCTGCTTTAATGGCTTTATCTTTTTTTTTTTTTTTTCTGACAGTTACTTTCTTCTGTCATCATCAAACAGAACATGTTCACTGATAAAAGAAGTTCACGATTATGTACGAACACGTTGTTTTGATGAAACCCATACCACGTTTAGAGTTTTCTTAATATTGTCATGTATTTCCAATAGCATGTTCAATTCCTTTAAATTATTTTTGCAATACTTATAAATGTATGTATGTATTTATTTACACTGCAAGTGGGCAAGCACCCGGTGGCAGTGGTATATACAATATTAACAATACACAGTTAAAATGATCAGCAATACACAATAAAATTTACAATACATAATACAATTTACAACACATATACAATATTATACACAATACAATTTAACACAATAATAATAAAACATAAAATAAAACACCTAATTTTACAACACAACCTACATAATTATGTATAGGTCCTACATAAGTTTCAATAGTCTTTCACTTTACTCTCATCTCATTCCCTGTAGTGGCACTATGACGCATTTCACTGACACTTTAGCACATTTCACTGACACTCTGTAACACATTTCACTGACACTATAGAACACATTTCATTGACGCTATAAATTATCACTGATCGGAACTGTTCACTGCACTGTAAAACCATAACTTCACTGACTCACCTCGCTTCACTGATACAACAGTTCAAATAAGTAAAATAATTGCATTCTTATGCATACTTATAAACAGAACTACATTTAAACTAAACATTTCTAGTCTAAGGCCCTCTTACACGCTATTTTTAAATAATTTACAATTCAAACCAAGGAAGTAAACTCGTCAGGCTAGATAAATACATGTCACCTTAAAAAATTAAATGTTGAATGTCACCTTAATTTTAATTTTCACTTTATATACAACTTTTTAAATTATTCTTGAATCTCCTTAAGGAAGGACAGCCCTCAAAGACCGCTGCAGGTAGGTCATTCCAATCATTTATAGTTCTATTTAAAAATGAGAATTTACCTACATCCGTTTTCTGTTTCCTACATTTGATTTTAAAATCATGATCGTTCCTACCATAGTACGTTGGCTTTTCTAACCGAGCCGTTATGTCTACCCATGCTTTCTGACCTAGATGTGCTCTATACAATGATGTTATTCTAGTTTTCCTACGTCTGTTTTCCAAAGTTTCCCATTTAAGTTCTTTTATCGTATCGTTCCCATCTTCTCTTTTACCTTTAACAAATTTAGCTGCCCTATACTGGATTCTTTCTAAGGAATTTATCTGATATATTCTATAGGGATCCCAACACGTAGTTCCGTATTCCATTAACGGTCGCACTAATGTTAGATATGCTATTTCCCTCGATTTGGGACTAGCCTTTCTCAAGATTCTCATAATAAAGTGAAGTGCCCTCCATGCTTTGCCTGTAACATTATCAACATGCTCTCCCCAAGAAAGTTTGGAGTTTAAATACACTCCTAGGTATTTACAACATTGTTCTTGCGGAATTACAACACCACTGAATTCGTAATTAAGACTAGTTTCCTCTCGGGTTTTACAAAATGTTATAGATTTACTTTTAGAACCATTTATTTTCATCCTATGCTTTAACGCCCAGTTGTAAATGTTATTCAAGTCTGTTTGAATAGCATCTACATCTGAATTATTTCTAATCTTTCTATAGATAATGCAGTCGTCTGCAAATAGCCTCACATTTGATGTAATATCCTGGCATAGGTCATTTACGTATATTATAAAGAGTAATGGACCCAGAACGCTGCCCTGTGGCACCCCTGAACTTATATTTCCAATTTCCGATATTTCATGACCTACTCTAACTCTCTGGGTTCTACCTTTTAAGAATTCCTGGATCCATAGCACCACTCTTTTATCTATTCCTAGCCTACTTAACTTATCTATTAATATGTCATGTGGCACCAAATCAAATGCTTTCGAAAAGTCAATCACAACTGCATCGATTCTTCCGCCTCTATCTACCTCTTCAGCTAGATCTATCTAAAGACTGTTAATTTTATCATGTTTACGATCATTATTTGGAAGCTTAGTTCAATTTGTTGAATATTCTATTTCCGAAACAGGAAAATACGGAAAAATTCAATTTTTTGAAAGAGATTATTAATTGTATGTTTAACATGTTCATCTTTACTAATACACTTACTTCAGTTATCCTTAAGACTGTTTAATGTTCAGAAATTAATGTAGGAATTAAAATTTATGATAGCTATAGGATAATAATTATTATTCCCTCCGTTTTAGTTACTCAATCTTATTCCCTCCGTTTATCTGTGCATCAAGTGCTTTATAAGGAAGAAAAGGTCACAAAGAAAAGTTCTGTTGTGAATAATAATAATAATAATAATAATAATAATATGTTTACTATAATGAATTAACTTGTTACGGTACTTATTATGTTATTGTCAAAATAAGTTTGTGTCGCAATATGACTTTTGTTATAAATTAAAGCGACAATAAATAAATTAAAGAAATAATAATAATAATAATAATAATAATAATAATAATAATAATAATAATAATATTAATAATAATAATAATAATGATCACGCGGTGTAGCCTCGTGGTCTAAGGCTTCATACCTTAAACCAGTGGTCGTCAGCATTCGCTGAAATGGGTAAAGTGTAACGAGTGTGACATAATATGCTCCGTCGTGCAGAAGGAAGAAGCAGAAAGTATACCTGTCAGCATCCACGGATGCACGCCAATGCAATGTCTTATCCACGGGTAAGAGCCGCTAGCCCGAGGATGCACTGTTCTAATGACCGCTGCCTTAAATTATCAGTAGGTACGAAATGAGCGCTGGTTCGATTTCTTATGAAGGAAATAATTTTCTCGTAAAATTTCGGTTAATGCATGGAACCAGTGCCCACCCATCACCGTGATGAATTTGGGGATCTACCAGGAGAATCGAAATTCTCGAAAGCTTTCTATAATGGCTGGTGGAATCATTGCGCTAACCGCACGTTACCCAAGTAGTAACTGGATAACCATTTACATCTGCTGATGTGTGTGGATGTGAGACCAGCAGTTGACTGGTATGCCTTGGCCCTCCATGGGCTGTCGTGCAACTGATTTTTTTATTACTAGTATTAGAAGGCGCAAAGTTAGTCACAAGTCTAGAGATTTGGCTTTCCGTGTTGAACATCTGGATTAACTTCCGGGAAGCTCAAGAGGAATTTGTGACGAACAAAGTCTGCAGTAGATTGGGCTAGATTTTCTCTGGGTAGTCCCGTTTTCCTCCGTCACAAATCCACCGTTTCTCCACTAATAGTTGTTTATGTATGCATTTATTTACATTGCAAGTGGGCAAACATCCGGTGGCAGTAATAACTTAATTACACACAATAAAAATTAGTAGGTCTTCACAATAATTACAATTAGGATAATACATAAAATAACCTAATTAATAAGTGAACCTAATTTTCCATTACAACCTACATATGTATAAGTCTAAGCCCTACATAAGTTTCACATTGGTACTAATAAAATTAAATAAACAAAAAAATTAGTAACTTACAGGATCTGATGATCGATGGCAGACACGTCGAAATTGCCCGTCCGCAAGATATACGTAGTCCAATGGACAGTCTTCTTCTTCTTCTCTCCCTCTTCCTCTCCTTCTCTCTCTCATATGGAAGAAATGAAGATAACACACTACTTTAATCGAAATTCAAGGAATTTAAATTACAGTGCCTGAACTACTTTAATCGAAATTCAAGGAATTTAAATTACAGTGCCTGAAAATATTAAAAATCCTCTACTGAAGAACTTTATTTTATAAGCATCTTTTCTCTCTTGTATTTAAAAAATGCACTGAAAATTACTCCCATACGGCAAGAGACCTGCCTGAGTATCTACTGTTACGTTTTTGATGTAGATAGTATATGGTCGTTCTTAATCCGCAATTGCACCAAAAACTTTAAATTAGTCATTTTTCATATGCAAGCTTTATTATTTTTTTCTGAATGACAGTTCCTTAATTTTGTTAGGAAGAATGACGAATTCGCAACAGCTGCTGTTCGAACACCGATTTATGAATTACCAAATTGATAGATCTCAGATTCCAGTCCTGATGACTGAGAAATGTCTTTGCTCGCAGACAATTTAGAACTGACAAAGATGACTGTTCTTCACGACCTGAACTGCTCTTCACGATATTAATTCGTACGTCTCATCTTATTCGTGGCTCATTATTTTGTCCTGGTGCAGGTAATGTTCAAATTACCACCACTAACAGTGACTGAGTCTTAATATTACAACTAGACAATGTTGCTTAAGCGCGAATGAATAGTGTTATCAGTAGCGGCTGGTGGTCAAAATAATGAGTATGCTACAATTTCTATATTGGCCTACTATATACACTTATATGCATTTATCTTAATTTGAGTCTCGCCTAGTGACGAAATATGAAGTCCATACGACATTCCTTCCTACTGCAGAACCTGTCAATTACCCTGGTGTTAAACCCTTCAACTTGGATATCATACTCTTTTCTATTGACAGTGTTACTTCACAGAATGGATCCTGTGAATTGTTGGAGGCTATGTATCGTAACAATTGAACAGCTCCATCTATATTCCGGAAGGCAGGTGTTCCGTATAGAACTCAAAGTTGTGTCTTTAACAATCTTTTGTTCAGTACAGTATAGCTGTTGACAGCAACTTCAAGTTAGCGTTCAGGAAAATTAGGCTATCCAAAAATTTCCAGAAAATTTGCTGTTTAACAATTTTGTTGCATCTAGATAGCTTAAAGACTGGAAACGGTGAGTAGTTTTCTGAATTATACGGTCACATACTTCCTTGGCTTCAGTTTTCTGGGATTCCATTCTCCGTCGCTTGCCGACTGATTCAGGAAGAACCTAAAAAACCAGGTAGACGGCAGCAGCAGTCGGACACTTGAATTACCAAATAGGCCTACATTGTAAATAGTTCCGAGTTCTTCCACAAACAAGCATTCTCTCGTTACGCTTTACTTTTGCAATCTCCAAGCTGTGTTGTGCTGAAGCTGACTACAGCACTTCCCCGCGTAAAAATAGCCAATCAGGGCAGTGATTTCAGCTTCGCACATGCGCATTAATTGTCTACATTCTCGTGTAGAGTTTTGAGTAGCACATTGTACCCCCTGAGGCACCAAAGAGCTAAGAGCGAAGACTAAACACTCTATAACGCGTCATGAACATAACCTCGGAAAATTGTCAAATGGCAGATCAGATACTATGGTGGTATTGCAAATACATTATTTGAGCAAAAATTATCATTGTGCTGTAGCACTGTAGCACATAAGGACGGGCCACCCCTGAGTGTTATTCTAGGCAGTTAAAAAACCGCATGAAAGGGATATAGTGATTAGAAATTGGTAATTCTCTCCTTTGTTCTGGTAGTTTACATTTTTTATTTGTTTTTCTTTTCCTCTTCAAAAATATTTAATTCGTTCAGGGGAACGGTGTACTTTATATTGAGTGGTTTACAAGTGCAGCTCGCATAACTATTCCATCCATCCCGAGATTTCATGCAGGGGTCAGAAATATGGTTTATCCTTTTAGATTCTGTTCTATCGAATCATTATTCCATACTGACATCGTTTCTGAATAGTTATAGTCTTTTAAAGTGAGATGTTAAATACTTATCAACAACAGTAATTTTGAAACTGAAGCAAATCTCAATTTTAGTCAGTAACGTATGCCTGACTTCTAATAAATTAACAGCTATAAATAAAGTGAATTTACCATTTTATAGCAGACTTGGAATGTCTCGGTTCATTTTGTGTCCGTGATATCGTTTACTGAATCAAATGATTTTATCTTGGCCTGTAAATATAGTACTTGCAGTATAGTTTCGTGATACATTTAGCAATTGCGAGGCCCGTAACGATGCCATTAATCTGTCTACTGACTAACATTTAAACGGAGCGTATCCTACTACCTGATACTACTTTGTTTTGCTTAAGAATAACGGCTGTGATAGTTAGTAGAACGAGGAAGTTAATGGAATTGCATGTTTTTATTGATTTGGAATATTGAAAAAGTAAAAGTGTATCTTTCCCCGATAATGGTTTTTACTTTCGAAATAAGCCAATTTTATTTTCCATAAACGCATATTTTGAGTGTTTTACATTTTAAATTCATGTTTAAAAGCATAGGCCTACTGTATATGAATATCTTTTCTTGTTTTGCACGATATATTATTTAATTTCTAATTTGTCTCTGATAAAAATTAGAATAATTCCCAATAAATATAAAAATTATGTGAAAAATAAAACCGTTAATTAGTTTATTACTGTTGAGGACGTGACATTGCTGCGACGACAATTCATACTTCTCCCTAGTGTGTAAGTCGGGTCGTTTTCCAGTGTAACATGTGTGTACTTATTAGCCGTGTTTCAGTGTAACGTTTCAGAAGTTAGGGCGAAAATACGCGTTTCTTAGATGTCATTCAGAATTTTACTCTGATTTCGTGTAACCAAAAATGAATGTATTTAGACACCTGCGACATTAAAGTCACGTGTTGTCGAGGTCATGAATCTGCTGCGACGACAATGCTGCTAGTGCACTCTGATTTCACAGAAACAAAACTGAATGTATTTAAACACATGCGACATTGAAGTCGCCTGTTAACATCATTTGATGTCGACAGATCGATTTGTATAAAAGGTAAAAGGTAAAGGTATCCCCGTAACATGCCATGAAGGCACTTGGGGGGGGGGCATGGATGTAGAGCCCCATGCTTTCCATGACCTCGGCACTAGAATGAGGTGGTGTGGGATCGATTGTATAACATTTATTAAATAAATAAATTTTATTGTGGTGATTTATGGAGAAGTGTCGGATGAAATTTCGTATTGCTCACGTGCATAAATGGATTCAATCCACTCATGGAAGTTACCACACAGGCACACACGCCTCGTGTGCTAACACTTCCACTCGTGGATATATTATACTTTTACTCACTTACGTAATAAATAACTGTTATTTATGTGTTTTTAGAATAATAGTTAAATACTATGAATAGTAATATATATCGCAACGTGACGAAGGAACTGAATGGTTGTGAAACTCAAATATATAACGAGAAAGGATATGTGAATTTCGTGAATTTTTTTTTTATTTATTTGAAAATATGAGTGTGAAAAACACACCACGACAAACTCACTGTATACTTGAGAAACTCAGCAGAAGTCATTTGAGTCCTGTGCCTGATATTTCGTTCACGGAAAGGTATCGTTAAAGGCCGGTTTTGCTATCGTGTTTTACAAAGATAAAGAACGTCCTGCTACGTTTTGTGTCAATGAGTGACACGCTTGTTGCAACAGATAGCGCGATGAGTCGCTTCTACTGAAGGCCACAAATGACTCGTTTCATGTTTGTTTAAAAGGGCATTCTGAAACAAGTACAGTGGAAGCTCTTAAGTTCGACAGAAATCAAGTTCGACATCCTGTAGTTCGATTGCTTACGTAGGAGAATTAGACACGCCCCTATACGGGCACTAAGAAATGGATTTGCCATTTAAATGGGAATTGGTTCTGTGTCTTGTAGTGATACTTTTGTTAAAGGAAAGCAGAATATTTTATTGATTAGGACATCCATACTGATCACTGATTTTAAATTAATGAACTCTTCTTTCTCTATTTGAGAATTGTGCCGTTTGTGAGACGGAACTGTCGAAACCCACTGTGGTACTAGAAGAGCATACACAAGACTCGGGGCGGGCAGGAAATGAAAGTACAGTACTGTATTCGTTGATGGATAACCAATAAGAATTTGTATTCATTTCACCTGCCATACTCACTACCCTTATTGGACTGAACTTTCAATTCTGTTTTGTCGAACTTAGAGTCCACTGTAGTTCAGTCATCGTTAAACGTATAATTAGTAAGGAACAGCTACATCTAATAAGCCTATTTTTACTTTTACAGATGATAGATGAAATGATGGGAAGTGGAGAGTGTTGGTGAAATGAAAGAGGGAGACGGGAATACCCCGAGAAAACCCTCTGCAACGTCTTTTGTCCACCGCAAATTCTAGGCAGCCTGACCAGGGTTCAAACTCGGGCCGCTAGCATTGTAGTTATAGAGCGCCGAGGTGTACTAGTAGGCCTATTACCACCGGATTTAAAATGTTAAGAATAGAATGTTATGTTTTATTTAACGACGCTCGCAACTGCAGAGGTTATATCAGCGTCGCCGGATGTGCCGGAATTTTGTCCCGCAGGAGTTCTTTTACATGCCACTAAATCTATTGACATGAGCCTGTCGCATTTAAGCACACTTAAATGCCTCGACCTGGCCCGGGATCGAACCCGCAATCTTGGGCATAGAAGGTCAGCGCTATACCAACTTGCCAACCAGGTCGACTTAAGAATAGAATCTTTCTACTTGTGAACACATCATTTCTCACATAGATGAGCAGTGCTCAATCTTGTAAAATTTGACAGAGTGAAAAAAGCAGCACTCTGTGAAAATCTGTCTTTTAAACTGCACTATTGCTCTATCACATTATTTCTTCGAACTGAGTAATCCCTGTGTTTTGAAAATAATAGCAGTTACAAAATTAACCAAATGTTTGTTTATATAAAACTCAGTGTTCGCGTTTTATGAGCGTAAACACATGAGTAATGGAGAAAGGAATAAAACTAAAAATAAGCTAGACTGGTCTTGGGCCTAAATATTATGCGTGTTAATAGAGTGGATCGGGGAAAGATCCCTGACTTTTTCTTTGATTGAAAATTTAAGATACTGTTCATTTAATTTTGAATTTCATATTGAAATATCAAAGTCTGGAAGATATTTTGAAACTATATTTTTGGTACAAAACTGAAAACATTAATTACCTTGTTTATAGATACAGGTTTTCTTCTTACTTGCACGGTAGGCATCTTTCCTCGGTAGTCGGGTAAGATGGCAAATGCAATTAACACATTTACTGATATATATTACCTGAACTTGGTTTGATACATGTATATAACAAAATTGACTTAATCTAAAGCTCATGGATACTTTCGCACTCGTTTATCACTACTTAGAAACACAGTCATTGCACATACCTTATTGTCGTGTGCAAGACTCGTGAAATCACTTCTTGCACACAATGAACTAAATCCAGTATTTTTTTTGTCATCTTTTTTTTTTAGGCGGCGTTTAAGGGTACGGTAAGAAATTCCGTATGCTTGCAATGCTCTGAAACAGTTCATACCCTCTGTTATAACATGTTCCATTGCAAGTTGACGACTGTCCTTAATCCACTGACTTCTATCAGAGGATCTTACGTAATGTTTACACATTACCTGCAATAAAACAAAAAATAAAAGCCTTGCAATAAGTTGCCATCTTACCTCGAAAAAAAGAGATCTTCCCCAAGTATCGGGGTAAGATGCCTAGTGCTGTGACGCAACCTAAGATGGCGGAACAAAGTCGTTGGTTGTTAACAGTACAAACTTTAGAACCTTTACTACAATATCCATCACAAATGTTTGACAGTTATTACGAATTCAAGGATATATTAAAATTTTAACATACTTTTGCAATTATTTTATAGCAGAAAAATGAGCTGTTTTCTAGCTTTTCTTCTTCTCACGAAAAGAACACGTGGCAAAATGAGTTCCACTGTACAGACATTCAACTGTCTGTGATCATGTAGACATGCGCGTGGCATTCTCTCTTGGAAGAATGTGAAACTAAAAAGAAATAATCATATTCCCCCGATAGTCATCTCCCCCCCGATTCACTCTATAAAAAGACAGAGTTAAATAGACCTGGGGTTTTAATTACTTCTATTTGTATTCTTTCTCCTGTTTTTCTTATTCCAAAATATGGTATCTTCTGATATTTAATGGATCGTATTCATATATTATTTTCTTGCCTAGAAAGCCTACGCTCCTGGTTTTCATCATAAGAGCTCCATTCTGTACCTGAGTTTTCTACAGGTACAGTGCCCCGTCAGGAAGTCTATCACACTTTTCAAGCCAGTGCTTTTCAGAGTCGTCAAGAGTGGAAATGCTTCGTCTCCACCCATTTCTTCACTGCAATGCACATCACACTACCTGCTATTCCATAACATAGTTCTGGTCTAACACGAATATGCGTATCTAGACGTGTCCTTTTCCAAGAAGTAGACGCTCTCTTGTCAAGTATGCTTCTGTCATTACTGTCTTCCTCCGACGAGTTTAGCGCTGGGACCTGAGGTATTCTTGCCATCGGTGCGGTGGGGTTGCAGGTAGATTCTTTTGTTGCTACAGCCAAGCCGAGCCGAGCGGAGTGGGAAGTATAAATCGTCCAAAAATATGCAGTCTTCAGTTTGTAGTAGTGTGTGAATATTTCATATACATATTGTTTACCTAGGCCTATATAGTTTTGTTATTAATATATTAAATATATTGTTGCAATTTTTGCTCAAACATCTGCCTGACGTTAGCTATGTTAAAAAAATGTTATGTTTTATTTAACGACGCTCGCAACTGCAGAGGTTATATCAGCGTCGCCGGATGTGCCGGAATTTTGTCCCGAAGGAGTTCTTTTACATGCCAGCACACTTAAATGCCATCGACCTGGCCCGGGATCGAACCCGTAGCTATGTTAATATTATATGAATTACTCATATGAAATATTTCGCCGTTACAAGTCATTTTTAAGGAAACATGCTGTGGAAAAGCTTTGGTTATATTCTATTGGAATTTTAGAATATGTGTGATTGGTATCGTGAAAACAGATTCCTATAATGTCGTGCGAAAATCATTTGTTGGTGATATCTTAAAATACAAATCAAGTAGTTTTACTTCTCAAGTGAGTTCAGCGGTACAGTATATTTAAATTGATTACTTTACACATTTAATTCAATTCTACTAATCACTAAATTGTATAGTATGATTCTTCTTTTCATTTATATTATTGTAGTTTTATTGTGATTTTTCTTTTTATTTATTTTATTGTATTTGTATTTCTGGTGGTGTATGGCCTTAACTTCACCAGAATGAATAAATAAATAAATAAAATTTTCTACAATACTTTCCTTCTGTGAACACGTAAGTACGAATGGTTGTATCTCTATCTCGCCAAAAATACGTTAGAAAACTAATAGGCATACTTCTCTCGTAAACTGGGCGAATGTTTTCAGTATGATTGTACTTCCTTCCAGACTGCCGCTGTCACTGTTCCCTCCCACTTCAGTACCGCGCTAGACTAGTCCGAACCACATTCCTCTCAGCAATAAACTCCTCAGAGGATGACAGTAGACATATAGATGAATGCCACCTTATTCCGTTTCACGAACTCACCAAGCTTATTTTCTTTCTAAAATTGAAGAATTTGTTCCATTACCAGTGAAGCATGTGAAGAAATAACATTTTCATAATTAGATCTGATTTCGTCTTAGGTGAAGGAGGTTATCTTACTTGTTGAGATCGTTTCAAATGGCTAAATCCATGTAACTGACCACCTACTGGCAAAAAGAGGTGAGATAATAGTGGTGAACGGACAAAAGACTGAGAGGGTGCCAAGACAAGTATGTAGAAATAATAATTAAAGGGTGGAATTAAATTGAAAATATGCACGGAACAGAAGAAGAGCATATTAACGTCAGTAAAAACGACGGCTTTATTTTAACAGTGGACTATTACAGCCATCTAGCGTCTTGAGGAAGAATTAGCTAAACTTTATTTACTATCATAGTGTGCAGTTCGGGGACTCCTTTGAACGCCCACTTAACAGATTTACGACTTCCTACACAAACGCCTCTGACCATCCCCTTCCGTCCTCCCTCACAGTTGCCACATTCAATGATATTCTCGTGCTAACAGACGGGATTCTTGGAATTTGGAAAACAAGTGGCAACTCTCCCTCCACGTGGGTATGAAGGGAGCCTCTCAATTTTTCTAAAGTAGAGTTGTGATTGATTACTAACAGGTGAAGACAAGATTTCTGTCACAATAAGAAGACATTTGTGACAGCCAATTATTAGGGGGCAGTAGAAGGTCTGTCGGCGAAGTCTTTTCTGTGAAACTGCACTCCATGATATAAAATGAACTTTAACTGAAGACTGGAATTATTTATCATAAGTTTAATGTTAAGCTTAGTAACTTCTCGCTTGATAACCGGTAGCCAAATACCAATTATACGCTCAAACTATGGTTTAAATTAGATTCAGAAGTCCATGCTGCACCTTTTGTGAAGGTATTTCGACAATACTCGTTCAGTGTTGATTGGAATCTTGAGCTTTTGAGGTTTTCTTCAAATTCTTACAGGACTTGTAGCCTATTTCAGTAACGTCTGCCTGGAAAACAGTTGTGTAACTCAGCACACTGAGTTTGATGTCTCTGTGTCTTTTATAAATTTCGTCACCAATATTATTGTTATTCTTTCCAAGCATAGGCACTAAAACTAGGGGTACGTTTTGCTTAGATCTTCTCAAGTTTATAGGTAGATATTTGTTTTATTTATTTATTTATTTATTTATTTATTTATTTATTTATTTATTTATTTATTTATTTATTTAGTTATTCACTCATTCACTCATGTATTTGTCTGTTTGTTTATTTGTTTAACTAAGGGTACATTTTGCTTATCTTCTCAAGTTTATCGATAGATATTTGTTCTTTTCTTCATTATTTATTTATTTAATATATTTATTTTATTTACTTAGAAAATTTAAGGGTACATTTTGCTTAAATCTTCTCAAGTTTATCGGTAGATATTTTTTCCTTTCTTTTATTATTTATTTATTTATTTATTTATTTAGCCTATATTTATTTAATTTATTTAGAAAACTAAGGGTACATTTTGCTTAAATCTTCTCAAGTTTATCGGTAGATATTTCTTCTTTTCTTTATTATTTATTTATTTAATATATTTATTTTATTTTATTTACTTAGAAAAACTAAGGGTACATTTTGCTTAAATCGTCTAAAGTTTATTGGTAGATATTTGTTCTTTTCTTTATTATTTATTTATTTATTTATTTATTTGTTTACCCTATATTTATTTATTTAGAAAAACTAAGGGTACATTTTGCTTAAATCTTCTCAAGTTTATCGGTAGATATTTCTTCTTTTCTTTATTATTTATTTATTTATTTAATATATTTATTTTATTTTATTTACTTAGAAAAACTAAGGGTACATTTTGCTTAAATCGTCTAAAGTTTATTGGTAGATATTTGTTCTTTTCTTTATTATTTATTTATTTATTTATTTATTTATTTATTTATTTACCCTATATTTATTTATTTAGAAAAACTAAGGGTACATTTTGCTTAAATCTTCTCAAGTTTATCGGTAGATATTTGTTCTGATCTTTACTATTTATTTATTTATTTATTTACTTTATTTAGAAAACTAAGGGTACCTTTTGCTTAAAACTTCTGCTCTCTCAAGTTTATCGCTAGATATTTCTTCTTTTCTTCATCACTCTCTTGTTAGTTTTCGATTATGCTTATAATTATGTGTAATGTCAATTTTTTATATACAATCACAAATTGTTAGAGTATATTTTGTCATCATAGCAATGCTCTAATGTGGAAAGTTTCTGATAAAAATTATTTGTATTTAATTATTTATTTAATTTAATATATTTATTTAATTATTTTTGTTTATTTATTTAATATGGTGGAGTTTATACCATCAGGCCTTCTCTACCAAACCACCGGATCATGTATTTCTTTTTAATTTTTCTTTGTTTCTTTGTTTCTCCCTCTTCTATCCAGTTCCTTTCTTTTTATCTCGTTCTCTTCCTTCCTTGCTTTCCTTTTTCTTTATTTTTTCTTTTCCTCTTCCTTCGTATTTTTCTAATTTCTTCGCTTTAAATTGTCAGTAGTCTCGTTGACAAAAGATTTTGCACCGTACAGTACAGCAACAGCAGGATATCGTCTTCGAGTGCGTGACTAGAGGAGTTCCCGTTACTTTTTAATTATTTACTATAGTGTTTTGCGAACTTAAATTATATAATAACGTTCCGGTAATAATTCTGCTAAAGTTGGATAATTGCATACACAGTCTATAAGACAGCACTTTGTTAGCATCTTGGTGCATGTTTTTCATAAATTACTGTCGGCTGTGCATTCTGGTATGTAATTTTCGTTTGAACATCCCACCAGTTCTGAATAGCTATTATCTCGTAGTTTGAAGTGATCTACCTCCATATATCTTAATGGTTATTCGTTTTATTTCTTACTTACTTACTTACTTACAAATGGCTTTTAAGGAACCCGAAGGTTCATTGCCGCCCTCGCATAAGCCCGCCAGCAGTCCCTATCCTGTGCAAGATTAATCCAGTCTCTATCATCATACCCCACCTCACTCAAATCCATTTTAATATTATCCTCCCATCTACGTCTCGGCCTCCCTAAAGGTCTTTTTCCCTCCGGACTCCCAACTAACACTCTATATGCATTTCTGGATTCGCCCATACGTGCTACATGCCCTGCCCATCTCAAACGTCTGGATTTAATGTTCCTAATTATGTCAGGTGAAGAATACAATGCGTGCAGTTCTGTGTTGTGTAACTTTCTCCATTCTCCTGTAACTTCATCCCGCTTAGCCCCAAATATTTTCCTTAGCACCTTATTCTCAAACACCCTGAACCTATGTTCCTCTCTCAGAGTGAGAGTCCAAGTTTCACAACCATACAGAAGAACCGGTAATATAACTGTTTTATAAATTCTAACTTTCAGATTTTTGGACAGCAGACCGGATGATAGAGCTTCTCAACCGAATAATAACACGCATTTCCCATATTTATTCTGCGTTTAATTTCCTCCCGAGTGTCATTTATATTTGTTACTGTTGCTCCAAGATATTTGAATTTTTCCACCTCTTCGAAGGATAAATCTCCAATTTTTATATTTCCATTTCGTACAATATTCTGGTCACGAGACATAATCATATACTTTGTCTTTTCGGGATTTACTTCCAAACCCATCGCTCTACTTGCTTCAAGTAAAATTTCCGTGTTTTCCCTAATCGTTTGTGTATTTTCTCCTAACATATTCACGTCATCCGCATAGACAAGAAGCTGATGTAACCCGTTCAATTCCAAACCCTGCCTGTTATCCTGAACTTTCCTAATGGCATATTCTAGAGCGAAGTTAAAAAGTAAAGTGCATCTCCCTGCTTTAGCCCTCAGTGAATTGGAAAAGCATCAGATAGAAACTGACCTATACGGACTCTGCTGTATGTTTCACTGAGACACATTTTAATTAATCGAACTAGTTTCTTGGGAATACCAAATTCAATAAGAATATCATATAATACTTCCCTCTTAACCGAGTCATAAGCCTTTTTGAAATCTATGAATAACTGATGTACTGTACCCTTATACTCCCATTTTTTCTCCATTATCTGTCGAATACAAAAAATCTGATCAACAGTCGATCTATTACGCCGAAAACCGCACTGATGATCCCCAATAATTTCAGCTACGTTTTATTTCTTTACAATAAGAAATTTTATTACTTAATGGGAGTTTTGTTTGGTAATTTTGATTTATTATCGGTAGGCCTAATATTAGTACTAGTATCCACGGTTATACGAGTACAATGAATATATATATATATATATATATATATATATATATATATATATATATATATATATATATATATATATAGAGAGAGAGAGAGAGAGAGAGAGAGAGAGACTTATTCAGTTTAATGTTACATATATTGTACTTGATGGTGCATAAATTTTTTAAAACTTTTTAGTTGGTTATTTAACGACGCTGTATCAACTGCTATGTTATTTAGCGTCGATGAGATTGGTGATAGCGAGATGGTATTTGGCGAGATGAGGCCGAGGATTCGCCATAGGTTACCTGACATTCACCTTACAGCTGGGGAAAACCTCAGGGGAAAAAACCCAACCAGGTAATCAGCCCAAGCGGGGATCGAACCCGCGCCCGAGCGCAACTTCAGACTGGCGGGCAAGGCCTTAACCGACTGTGCCACGATGGTGTCTGAGATCAATAAATACGTATTTTTATTGTTATAAAATTTGAACCTATAATGAATTGTGAGAATTCCGGTAACTTTTTCATGTACTTGTCATTGACATTTGGATGGCCTGTTCAGAAACTAGTGGCTCGTTATTATTTTAGATTTACGTGCTGTCTTCTAAACCCAATACTGTATTACATTGTAAGTCTAAAGTGATCTTCTGAAATAAAGAATGGAAAATATTTTCTATGATCAATTCAAGAAAATGTAAATAACATACACTTATTTTAATGTCAGTATCATGGTCTATTTCTTTCATTCCATTTGAAGGGTCCAAGGAAAGAACATGCGAAGTCATTTTTTTCTCATTTTTGTTTTTTTGGCGTCATCTACTAGCTCATAAAGTGAACTATTTCTCTACTAAATCAGAATGGCAAAAAGCCTGTGCATTGTAACATGGTAAGTTAAACTAAATGATATGTGAATTAATAATGTGTTAGCAGTCTATTAAAGTTGAGAAATGCTTCCCAGAAATTTTTAAGAAAAGTGAGTTAGCATGTTCTTTCCCTGGGCCCTTAATTTATTTGGAGGGGGGGGAGCTGTCAAATCGGTTCACCCATCACGCATTACATCACTTATCCAGTGAGAAATGTGTATAAGATACGATGTACATATGAACAAAATATAGATTGTTATGGATAAATGAATAAATAAATAATGAAATTTTATGTTATTGCTTCCACTCTATTTTATGCAGTTAAATATTTTAGAGATGCACAAATATATTATTTTTAAGTGGGCCGGTCAGACAGCATCCTAATTCTTTGAATGATTACAACGAGGAGGCGATGTTTTCGCTTTTGACTCGTAGTTGAATTACAGACATTGAATTTGTTTATTTTAGTTTATTAAAATCCTGGTATACTTTCTTTATTCTGCGTTGATGTTAAAGATGAGGCTGCATCGACATGACCATGAAGTTAAAAAGATTTCCTGATTGACGGATTTGGGTGGATTCTATGCTGAGAACTTCTAAAAATTTGTTGCTTGTTTTGTAGTCTACGCCGGTAAACACCTCGAAGTCTGCAAAGCAGCGATTTGCTTACTGTGGACCATTCCGAATAACAATAAAGAAGTTAAAGCCCTGATTTACGTAATTGTCCATTTGTTATATCTTTGGTTCGACTTACTCCGTGGGTAGTAAGTTCGCTTACACGATCAGAAAATTCTAGATCATAATTTGTGTGTACGTTTTGTAAGCAATGTTCGTAAATATGATCATATTACCCCATCCCTGGAAGCAATAGGTTGGCTTAAACTAGATAAGAAAAGAAATTTACATTCACTTCTCCTTCTCTTCGAAATCTTGAACTCTTCTATTCCTTCGTACCTGTCGTCTCGCTTCACTTACCTTTCTTCCCACCACAATCTGAACACACGCTCTTGCCATGAAACAATACTAACAATACCATCCCATCGCACCTCCTCATACTCATCCTCTTTCACAATAGCCCTGCCAAGACTCTGGAATTCGTTACCTGCTAGCCTCAGGGACTGTCGAAATAAAATTCAATTCAAACGCAAACTTACTAGGCACTTGGTCAGTAATTGAGACTCGTTCAGACATGGTTTCTTGTAAATAGTTCTTTTAATCTACCACAAAATATCTCAATATCCGGTAATTTCATCACTATAGAATTTTGTTATTGTAGGTTTAATTTGTAATTTAGTAAATACAAAAATATTCTTTGTTCTTAACTTCTATGATAAAATGTCTAGCTTTCATTAATCAGGTATTCTTGTCGTACTTTAATTTTTATTGTAATTGTAATTGTAAATTTAATATTAATTGTAATCTTATTGTTCATGTTATAGTTGTAATCCCCTGGTAGAGGGGCAGAGAAGGCCTGACGGCCTTATCTCTACCAGGTTAAATAAATAAATCTAATCTAATCTAATATCTTCGAATGCCAGTGTATTTATGATTGCCATTATGTTTACGACTACATAATTATAATTCGTGTAATCCGATTGTGTTAATACAGTAGCTGAGTCGTACAGTTTTAAAGTTGTAAGCCATAGTTCTAGATTGGAATCATGCTTAGGGCATGGATGTATGTCCGCTGCCAATGTAATGCGGCCTTATCTACTGGGTGTTCATTTCAAAGTGTGTCATGACGTCACTGTTGATGAGTCAGCGATTTGAAGCGAGTTTCAGCTTTTGTGTCAGAGAAGTTGCCTATTAATCAAGGCGTTCAATCTGAACTTGAGAACATGTACGTTAGAACTTGAACGTCGTAGCAACAGATGGCGGTCTATACAGTCTGTGTGCTACCATAACCTCCTTCGAACTGTGTTTTGCGCGGCCAAGTCGTACGCAGGGTATTTGTTATCATCGGTTGCTTACGGCAACATTCCACAACACAAATCAAATGCTCCGCGTCCATGTTGACCGTCGAAATTAATGTCAATAAATACGTAAGTAATCGTCTTAACCCTACCATATCCCGAAAGTAAGAAAAAACTCACCTCAGTACATGTTTCGAAACAGTTTACATTCCTGCCACTACCAGCATTACCGAACGTATCGGTAAGTACTCTTCAGAATGAACGCCGTACTTGCTAGGCAACTTCTCTGTCAGATAAGTAATACACCTCTGCGGAAGTGTATGAAGATTGAATTCTCTAGGCTCATCGACTAGCCACATGACGGCATACAGCAAGCCATGACGCACTTTGAACTGAACACCGAGTAGTGCATGTCTAGTGAAGTAATTCTGATTAACGGTCCCCCCCCCCTGCAATCAACAAATAATGTTGTGTCATAGTTGTGATAGCTTTTTGTGCTGAAAATACTTTAATGTTAATGAGGACGCTCATTCTACACGGTAAAACGGGAAAAAATCACATACTTAGTCGGGGAAGTGCTGAGGATGAAGCAATACAGTGATATTATTTTTCCTAACTTTGATCTAAGGAAAATTGGTCATATGCTAACATGATAGACATTTTTTACTATAACTGAAATGCACCTGACGTAACCTAATGTTGCTCACACATCCACATTCATAGACTGGTCATTTTTTTAAGAAATAAGTATACATGTACAGTCTTGGAAAAAGTTTTGTTGCACATATACTTTATATAATTCCCAGAAAGGAGGCAGTGCTCATGATCAGAGGAAGAGCGACCTGGTTCACAAGAGAACTAGTTGAGGTAATAAAATTAGTTTTGTTTCGTTATGTCTGATCATGTGCACCGCCTCCTTTCTGGGATTTATAAAGTATCTTTACGACAAACATTTTTTCTAAGACTGTACAAGAACTCGGCGATACAATGCAGAGATGCACTGCACGATCGCTGAATCATGAAACGAATAACTTTATTATGTATACTAGTTAATAGCGACATCACAGTCAGGAATTCATCGTGTCCCAGCGAATGAGATTGAGTGAATCTACATATTTTGTTCAGAATGTCTCATTAGTAACAGTGTATGCGGGATGACTTAAGGAAAAGTGAAGTTGTTTCGTATCAGAGTATATGGCACGTGCCGTGTCGTCCGTCTTTTATGTACCTGGCGAGTACAGCAGCGTACAGAACGAAGGGACCCCGGTCCGTTCATAGAACATTGCAACGCAATGTGTACAGTTGTGTTATCCTGCAGGATAGGAGAAGACGATTCAGCTTCGACCACTTACGAGACTATATCGTCGTTTACTGCAACGCTAGTAATTCCATCAATGATGACGAGGTACTGTCGCTGACTCAGGAGAAGACGTGAGCGGACTGAGGAGGAAGGTATGTGAACAGATAACGTACGACAACACGTGCAATATTTGAACTGCAGTAAGCGGAAACATTAGGTCTCCTGTTCAACTTAGCTTTAATTTCCATACGCATTGTTACTCATGTTTCCTGCACGAGTAATAACCTGGCTACTGAGTGATGTTTATAATAATCAACAGCGATAGTCAAGAAGGTCACATTCTTTCCACTAGTCTTCTCCTGAGTAACGGACAGTATGTGCTACAGTACGCCATTTTTCTTTTCATTCCGACTGTACGGAGATACAGTAGCATGTTGACGTCGTCTGTTTACTCTTAAAACCTGTTCAGCCAATGGTCTGAATGAAAAAAATTGTAACATATAGTAAATGTGCACCTACATTCAACGATAAGTCATCCTGCATCCACTGTCTACTCATTAGCTCATAATTAATGTTTAAAGTTGATACAACATTGGGAACAAAGATGCAGTCAACCAACCGCCTTGTAGTGCTTAGTTTCCAAGATGGTGTAAATGAATTTAGATTCAATTTATTCCCTGTGAGACGTAACTAATTTGCCGGACGAATGAAAGCGAAACCTCTCACCTTACAACAAAGCCTCTACCTCCCTGAGTGGCGAAAGCGTGTGGAACACGGTGAAAGTGTGTGCGACGGAGACGATGCCGGGACCCTTAACCTTGCGCAGCTGACACGTCTCAATTCTGTCTAGTCACTTGCATCATTTCCTTCAAGGAAATGTATTTTTTTGTTTTCATCCTCGCTCATTTAATGACGCTGTATAAATCTAGTGAATGAAGCAGCACAAGTTTTATGTGTGCCGAATGCTTTAGTGTGTACTTGTGTGTGTATGCATGTAGAGAGAGTTGAAGTCGTATGTATTCAGGCAATTTTCAGGAATGGAAGTAAGCCCTATGATATTTTTAGTAGGTTATTTTACGACGCTATGTCAACATCTTAGGTTATTTAGCGTCTGAATGAGCTGAAGGTGATAATGCCGGTGAAATGAGTCCGGGGTCCAACACCGAAAGTTACCCAGCATTTGCTCATATTGGGTTGAGGGGAAAACCCCGGAAAAAACCTCAACCAGGTAACTTGCCCCGGCCCACCTGGTTTCGCGGCCAGACGCGCTAACCGTTACTCCACAGGTGTGGATCCTATGGTATCAGTAAGACTATTTAAGTTCCCTACAATAATGTTGTATATGCATGATCCGCGATTTTGACCTCCTTTGATATGTTCGATTAACCTTCTTTATACAGAGTGAACCGTAATTAATATCATTAATTTCAGGAGGTTATTCTTTGAGATATTCGAAACAAAAAATGCAATACAATTGTGCTCGTTTTTTGCTTCCTTTCCGAGATGAAAATTGTTCTATCTTACACATTTCATAGCGTGTTTTGGGAAAGGCATTGGTTTAATTCCCATTATGTTCCGTCAATTTAAGAGAGCAGTGAATTATGATAATATTTGATTGGAAGAATTTTGGTTTTGTCCTTTAAATATACAGAAATTTGAACCGAACAAATGCAACATTTTCAAATTTTCTTTCAGGACGAAAAGTTACATTTGTTCGGATCAAATTTCTGCCCATTTAAAGAACAAACCTATTTTTTTCGATCATTCATTATCATAATACACTACTCTTTTTAATTGAATGAGCATATTGTGAATTAATTCAATAGCTTTACCAAAGCAGGCTATGAAACGTTTCAGATAAAACAATTTTTATCTCGAAAAGGAAGCAAAAACGAACAAAGTTTTGTTTAAAATGCCTCAAAGAATAACCCCCTGAAATTAATGACTTTACTTACGGTTCATCTGTATACATTTCAATTGCGTCCAAAATAAACGAAAACCTAAATAGTACGTAATTTAGTGAAAAAATAGAGAACATAATTCCTTCGGAATTCATTAACTGAAATTAAATATTTTATTGACGTTCTGCAATGGTACTGCCTTCAATGTTACTATTACTATAGTGTACGTATTAATACTTATAATGCACTATTGTCTTCACTGTTACTATTACTTACACAGTTATTATTATTATTATTATTATTATTATTATTATTATTATTATTATTATTGGTGGTGGTGGTGGTGGTGGTGGTGGTATTACTACTTCCAATGTTATTGTCTTATATGCTACTTTTATTATTGCTATCATTGTTGCTATTGCCACTGCAATAATTTTTGTTTTTGCTACTGCTGTCAGTTCTGGTATTGCTGCTGCTGTCAATACTGCTATTGTTGCTTCTGTCAATTCCGGTATTTCTGCTTCTGTCAATTCCGCTATTGCTGCTTCTGTCTTCCGCTATTGCTGCTTCTGTCTTCCGCTATTGCTGCTTCTGTCAATTCCGCTATTTCTGCTTCTGTCAATTCCTGTATTTCTGCTTCTCTCAATTCCGCTATTGCTGCTTCTGTAAATTCCGCTATTGCTGCTTCTGTAAATTCCGCTATTGCTGCTTCTGTAAATTCCGCTATTTCTGCTTCTGTCAATTCCGCTATTGCTGCTTCTGTCAATTCCGCTATTGCTGCTTCTGTCAATTCCGCTATTGCTGCTTTTGTCAATTCCGCTATTGCTGCTTCTGTCAATTCCGCTATTGCTGCTGCTGTTTGTTTTGCTATTGCTACTGATGTTGCTATTGTTGCTGATGTCTTGTTACTATTGTTGCTGATATCGCCATTGTTATTGCTGATATCTTTGTTTCCTGCTGTCTCCGTTGTTGCTGGAGCTGTTGTTATTGTTGCTGTATTATTAAAAGCATTAGTAGTATTGTTACTACTAATTCTACTGACGCAGCTGTTACTACTTCTGTCATTACTGCTGTTTCTTCACAATCAAATTTCCCATGGTACTTTGCTGAACAGTAAAAAGCCACGTTGTGGACTCGCGTGCTAGAAACAAACAACCCGAAGCCGGAAATGCAGGAACTGCAGCATCAGTGGAATCCGAATCGTATCGTTGTCGACTAGTAAACACTTGTTTGTGTGCCGGATGCGAATAGGCTGAGATCAGACTAACCAGCGAGTCGACCCATTTCTTATGATTTTCAGCGAGTCAAATGTCTGACTCTAAAATCTATTCTTACGTTTTAAATTACTTAAGCGTGTAACGGATTTAATATCCTCGTGTGAAGTGAAGTTCATGTATTGTACGGTACATACAGATTACATGAAATTGTAATTGTTCATAATAGCAGAAAATAGATATTTTATACCATCTTGTCACGTCTGTACAAATACGGTATGTAGATCAAAATGACCATACGAGTAGTTATGGAGGTATAAAGGCACTTCTTTTGAGATTCGTGGTAGACTAAGCATCTTTACCGTAAGTCTTCTCAGAGAACTTCGGTTTCCTCCTCTGTCGTTACTCAGCTTCTATCAATTTTCCATTAAATCATGCTAACAATTGACTGATTTTGATTATTCTTAGTACTGCAGAAGAATGTTTAAATGAATAACACATTATTTATAATTAATTTTATTAATGTATACAAATGAAATAATTGTTTTTAAGAAATGTCTGTCGCAGTCAGTGTTGTACGCAGAATTTTGTCAAGGAGGGCCATTAGTAAAATTGATTACAATTTAAATTATCGGTAATTTAAATATTGTGTATTATTATTATTATTGTTATTATTATTATTGTTATTATTATTATTGTTATTATTATTATTGTTATTATTATTATTATTATTATTATTATTATTATTATTATTAACTGTCAAATGCACAAACAGTTAAACGAACGTTTTACAATAAAGTCAGAACTAAAACTAACGAACGAGTGAATATTGTTCTTAAAATAAGTTTAAATTCGACAGTGCACAATATTTAACATCTGCACTACAGAACTGTCAAAACAACCTTTTCAATATGATGTTTCACAACTTAAGTTTCATATTGTGTCGGCTTCATTTTATTACAAGGTTGGTACTAGGCGGTAGGACTCTCTATAATTGATAGCATTGTTATAATCGAACGTGCCGGAGCGCCAACCATAGGGATTATATTTAAGGACAGGTGGGAGGACTATGCCTTATGTCGATGTAGATTTTGTTACTCTGACAGTGAAAAATTAGAGAAGGGAAAGCGATTATGAATAACAAAAACGATTTGTCTAAATATGTATTTTTAAGTTCAAGGGAGGGGGATTAAAACCCGGTAACCTCCCCCCCCCCTCCTTGCCTACGCCTCTGGTTCCAGTATAATTTTAAATATTAGTTGTACTGTTCACAGCTGTAGACCTAGTGGCTCTTAACGGATGCCACTGTCGATTTGATTATCGTCCTTGGTGTAGTAGCAGAGGCATTGCGTTGATCTTAGATGACTATAGTAGACAGTCTTACCAGATGTTCATCTATTTTCAGATTGAAAGTAAATAGTGATGATTTTGAGATAATATTCCATCATATGTCAAGAAACATTTGATAATCGCTCTGAAAGTAATGTCTCCTATTCGTTTTTTCCTTGATTGCTAGCAGTCCTTATGGTGTGGGATGGTATGGATTGCGCTTTTAGACCATTCTTATAGACCCATTTTACTACTACCAAATTTTGAGACGGACGAGAACTTCCGGTAAATTCTCCCTAGAGTCCTCTCACTCAGTAATAGGACTCATTTACGCGCCGTTAATCTACGATACGGGCACAATCTACATCATCTTTCGAAGAATGCCATGATTAGGATTTTATCATCCTTAAAAGTACATTGACCTCGTTCAGGTTCGAGCCCGCTACTCTCGAACTCATAGACAGTTATGATAGTCACCAGGCCACTGAAGACGACCTACTAGAGCTAATTAAGTTAAATTTATAAGTCATAGTTAATTCACCTTAATTTTTGCAGTCTCTGACACGTTATGTAGCGGAACTATTTTCGGCACATTAGTGTCTGTAATCCTACTTCGCAAAAGTCTTCATCGATCTGGGTGAGCCATTTTTGTTACCACACTTGTCAGTAACAGAGAACAGCTAACGCTGAAGTTTATTTTTCATTGGACAAAACAGATTAAGTTCGATGGATTATGATCGGAATTACACGATTGGTGGGACAAGTCAGTTCGTCCAAATTTACATTGTATTCTCTCTTCGATGTAACATTTCTAGGTCGAATTCATGCAATCCGCATCTGAGCTTCAATAGTGTCTTAACGTACTGCTCATACGGTCGTGCTCCTGAGCATGTACGCAAGCATTATCCTTTCTCGGTTACTTATTGGAGAAGACAACACCATCTTAGTACATATTTTAAACCTCTTATCTTACTGTATCACTTGACCAACTCACCGCCACCGATTGCTAATACTATTGTAACAGTCTGTTCCGCACAAAATTTCTTCAGACGTTAATCATCGTAATGGCTGGTTCACAATAAATCTGGAACGGAAACGACAAAGAGAACGAGAACGGCAATTTTGTTAAAATAAATGTATTTAAATGTGTGCATTCACAATAGTTAATTGTGAATGCACACGTTTAAATACATTTATTTTAGCAATATTTCCGTTCTCGTTCTCGTTTCCGTTCCTGGTTTATTGTGAACCAGCCTTAATGTGTTTCATTTCAGGAACATATGAGGCTTCACTGTCGCTATAGGTATAACTAGGGCTCGAAAGTTGATGATCTAAAAATCACATAAAATGGCCTTAAATTTCTGAAAATACGACGTTAAAATTAAAAAAAAATTACAATGATTATAACGGTAAAATATTAAAAAGAAATAGTATACGTTCATCTATGGAAATTACATTGTCACCAAAGTCAGTCACTAACTGTCGCAAAAAAACTTTGCTTTGTTTTCCTTTCGGCATTTTACGTCCATTTGTGAGATACAATATGCTGACTGCGGACACTGCGGCTGCAGTATTTGTTCTGTTGCGTTGAATGGAGGAAGCACGTAACACACGTGATCAGGAGTCAAGGCTGATGTAACCGTAAGGGAAATTCCTGTAAGACGCAATCAAATTGCGTAAGCAATGTGCAGTAGATTCTGGAATATAGACTACGACTACAGTGTAAAAAAAATCCGATCATAAGGAGAAAAAGGCAAAAATGCAACAAAAAGTAAAACATTTCCTAAAAAAATTACCATCATCATCATCATTGGCGCTACAGCCCTTGGTGGGCCTGGGCCTCCCTTAGTAATTGTCGCCATCCGTCTCTATCTTGTGTAGCAGCCTTCCAATTCTTGCACCCCAACTTTCTGGCATCCTCTTCCACTCCATCAATCCATCGCAAGTGCGGTCGACCTCGTCTTCTGTGACCTCCCGGATTTGTTATTACAATTTTTTTGCAAGGTTCACTTGGGTCCATGCGTATTACATGTCCTGCCCACCTCAATCTGCTAGTTTTAACTGTATTGATTATATTTGGCTCTCCTAGAAGTCTATATAATTCATAGTTGCATCTCCTCCTCCAGAGACCTTCCTCAAATGTTGGGCCATAGATCCTTCGCAGAATCTTTCTTTCGAAAATCTCCAATCTTTTTTCATCGTTTTTGGAGATTGACCACGTTTCTGCCGCATATGTCAAAACTGGTCTCACTAATGTTTTGTAAAGAATAACTTTTACTTTCCTGGATAGAGCATGCGAACTAAAGTGATATTTCAAGCCGAAATATGCTCTGTTAAAAAAATTACCAGTAGACAAAAAAAAAAGACCGAAAAATGCAAAATAAAAGCAGGCTATATTGGTTCCTGTTGAAGTGAAACGCGTTTGTATTGCATTCTGGACTGTCTGTGATGTCTCGAAAAAAATATATTTCATCAATTTCCGAGCCCTAGTTATAACATCTGGTGAAGATAAATAATATTTTCTGAATTTGAGTGGGAGAGTTAAAATATTCAGTTCTGTTTCACGGTCATATTTACAAGATAATAAACAGAATATATATTATTTGGAGCGGCCTGTCTATAGACAGATAAAACTGACATTTTCATTTCCTCAGAGCTTACTGCCTGTCTCTTACCGTGATTCTCTGGACCTCTATTTGATCACACATTAACATCGTCACTGTAGACCTTGGTGTTGCGACAAATAAAACCGGTTGCATAATTTTCAGGCTTGATGTTGGCAGCTCTTGTAACCTGTGTCTAGCGAAGGACATCGTCTGGGCGGAAGCGGTTCCCTTGTTCCTGATTTATGTACTTTCTGGATAGGATAATTGTATAACCGGTTTGTTAAGTTCGTATCCAACTTCTGTTTGTTTTGCAGTTTATCTCTATGATCTTGTTAATATCTGTGCTTTTAGTTAAAATTACCCTATATGCCCAATTTCTGTCCATCTTTAATATTTCTTCAAACGTAAAGGCTGGTTCACAATAAACCGGGAACGGAAACGGCATTAAATGCATTTATTTCAACATTATTTCCGTTCTCGTTCTCGTTGTCGTTTCCGTTCCCGGTTTATTGTGAACCAGTCTTAATCTCAGCTTTCGGAAAAACTGTAGCTCAACAAACTGATGGATTCTCACCGTAGGGACTGTAATTCAATCAAAGTGTTTTTAGTATTTGAAGGAAATGAAGGGGTTCAGAATTGGATTTCGCGAAGTACTTTTGTTCTTTGTGCCGTTTTATTTTATGATGCCATATTAGCATTGCATTTTGTCTCTGAAAAACTTTTATAGTTACGAAAAGACGAGGGACACTAGCGTAGCCCAGTAGGCTAAGGCGCTTTTCTGTTGATCCAGAGTTGCTCTCGAGCATGGATTCGATTTCCGCTTGAGCTGATTACTGGGTTGTGTTTTTACGAGGTTTTTCCAACCGTAAGGCGAATGTCAGATAATCTATGGCGAATCCTCGGCCTCATCTCGCTAAATTATGTGTTTTTGATAACATTTGCAATATCATATTTATGTAAAATATGCTCTTCGTCTATGATTGCCATCGAAACAAAGACGGGAACTCGAATGACATTCTGTGAAAAATTTTTCAACGTTTTTACTGATGAAATAAATGGTCCTGTTAATGAGTGATGAAGCACATTTTCATTTATGTGGCACAGTGAAAAAGTTTACAGATTTTTATCAGACCAATAACAAATGACGATGCATATTATTATATGCTGTAACTACAGTGAGGCCATAAAGTCCCGTTACCCCTATTATAAGCAAACAAAATGAACGGAAATTCTTTAAGTAGTCTGTCACTTCTTTTCTTGTCCTTTACATTACCTGTGGAGAAGAGTTTGTGTTCCCATCTCAAAAGTGTTTGTTTCGGAGGATGATCTCGTTGAAGACTTCGCACAAAGTCAGTACGCAACTCTGCAATAGTCCTTGTTTGATTTGTTTCATGCACCCAACAACTTGCAATAAAGGTAAGCGTTCACTGCATCGTATCGCACTCCTCGTACGAATCGCACCCAACGGATATTTGAAGTGCAGTGCGTTCACTGTAACGGCTCTACCTCATCGCCTCATCGGATTCCCTATCAGCTGTTTAAAACATGACGTCGTACGATATTGACATTGCTGAAAATAGAGGAGTTGAGGTTAGGTCTATTAATTATGAGTGTTAGCGAATAAGGATTTGTAATTGCTTCATGCGTCTTAATTGAAGAGGAAGAAACGAAAGAGATATTGGTTACATAATATAGATGTAAGAAACGACATGATTACTGTAATGGGAACGCCTCAAATTATATAATTCTTCGCAGTTTTCTACAAGCGAAATAAGTTTTCCGTCTGCCATTTTGGCGCGACACTGAACATGGCACAACATATAAGTAACAGTTGAGCAATTAAAATTTATATACATTATTTTAATGTACCGGAGTACATATGATATTTCCATGCAGATATTCTGCGTCATCATACGATGAAAGAGTAATGGAACGGAGAAAAATTCTCTCCGTCGCCGGGATTTGAACCCGGGTTTTCAGCTCTACGTGCTGATGCTTTATCCACTAAGCCACATCGGATACCCACCCCGGCGTCGGACAGAATCGTCTCAGATTAAGTTCCAACTCTTGGGTTCCCTCTAGTGGCCGCCCTCTGCACTACGTCATAGATGTCTATGAACGTAGGACTGAAGTCCACACATGTGCTGAGGTGCACTCGTTATGAGTGACTAGCTGGCCGGGATCCGACGGAATAAGCGCCGTCTTTCGCATATCATATATATTATTTTAATGTACCGAAGTACATATGATATTTCCATGCAGATATTCTGCGTCATCATACGATGAAAGAGTAATGGAACGGAGAAAAATTCTCTCCGGCGCCGGAAGCAATTAAGACCGGCTGGCAGACTACAAATCCCAAGGAAACTGTCTGAAAATTTACATAACATGATTTTAATCGCTGAAAAGTTATATCAAATTGAAATATAATATTGTATAAATTTTATTTCTTAATTTATCATCCAGTCTGCTGTCGAAAAATCTGAAAGTTAGAATTTATAAAACAGTTATATTACCGGTTGTTCTGTATGGTTGTGAAACTTGGACTCTCACTTTGAGAGAGGAACAGAGATTAAGGGTGTTTGAGAATAAGATGCTTAGGAAAATATTTGGGGCTAAGCGGGATGAAGTTACAGGAGAATGGAGAGAGTTACACAACACAGAACTGCACACATTGTATTTTTCACTGACATAATTAGGAACATTAAATCCAGACGTTTGAGATGGGCAGGGCATGTAGCACGTATGGGCGAATCCAGAAATGCATATAGAGTGTTAGTTGGGAGGCCGTAGGGAAAAAGACCTTTAGGGAGGCCGAGACGTAGATGGGAAGATAATATTAAAATGGATTTGAGGGATGTGGGATATGATGATATAGAATGGATTAATCTTGCTCAGGATAGGGACCAATGGTGGGCTTATTTGAGGGCGGCAATGAACCTCAGGATTCCTTAAAAGCCGGTAAGTAAGTAAATTATAGCTTTTAAGGAACCCGGAGGTTCATTGTCGCTCGCACATAAGCGCGCCATCGGTCCCTATCCTGAGCAAGATTAATTCAGTCTCTACAATCACAACCCACCTCCCTCAAAGTCTGAAAAAGTCTGAAATCTCCGGGTTAGGTAACTTGGAATCCGGAGGAGATATTCACCCCGGGTCACTCTATGAATTTATCCTGCTTTTGATACAAGTTAATAGTAATATACGTTACAAGAGCGGTATGTTGACGTTTTCATGTTCTCGGAAAAGATTGAAAAAGCGAAACGTAGTTGAGTTTTTTTAATTTCCGAGAACATGAAAAGAAACATACCGCTCGTGTATCGTACATTATTTTGTGCGAAGATCGTTTATTACATACCTGAAAGACTAATTTCTAATTAGTTGCAATGAAATGTCCATGTTGGTTTCTGTTTAATGACGGCAACTTCGGAAAACCAAAATATCTTTCTTCAACATTGTTGCTATAAAATGTTTTCTGTGTTTGCTATACTCCAGCACGCCGTGATATACGTCTGTCTTTTTTCCCACAGCCTATAAATGCGAACTTAAAACAAACGGTAAGGTTATGTAATGATTTATTTTTCATTTTAATATTTTAACAATATTATTTATATAACATATTGCAGTAATAACATCGGCATCTGGAATCTTGTTGATTTTTTCACGGCTTCCTTAATGTTACTTGTATCAGGAATGCAATACGTTTCGTGGAGTAGTAAACTTTACTTAATTTTTGCAAATATTTAAAAACAATAATTAACATTGCAATTTATGTGAAATTGCAATGGTAAGTTTCCAATTTATAATTATTACTATGGTAAACGTCTCTGAAAATAATATGTTAAAAGCCTAAAGCAGTAAAATGAATGTCGCACTTAAGCAGTAAGAAGAGGGAAATTGTTATGTGTGTTACGTTGGGAATACTGAATGTGGTATTTCACACTTACCGCGTATTGGTTCTGTGCGGAAAACAAGCAAATCCGCACGATCTCGCACAAAGGTAATTGATTATACTACAGATATAGTAGATGTTGCTAGATATATTTTATTGAAAAGTACAAACACGGTAAGATGTTTTGATTACATAATTTGCGAGTGCATTGAACTAACATTCAAGTTCAAAGTACAGTATTTATATATTTCATATTTTCGCAAGTGGACATAGCGGCTTGCGGTATGTGTGTCCAGGGGTCAGTTTAAGTTAGCTGTGAGGTTGTGGGGTCGCCGTCTTCGTACAAGCTTGATGATGCTGACCTATCTGGTCAGAGTTCGCAACCCACACGTAGCACCAAGGAATAAACTCGCCGACATACCAAGTCGAATCTGTCAGACGTTTCCTGGTGCTGCCAAGTGATCAATTAACATTATTTTAAACTTGGTCAGAAAAGAGGTATTGAAGGACAGCTATACAAGTAGAGGGAGTTTAGTAATTACAATTGATGTTATAAATCTCGTTAGAAAATTCCTAAGAAAAATACTCCAGGAAGGAACACATCTCCAAGCTTTCGTCGCGGTGTGTAATATACCTGAACTAACACTTAACAAAACTTATTGACGACTAAAGAACTTTTTAAGAAACTACGTCTTTGCTTGCATGTGTAAATACTCCAAAATATATTTGAAACCAGTAGAAAGCGACCTACTTGTTTTTGCACAGAATGATATAACAACATACCGTATAATAAAAGTCGCTTTTTTGTTTAAAGAAAGTCTCGTTTTTCACGAATTCGCAATGATATAGAAAGGCGTAAAAGTTTCGTTTTTCACGAATTCGCAATGATATAGAGAGACGTAAATATGCATGGTCAAGAATAATAACCAAGACAGGCAAGACCGAGACAAACGAGTCCAACACAAATGTATCCTTTTTCCTGGCGATCTAGTGATGAAGCACATTATGTATCCTCTAAACCAGTGATGTCCAAGCAAGCGCATTTTTCCGACCTTGACGTCGTGCGTGGGCATCAAGCGCTAAGTATGGAAAGAGGAAGGGTTATGTATATGAATAAGCAACCTGTTGGATTAAGAAAACAGAGGTGCACAAACTTCAAACGGAACGTGAAATATTATGTCCTTCTTTTTATATGGCTTCTTTCTGTTTGATATCTATATTGTCTTTAAAACAAAAGTACTAATACCAATTTCTTAATATTGCAGTTCTGTTTTAAATGTTAATAACATAATAAAGAGTTAAGAAGGAATATTCACTTAAATTCCATAGTAGTACAACTATACTATACTAAATGGATGAAACACATCATTCATAAAGAAAGTGATATCCCCCCCCCCCAAAAAAAAAGAGATTGAGTATGACATGGTAAGTTGGAATTGATATTGATGATAGCTTTAGCCTTATAAAAGTAATCAATAAACTAATCAAAACAATATTACAGTACAAAGCAAAGTTACCTAGATGCTGTATATGTTTTAAGTGTAACTAATATTGCATAACAAAACACTTATTGCATTATGCTTTTATGATGATATTGGTGAGCAACTTCCTATCATCAGAATATTAAATTATTTTCTCGAAATCTGCTGGATCCGTTGTCAGGATTGAAGAGTAGTTGATGGTGATACCTTAATGTATGCCTTCCCTAAATATGGAATCAATACGTAGCCCGAAAATTTTGGATGTTTCTGCATCTATGTATAAGTTAAAAAATAAAAAATATCTCTTATCATCCAGCACTAAGGTGAGTTGGGGCCACATGTTTAATAACAAACAATAAGTACCGTATTGTCCACTGTTCCGTGTTCCTGACTAATGTATCGAATGATCAATCTCATGAAGATGCAAATGGCCATAAATGAAGTGTGTAGATGTTATCGGAACTGTTTCCAGACTTCAGCACTGTTAATTTTATCCGGTCTACTGCGTTTTAGCGGGATTCGATGCTGCCACCTGTTGATAGCACGGGTCCCACGCCCTGTTGATTAGCATGCACGTCACTCCGCGCCGGCCAATCACGTGGTCTGCCCCTATTTGGTCAGCTAGCAGACCGGCAGAGTCAGTGTAAAAGCAGGCTAACTTCTTCTTGACGTGTTCTAGAATCAGGATTTCAGTGCATGAAATCTAAAATACGGAAAATATTACATGCAGACATACTGAAATTGTTGCCGTTTTTTCCGTTTTTCTGTGACGCTACCCTACTTTCAATATGTTTAATACAGAGTGATGATCAAATGCAGATATTTTCCAACAAGTAAACAACGTCAGCTGTCGGCAAGAAGTCGGCTTTATCAGGACCCTCACGAAAGAAAGCTAAGTACTTCCTACATTTATCGTGCAAAAATCTGCAACTAATTGTAGGCATTTTAAACTTATACGTTAAAAGAGTACATTTGAGTGGGTGCAAGTTAGAAAGCGAAAAATCATAACGTGTAGGCCTACTATGCCACTGTCCTGTTCCCGAAAATTTAAGAGGGCCTGTTCTGGAAATTCTTAACAGCACTCTGTTTTCGAGCATCCTCAAGACCATTTACTAACCTGAATGACTTGAGTGATTTGAGTAACCTAAGAGGTACAAAGTATGTAGCACAATGTGTGGTCTATATTTTGTGCGTGTGTTTCACAATATCCTCCACCTAAGAAATCCAACACAATCCAACACTACTACCAGTTTCCGACCAAACGACGCATGTCTTCATATTGCACTTAAGAACTTTCCATAGCAGAAGTCTTGTAATTCGTAACTGTACAATACATACCATTGTTTATCACTATGCATTTTCAAATTTGTCTCTACGTAATTTTGATTGAGTGGTTTTGTACGTGACCATAAATCCATCGAGTCCGAATTCCATTTCAATATGTAAAATAGACTGTTACCATCTTACTATAGGCATTAGGCCAGTACCGTATCCCTTAGCTTGCATTTATTCAGTTTCATATATTTAGAAGTAAACCTCGAAAAGACAAAGTATATACCTACTTACGTCTCGTGACTGGAACATGGTACGAAATAATGTAAATATAAAAATTGGAAATTTATCCTTTGACGAGGTGAAAAAATTGAAATATTTTGCAGCAACAGTTACAAATATAAGTGACATTCGAGGGGAATTTAAACGCGGAATAAATATGGGAAATGCCTGTTATTATTCGGTTGAGAAGCATTTTTTTCATCCAGACTGCTTTCTAAAAAACTGAAAGGATTTATGTTGTTGTTTAGTTAACTGTCCGAAGACAGTTTTGAACTTCATAAGCAACACCAATACCGCATGAGGCAACTAGGCCAGGAGATAATGGGGTAGGGTGGCCAGTTCCTTTTCCCCTCCAATGCATGCATCGCCAATTAGCTACATATTCCACTAATCAGACCTCAGAAAAGAATTCATGAAACAGTTACATTACCAGTTGTTCTGTACGATTGTGAAACTTGGACTTTCACTTTGAGAGAGGAACAGAGACGAAGAATGTTTGAGAATAAGGTGTTTAGGAAAATATTTGGGGCTAAGAGGGATGAAGTTACAGGAGAATGGAGAAAGTTACACAACGCAGAATTGCACGGATTATATTCGTCACCTAACATAATTAGGAACATTAAATCCAGGAGTTTGAGATGGGCAGGACATGTAGCACGTATGGGCGAATCCAGAAATACGTATAGAGTATTAGTTGGAAGACCGGAGGAAAAAATATCTTTGGGGAGACCGAGATATAGATGGGAGGATAATATTAAAATGGATTTGATGGAGGTGGGATTTAATGGTAGGGACTGGATTAATCTTGCTGAGGATAGAGACCGATGAGGGCTTATGTGAGGGCGGCAATGAACCTCCGGATTCTCTAAAAAGTCATTTGTAAGTAAGTAGTAAAAAGTAGCCTCGAGTCATAATGGCCACATGAACACAATATCTCGTTACCGGTATCTCTCGGAAAAGTCTACAGGTCAAGGTTTCAAGCAAAGATGAGAAGAGTATTTTCATAGAATTGTATAGTTCTTTTGTAGGTCCACTCAAGAAGCAGATCTGACGTCCTCTTGCACGTTTTTAAACGTGCAGTACGCGTTTACTTTTATGAAAAATCGCAAGAAAGGAGGATATAGCACGCTAGAAATGAAGATTCACATGACAGAAGCGCCGGTGCCCAAAAATGTGTCCTTCCTATAATCTATTTTCCTCTTATTATTATTATTATTATTATTATTATTATTATTATTATTATTGCTATTATTATTATTATTATTATTATTATTATTATTATTATTATTGCTCTTCTGCTGCTGTTATCGTGCGATTCTTCATTAAACTTTCATTTAATTGAAACATTTGCTCCTTCTGTACTTGCTACTTCTGTATAGCGATTGTGTTAAACTGTTGAACAAGCACATTAATTACACCTAAGGTTTGTGTTCCTGCAGGCTATTCTGAACCTAGAGAATTTGTGTGGTGTCCATCACACTGACAGCGCCCCTAGAATTCTCCCCCTCTCCCTTTTCAGAGCGAGCTGTTAGCCTTGAATATTTGCAGCCCTGTCGATTTTGGTTTGTGGCCGCCCACCGCAAGCGACAGACAGCCTTCCTTTCTTGGACACCAAGGCTCGTGAAATCTAATACTGCGGAGAATGTTCGGCAGTGTACAAAAAAAAATGTTTTTATCCTTCTGGAAAATAAAAAGCTATGAGTGCAAACGAATTGTGAGTGTAAGAACTGCATATCTGTGACAAAATCAAACACTCGAAAGCTATGTTAATGAATGCAGTATTTTCGAGGTGAAGACTTTTTTTTGGAACCTCAACACTATTTACAATCGACTCTTAAACAGATACACAGCAGAATATATTCTGAGATTCATTTCGGTTTCACCTTTGTGTAGAAGTAATTACTTCTACACAAAGGTGAAACCGAAATGCAGCCTCATGAAATCTCTACCCTCAGCATCATTAATGACTTCTTATGGTAATCTGTTTAGATATTCTGAATGCAGAAATTGCAGTTTTCATTACTCTTCAAAGTAACTCACCAGTCCAAGAAAGAACAATTTAGTTCTTAGAAATTCGACCGAGGGTAATGCATTTTAAAAGTGCGATAAATTCTTAGCATGGCTTCCTCCGGGAGAGTCTCGTATCGTAGATTTACGGCACATAAAAGTACACTTCCTCAAATAGGGCTTCAGGCTAAACTTATTGGCCGTTTCCCGCTCACATAGAATTTCGACGCTAAAAACATCTGCTGTAGAAAACGCCAAACGCCGTTAAAGAAACTACTACCACTACTACTACTACTACTACTACTACTACTACTACGAGAACTAAAAGAAAACGACAAATACTTTTGTCGTCACCTGAGTACACTGTTGTAGAATAAACTGAAACGAAGTAAAGAAAATAACAATTAAATTTGGTCTGATGTAATATTAAAATCAATAAAATATTTCAGAATATTAAAATTTCTTAGTATATTCTCTCCATTTCTTACTGTATTTCCAATCATCTTGTAGTCTTCTCTCCCCCTCCTATACTTTCTTTTTTTTTAAGATGGGACATGACAGTTAAGCGGCCGAACTTGGAACTACAGTGCTATGTTGCCAATATGGACTACCACGCTGCCAGCTGATGGAAGTTAGCAATTGACGTTAAGATGACTGACGTTAAAACATCCATTGACAATTGACGCGAAGGTAAAAAAAACAATAAAAAATCGACAGAGAATGAAAGACGAAACGTACCAATATTAACACTGTGTGCACAATAAATGTTGCCAAGAGAGCTATTAAGCACTCTTCACTTGGGAACGGAAGTTTGGCAACTCAACCGTCGTTACCATAGCAACAGACCTACCACGCTATGTGACATTCAGTTGTTTTTCCGATCGCAACGCTTCTGTCATGTCTCATCTTTCAAAAAAACAAGGATTTTTCAAAGGATCCCCAGTCGGTCTCTCTTGTTGCTAGAAGAATTTAGCCGCACGGTCCACCCCGGTCATTAAGGGACGCGTGCGGAAATTTCTAGGCGCGCAGTTGTCACATTTTACATTGACTTCGCCACGTGGCGTGGGTATGAAACAATCGTATATTTATGTCTAGCGGAATCGAATCGAACAGAATTTCTCTTCACCATGTATTTAAATGGAAGATAGCAGAAAGCGGCGCGTCGAATCGAATCGAAGCGAATCGATCAGAATAGAATTCATGAGCTAGAATATTATTCCACTGCCGGAATAGAGTTTCTTGTTTCGGGTATGATCGTATGTTCTCGTCAAGCCTTCGTGAAGAAACAAATGAACCACATCCATTATTGGCGGCTTAATTTGTTTACTATTGAAAGTTATTGTTGAAATAGTAGGCCTACGTATACAAAAATCACAATGTAATATGAACGAAGAAAAATTAATAAATCTTGTGTAGAATTATTCTCTTGTATGACAAAACACAAAACATAAAAGTACTGTTCGGCTCGATTCCACTAGATGTGAGCGGCAGCAGACTTTTCGTTTCGATTCGGTTCGATTCCGCTAAGTGGGAGCGGGCCTTTATACAACAAATTGTACTTTCATTCATTCGATCACGAATTAATGAATGGTTAGTTTTGAGTTACTGTGTGTATAAAGATCCGTTATAGAACCATTGTACGGTCAACTTCTTCAAACTAATATAGTTTAATACTTATATCAATAATAATAATAATAATAATAATGATGATAGTAATAATAATAATAGTAATAATAATAATATAATAATAATAATAATAATAATAATAATAAAAATTACAGAAGACTTTCAAACAGCGAACAAAAACACTTGTGCATGTTAAGAAAGAATGCAGTTAGCGTTAGCATTCAGGGGAGAATTGGCAACATTTATGTTTACATCAGAAAGCGGAAACAGATATTACCCCATCCCCCGAGTGGACAGAAAAGGTTGGGGGGACCGTCTTACCACAGTATAGAGAACATTCTCTATACTGTGGTCTTACTTCAAAAGACTACCGCTCAGCGTGCGGTAGCCTCTGTCTTTAACTGGGGACGCAAAGAACGAACCTACTTATATAGTTAACATATACACACACACACCCCACCCCACAACACACGCACACACGAGAACGCACGCGAAAGATGCATGATAGAGGAGAATGGACTTCGATAGTGAGGCAGGCTCTAGTCCTTCAAAGGCTGTAACGCCATGGAGAATAAGAAGAAAAATATATACACACAAACTATATTATTTATTTTACAATGCTTTATCAACTGCGGTAGTTATCTAGCGTGTGAGTGAGATTTAAGATGGTAATGACAGCGAAATGCGTCCAGGATCCAGCACCGATAGTTACTCAGCATTTGCTCTTAATGGGTTGAGGGAGAACCCCGGGAAAAACCTCAACCGGGTAACTTGTCCCAGCCAGGAATTTTTTGGAAGGAATAATTAGATACAAATTAAAATTTAGTATAAAATAATAGTAGAGCGATGTTTTAAGACTTGGTGGACATTGTTGGTTATAGTTTTGCTCCTCGCCACACTTTTTCATTATCTTACTCTTATTTTGTACTCATTCTGCAGGCTTAGCACATTTTTCAGACGAATTTCACAATCAGATTCACTCGAAACTTCGTTCATCCGGCGAGTTCCCTCCATTTTCCAGACTGGTCAACCCAGTGACTTTGAGGCAACACAGGTTCCAAAGTTGGCAGCACTGCCGACAACGAAACAGTGACCGGAGTGATAGACTTGGGATAATGTTACATGAGAAAGAAGGGTTAACACGTCACTAACATCCATAAAGATATAGACTTGGGCTACTTCTTGTCGGTGGAAGATCAATCTGCCTTAGCAGGGCTAACATCTGAAGAAACCTCGACTTAGCAAAAAAAAAAAATAAAATAAAATAAATAAATAATAATAATTACTTGGGCTGTTGTTTTATTTGGGACCATAATTATTTAAATTGACCAATTATTTTAAATAGGAAGAAAACCTGTTTCTATAATTTACCGTACTTCAAGTTGAAAGACATCTTCACCTAATGCTTAATCAATTGTATCGTCCATTAAAAGGAATTAAGCATTATTAACATTTAGTTGTCTTGAATATGCATTACATAAACGGTTAATAGGACTAATGATATTTATATTTGGTGACAGCAAGTGAGATGAGGTTTATGAGAGCAACAGCTGGATATACTCGCTGGGATCATAAAAAAATGAGGACCTAATGCAAGAACTTCAAATAGAACCCATTATGCAGTTCATCAGCAAATATCAACTTCAGTGGAAGGGTCATCTCGAACGAATGAATCGATGCAGAATTCCAAAAGCACTGCTTCATTACCATCCATATGGCAAAAGATCTCTAGGCCGTCCAAAGAAGAGATGGACTGAAAATTCTAGTTTGAGACCGTAATAGGCCACTTGGCCTAATACTTGTTAGGAAGATGATGATGATGATATTTGGTTTTATACTCTTCTCGTACTTCTTATCTATATTTCCTTGATTTTAATGTGAATAGACAATATTTGCTATTTTCAACAAACATGACGTAAATATTTTCTAAAAATAATAGTTTAATAATAGCACGAGTATAAATCGAAATGATGATGCATCCTTTTAACATTGCTTTTTATTTCACTCTCAAATAATACTACAAACATTGTCATAAACTCATGAAATTTTGAAAATATTTTGATTTCAAATTGCTTTAAACGTTAGGTCACTAATCTTCATTTTTTAAATTATAGAATCTTATTTTGTTGTTCTTATTCTACTCTTCATCGAATGATTATCCGTTATTTCTCCGGGAAGTTTGGCATCAGGCTATCTTGGTTGTGACTCCTGTCACGTAAGGTCAGGACGACGCCGGACCTTGACCTGCGACATCGCAGGCCAAACATCCGTGAAGTATGGGAATTCTATCCCGCCATCGTGCTTCACGTAACCTGGAAGCTAAGCCTTGAACCACGCACTTCTGTGTAATGGTAGGCACCTGGATCGTAAACTTGTTTACATGTAATTATTGAAGGAAACAAGCGAACCCGTACAATACGACTCGAATATTACCCCAAACGTGCATTCCTGCCTGCCTCAGCACATGAAATATGCATAGTTATGAATCATAGTTATACTGCTATACAGGAGAATAGTAATCGTGGAAGATAAAAATTCAGGTTTTAACGCGTAAATTTCAAAACCGCTATGATCACAAATTGCAGGTGATATCTGTGCTTGATCGAATGATGAATGTTAAACTTTCGATCGCTCAGATAGCATTAAACAAAATTTCTTCCATCCAGCTATGTAAATACTAACATAATATTAATTTTTATGTAGGACTGCATAATGAAGCATACGAGGATTGCAGACACAAGTATTTCTATAGATACTAATCAGAGATCTGCAGAACAGCGCTTAGATTTTTTTTTTATTTTAGTAGGTTATTTTACGACGCTTTATCAACAGCTTAGGTTATTTAGCGTCTGAATGAGATGAAGGTGATAATGCCGGTGAAATGAGTCCGGGATCCAACACCGAAAGTTACCCAGCATTTGCTCATATTGGGTTGAGGGAAAACCCCGGAAAAAACCTCAACCAGGTAACTTGCCCCGACCGGGAATCGAACCCGGGCCACCTGGTTTCGCAGCCAGACGCGCTGACCGTTACTCCACAGGTGTGGACAACAGCGCTTAGAACCGGTTTATATTCGGCCGGTCGCAGAACAACCGGCGAGGTTGAACAACCGACCGAATATTTTACAGCAGTTGTGCCTAATGTTCTGCAGGGTAGACAGAACACCAGGCGCACTTCACCATACAAGAACTCTGATGACATTTTCTAACTACACAAATTGAGTAGCAATAGAGGGAAATTTACTTTTCCTACTTACAAATTTTTTTAAGGAACCCGCAGGTTCCTTGCCGCCCTCACATAAGCCCGCCATCGGTCCCTATCCTGTGCAAGATTAATCCAGTCTCTATCATCATATCCCACCTCCCTCAAATACATTTTAATATTGTCCTCCCACTTGTATCTCGGCCTCCCCAAAGGTCTTTTCCCCGCCGGTCTCCTAGGCCTATTTCAAGCTAACACTTTTTTTTTAATTACGAAAAAAGTGTTAGCTTGAAATAGGCCTTCTAATTGATTGGACACTTTGGTACATTTATCTTCATAACTAATATATAAATAAACTAATGGGCACCGGTAACAACAAAGGAAATAAGCGTAATGCATAGATAAATGCTGACATGTAAACAAATGCAAGAATGAAATAAATTACAATTACTTACAAAATAGAGGAGCAAATAAGTACACACTTACTATTGTAACGTTCATACTTTAAACTCAAAATGCATAGGTTACCTGTAAAAGAGTAGTTGTTAATATAGCCTATGCTATGGATGTATTATTATTTCCGTAATAAATCATTTTAAGGAAATAAAAAGTTATTAACAAAAATAAAAACAGTCTCAAGCTGTAATGATTGTAGTTTCATGATCTGTTGCTTCTGTTGATACCTAACTGCAATATATGGATGGATGGATGGATGGATGGCTGGATGGGAAGAGAGGAAGAAATGTCAATTGAAAGATACACGATGATAATAGCGTCCTTGCACCGATTCCTGAAACTCCTGGATGGCTCAATATCGTCTGTCTTTCATGATCCAGAGCCGTCCACCCGAGAAAGACTCGGACATTTGTTAAACCGAACACAGGATCACTCCGCAAGACGGAAGAGCTTTGCATACTGTCTGTAGCGCCAGGCGTTCTATAGCAATATAACATTTCTATTTTTCGTAACCGGTTGTGCACGACTCTAATACGAGTAGTAATCGACATTAAGTTCTTGCACATCAGAATTTAAAAATACAAGTGTTTTTAATTTTAGAAACGTGGCTCAAATACCTCCAGAATTCAGAATTTCGCCTAAAGAGCCTAAAGGTTCATCATCATTATTTAGCTTCCAAGCAGTTGGGACACAGACTGCCCGTTCCGTTCTCATATTAGAAGTCGAGAAGTGTCTTTAGTGGTCTTCCAAGGCTTCTTGTACCTACCGGGGTATAATTTTTTTTTTTTTTTTTGTAATCTGGGATATATGTTACGGATCATCGTACTGACATGTTGCATCCACTTTGCCTTACAATTTAAAATCCTGTGGAGTAACGGTTAGCGCGTCTGGCCGCGAAACTAGGTGGCCCGGGTTCGATTTCCGGTAGGGGCAAGTTATCTGGTTGAGGTTTTTCCGGGGTTTTCCCTCAACCCAATATGAGCAAATGTTGGGTAACTTTCGGTGCTGGACCCCGGACTCATTTCACCGGCATTGTCACCTTCATCTCATTCAGTCGCTAAATAATCTAAGATGTTGATAAAGCGTCGTAAAATAACCTACTAAAATGAAGTAAATATGATTTAAAATTTCTTCTAAGACTGATGTCATTCTCAATTCATCCAAAATTTCGTAGTCGTTCCATTTATAACCTGCTGTTCTACTTAAATATTTCATTTCCGCCGCAGTTATTCTTGATTTATTTTTTGGCTTGTTTATCCAGTTTTCACAACCGTAAAGTCGAAGAGCCAATACGTTGTACAATCTTATCCCGTTTTTAGTTAAAGTTTGTTTTGATTGAAAGACATTGTTAATGACACTACCAACATTTATTAATTTGTTTTTAAATTTATGATGAGTAACAAATCCAGTTTCATAAGAAACAATATTACCTAAATATTTAAACTGATTTACTTATTCGATAATTTGGTTATTTACGACAATTTTTCTTCTTATCGTTCACTGACTTTTAAATACCAATTTCTTGGATATCGTTATTTATAGGTTTCTGTAAATCAACTTCAGTTTCTTCGACTACGGTGTACGAAATGAGTAAGGTGCGTCACTTCAAAGCTGCAAGGAATCGCGACTGTCTCATGTTTGAATCTCCTCTTATGTATATGTAGGCTACACAGTAGTTGGGAGAAATCTCTCTACAGTCTACACAAACAGAAGATATGCCCAGAAGCACTTTTCCGATATCAGGACTAATGAAAGCATGAAAGTCTGCGAAAATTTCGAAATCTCTCTCTTTTTTTGCGGCAACATAAATTATTATAGTCCACACCTGTGGAGTAACGGTCAGCGCATCTGGTCGCGAAACCAGGTGGCCCGGGTTCGAATCCCGGTCGGGGCAAGTTACCTGGTTGAGGTTTTTTCCGGGGTTTTCCCTCAACCCAATACGAGCAAATGCTGGGTAACTTTCGGTCCTGGACCCCGGACTCATTTCACCGGCATTATCACCTTCATATCATTCAGAGGCTAAATAATCTAGATGTTGATCCAGCGTCGTAAAATAACCCAATAAAATAAAAAAAAATTATTATATATATTTTTATATTTTAGTAGATTATTTAACGACGCTGTATCAATTACTAGGTTTCTTAGCGACAATGGGGTTGGTGATTGTGAGATGGTATTTGGCGAGATGAGGCAGAGGATTCGCCATATATTACCTAACATTTACCTTACATTTAGGGAAAATCTAGGAAAAAATCTAACTAGATAATTATTCCAAGCGGGAATCGAACCCACGCCCGAGCGCAACTCCGGATTAGCGGGAAAGCGCCTCAGCCGACTGAGCTACGCCGGTGGCCGTCACAAATTATTTTCCCTTCATATTTCATATACTGACAAGCGCAGATTAAGCTTTAAGTAATACTTTTCAGAAGAACCTAAAATTTGATTGGATTGCTTACAGAAATCTTTATATTGGTTACATGCCCACTTGTATTTTTGTTAGTCGAACCCTGGACTGTGAAGTTGTAATACCTCAAATACTGTGAACAGTCTTGAAATATATCGGTTTGTGAATATTATACAACGGTTAGCTTGTTTACAGTACATCGTAATTGTGGGAACTCGGAAATGATTACGTTGGATAAAGCGTGTGTCATATGACTCATCCAACATGAGAATCAGTCACAAGGGAGGGAGAGAGGGAGATGCAAATGAAATAGAATCCTGTTCATGATACTGTAACGTAAGATGTGTGCTCTTTCTAGGCTAGTCGTAGAACTCTCATCCCGTACTGAACTGGAGGACATCCAAGTGAGAGAAACTGAGTTTGGACTAGCGAACACAAATGACAGAAAGATTTTTTAACTTTCATCTGAATGTCGCACAGTGGGGCCAAACCCACTTATTCTTGGCAAAAAAGATTTTATTGTCTCAATGTCATTTGCATAGTAAGAAAAGTAGTTTTTGGTTTTTGTAAAGCTATTCTATCAACGAAAAGTGCGATTTCAAATCACAAAGCAGAAAATTAGGACGTAATTACAAAAAGCTAACATCGGGACTCTTCAGCCTCGTTCGCACTGTCAGTGTCGTCGCTGCTGTCGTGTACTGCAGAACGAACATCCGGTGCATGTCCAGCACCTCCTTGTCAAATTGCGTGGATCCCAGGATATCAACAGCACGTTGAGGACATCTTCATTTGTTTTTGTTCGGGACACCTTCCGGGAGAAACCTTCTCTGTACTTTTTAAATTCCTTGTTTCTTGCCTCTTGGCTTCCTCACTTAGTTGACCAATGGGAACTATAGCATGACGGATAATTTCTGGACCATGGATTAGAATTTTATGAATTGTTGGAGGCATGACGTACCATGAGTATTTCCGTACAAAGAGCTGGGCTGTCTCGAACGCATACGCGCGAAACTTTTCCACATCTATTTCATGGCCACAAGAGATCACTTGCAAAATTATATTGAATCTTCTGATGATTTCAATGTCAACACCAGTGATGCTTGCAGATAATGCCGGATTCTCAAAAAATCACCTTGATGTATTCCCATCATTTGTATTGCCGAAGCCTGGTTTTGGCTTGTCTACTTTTTTAAATCTGTCTTGAATGGTTTTCTTTGTGTTTGAGACAACATTCTTCTGCTCGATGCCCCGAGCTTCCCATTTCTCAAGGGGAAGTTTATATGCAAGATGGAGCAAACACTCAAAGAACCTAATGCGTGCGTGAAGGACGGATAAGCCGAAGCTGAGTCTAGATGTATCGACTATTTCCGTAGTCAGCACTTTCTCCAGATTGTTGAAGTCTTTAGAGCTGCTTCGTTGGTGGACTACAACATCTTTTGTAAGCTTCTTGATATTTCGAAGGTCGCATTGGTGATGTTGCTGTCACATCTTTTACAATTTTTGAGGCTTTCACTTTGGCAGAAGAGCGCAAACTCATTTCAGCGGCAAAGGAGAGCTCATCACTTGAATATGTGGCTCGCAAGTTTTCTGTTTTCTGTCGTTTTGTCCTATCAGATGATTCATGGAAACTCTTCGTAGGTCTACCCATACATTTTCTAGTAGCGTCCCTATCGTAGTTTCGAAACCTCACTGATGAGTCTAACCAGTCCTTGTTCTTCTCTAAAAATATTTCTTCTATCCTACGAGCTTGCTGCCATCTCTTCTTAAAACCGGACACGAAAAATGAAATTTGCTTGTAGAGAGCCATAAGATATTCGTCTGTGCATTTTGTCTTCATCCGGACGAAGTCTTTCATAACCGTAACTTGCTCCTGTAATTTTACACGTCCTGTATCATAAAGTTCTCTTCTAGTTATAAAAACACCATCGTTGCAACCCGATCCTGCAAAGAAGAAAATGTATACGAATGCTTTGAGTGTTTAGGTTAAGCGTACTTGGCTATCTAATTTTTAGAAGCTGTCAATTTTTTAACTGCTGCTGTTCCAAAAATGAGCAAATATGAGCAGGGTTTGTTTCCATTTACGGCAAGTATAATGTGTGAAATAAACATAAATGTCAAGATGCAGAACATGATATGCCCTGATATACACTAAAACCTTAAAAAAACTTACCCCTTTTTCACATTTTCGGTTCATTTCTTTATCGTCCCATAAACCACTACTAAATCGACAAAACATATATGTAATTGCATTAAAATGTTCTTACCTGATGGTAAAGACATCATGTTAAGCCACATTTCGTAGTTCCACCAGCACACGACAATATGACGCATTTAACTACTTCCCGTGCACAAGCTTCCCTCTCACTGACTCAGCTAGGCTCAGGTTCTGACATTCGCCGTGACGTCAGCTGCACCCCAGTGACCTTGTCACTATCAAAAACGTATAGTTCAGGGATTTATCTATCGTTAGAATATAAAATATTGCTACTTTTGTAAGATTAGTTTTTTGTTTTTTTGCCAAGAATAACGCTGTTTGGCCCCACTGTGTGTCGCTCGGAGAAAACGCTAACGAAAGTGACATAGTTCACACAAGGTCGAGGGAAGTGGCACGTTTCCATTCATGAAATAGCGGGGAGGGCATGGAGGTACGGAAACGTGTCTCGTTCTTATGTAAAGAGTCATCCAGGATTAAACAAATCCTATTCCCTAAATGTAATCGTCATTTCAGAAATAACGCATTTGAGACATACGAGTAAAACATAAATGGTGTATGATTTATAAATGTAGGTAAAAAAAATAAATGTAATACACAGAACAGTTGCATTAATTCCTTATTTTAAATTCTAAATGTAAACAAAATCAGTATTTCTCCTCCAAAATTCCAAAATTGGCAAGTTAGAATAATTAAAATGTGTATCAGTGAAACGTATAGCAGAATCCGTATAAGCAAATTTCTGCCTGATGATTTGCCAATTCGCTACGAGCTAAAGCAAGGAGATGCACTATTATCTTTACTTTTTAACTTTGCACTAGAATATGCCATTAGGAAAGTTCAGGATAGCAGATCGGGTCTGGAATTCAACAGGTTACATCATCTGCCTGTTTATGCGGATGACGTGAATATATTAGAACAGCTGCTTCTGTATGCGCATGACTTGAATATGTTAGGAAAAACTCCACAAATTATTAGGGAAAACACGGATATTTTACTTGAAGCAAATAAAGAGGTAGGTTTGGAAGTAAATCCCTAAAAGACAAAGTATATGATTATGTCTCGTGACCAAACCATAGTACGAAATGGAAATACAAAAATTAGAAATTTATTCTTTGAAGAGGTGGAAAAATTCAAATATCTTTTGACAACCGTAATAAATATAAATGACAGTCGAGAGAAAATTAAACGCAGAATAAATATAGGAAATGCCTGTTATTATTCGGTTGAGAAGCTTTTGTCATCCAGTCTGCTCTCAAAAAAGCTGAAAGTTAAAATTTATAAAACACTTATATTACCGGTTGTTCTGTATGATTGTGAAACTTTGACTCTCATTTTGAGAGAGGAACAGAGGCTAAGAGTGTTCGAGAATAAGAAGCTTAGGAACGTGTATTTGGGACTAAGAGAGATGTAGTTATAGGAGAATGGAGGAAGTTATAGAACTTAGAACTGAACACATTGTATTCTTCACTGACATAATTAGGAACATTAAATCCAGACGTTTGAGATGAGCAGGGCATGTAGCGCGTATGGGCGAATCCAGAAATGCATAATTATAGAGTGTTAGTTTGGAAGCCGGAAGGAAAAAGATCTTTGGGGAGGCCGGGACGTAGATAGGAGGGTAATATTAAAATGGATTTGAGGGATCTGGGACTGGATTAATATTGCTCAGGATAGGTATTTATGGCGGGCTTGTGTGAGGGCGGAAATGAATCTCGGAATTCTCTAAAAGCCATTTGTAAGTAACTTATTCCAAAATTGATTTACTTCAGTCATATATGAAACATCTTTCTTACGCATATAGGCCTAATGTTCCTCTATTTTGGATTTTCTAGCTATATCATGAATGAATTTATATAATAATAATAATAATAATAATAATAATAATACATATTTAATACAATTTTGGGGCTGCTGAGTTTGATATAGGATATTAAACATAATATGTTTATATTTTGGTCTGTATCAGTTTCTATCGACTGGGATTAAGTAAAATATGAAATAGTGATGAACAGTTATGATTTATTTGCAAATATTATTCTCAGGGCCTAACACATTTTGATGTGGGTCAAAATATACGTTTTCTTTCAATTCCCAGCTTTAGCCTGTTCTGAAATCTCGAGCCAATTTACGCCATTTTCTTTAAAAAAAAATACCGGCGCACCATTAGTCCATCAAAAGCGGGCGATTTTGAAACACAATAACGCACAACAGCATACTGTATCACTCGAATCACTATAGGCAACATAAAAACTATACGAAATCCAACTCCTGCAACATTTCGCGCAAATTTATAATGTTTTTATGTCTTCAGGTTATCATGTATTTCGATATACTGTTTCATTCTTTTAGGACAAAATATATGTGCAACTCTGAAAGGGTATTCAAAAGTTATTTTCGTAATAAAACAGGGATCGATATCGAGGCGGAATAAAAAGCTGAATGAAAGAATGCTTGAAACCATAGATAATAATGGCTTGTATTTTGAAAATTAAATACTTTGTATGTAACTAAACAAAAAGTAATACTATTTTAAAAATAGACTTTAATAAGATTATGATGTTACCTGTCTTATTATTTGTTGTAAGCTGGTATCGGATTATGAAATACCTCTTTTTCTTATTACACCTATAAGTGATTTACCTCTTAAGTCGCTGTTATCCGCAGGATCCATGACACTGGTGGGCAGGTCGACCATGGCATTCCTGGCAAGGCAACACGAGTTTCGCGGGAAGCCTACTTGCAGGGGTGTTTTGTTTGCTGTTATACACCTGCTGGCACTGTGCCAATTTTATAAGCCTGGTGTGAATCGTTACGTTGTCAGCCGATAGCTTGACAGGTTTATTTCGTATCTCTGCTGAAGTGAGAAAACTGGCTACGACAGAAGCTACAGTACTTACTCCAGAAATTACTATATACTATTAACTATTAGGTTACCAGAAATACACCATTCTTTGATCCAGCTGAAGGAGGTGATCCAATTTTATACGAACATTTATTTTGATTCTTTTCGAACTAAAATACGACAAATACTCTTTGCCACCACTTCAATACGGCTACTGAGCTCGCTGACTACTTTTTTTAGTAGAAAGAAATTACTTTATTTCGAAGTCAGTCTGCTCCCTTAAGGTTGTTGCATTGATACACAGCGTACGGTATAAATTACATTTTAACACTTTTACAATTAGCAATGCATTAATTAAAGTTTACAATGTGAATGAAAATAATAGTATATCGGTTTCCATTCTTTCGTGCAGTCACGTTGAATAGGTAAAATGTTAGTTTCTTTGGGCATGGTATAAAGCAGCGTTTCTCAAACTTTTTTGAAGTGGGGACCACTTTTTAAAGTCAGAACAGTTCCGCGGACCACCTTACACTTGTTCCCTTCGAAAGCAAATTTGTCATTTTCGTAGCATATTTTAATACCAGTATACTTATATTTTAAAATTGAATTAAGATTCGGTACTTTGGTCCTCTGTTTTATGAATTCGGGTGGTCCCTGACTGGGTTACAGGCGCGGCGCCAGATGTACAGGGAAAAGATGGCGAGAAACACCAAGTATTTAGTGCTTTAAATCCCTCTTTTGTTGCAGAGAGTAGAGTGGGAAGTCGATAGACGGATAGGGTAATAAACTTTATAAAATGTCAGTACTGAGAGAAAATGTGAAATTCGATTCCTATGTGTCATTTCCAAACTCTGAGATTTTAAGCTATAGTGTGATATGCAATTCGTTTGAATTTTATTTTTTCTTGCGTCTTTTTTGAAGGACCACAAGGGCAGACCTCGAGGAGCACAGGTGGTCCGCGGACCATAGTTTGAGAAACGCTGGTATAAGGGATTCCACGTTAAGAAAAAAGCATTGATTATATGGGCCTTGTCCAATACATTGTACAAGCTACAGTATGTGGTAGGTAGGTGTTTCTATGACAACTAGTCATTTGATGGAATAGCCCTATATGCTCAATGCTTTTTTCTTAACTTGAAATCCTCATTTAGTAAACTTGCTCTCCATTCAAAAGGCATCACAATTATGTGAAGTAACGACGATGATGATACGGAGATGACCAATAATGACGACGGCCGAAGAGACTATGGTGATTTCTGTAACTTGAGTGCTTTCTAGCTACAAATGCAGCGGACTCTGGTTCAATTCCAGAAAAGAAAACACAGATTTATCTGCTATAGGTAGTCTATATAAATATATTTTCTATTTTGTTCTGTTGTCTTGAGTGATAACGTCATTGTATGACTAAAGGCTCATTCACAATGAAAATTAAACATAACGTAAGCGTTAACGTAAGAATATAAACGTTAAGGTAAAATCAAGAAGTCATACCATCATTCACGATGGGAACATAAACATAACAGCAAAAATCCTTGGTAACCATGGAAACATAACAACATACTTCAGCGCTCCACGATTGTGTTCTGTTTGCAAACCACGTAGGGGAGAGTCGGGTAGTATCGGACATCGGGTAGTATCGGACAGTGCGTTTTTTTCATCTACCACCATATGGTAGTACCTGAATGACATGGTTACGTTTCTCTATGCTACATCACAGAAACGTAACCATGTCAATCAGGTACTATCATCGTGTGGTAGATGAAAGACACTCACTGCCCGATATTACCCGATGTCCGATACTACCCGACTCTCCTCTAAGCATAAGCATGAAAGTTTGAAGTTTGCAAACTTTCATGTTAACGTCTTACGGTATTGTTTATTTCAATGTGAATGATCCCATTTGGTAGCCTGGGCACAAACTTCTGTTACGGTTATGTTTAATTTTCATTGTGAATGGGCCTTAAGGAGTACCACTACTGTGATGACTTTCTTTGTTCAAAATCTTTAGACAAGAAAGAGGACGAAACTGGCCAAAAGCACAGCTCTTGATGATAAAATAATATAATAATAATAATAATAATAATAATAATAATAATAATAATCATCCATACGAGACCGTAATAGATCCACTGGGATCTAATAGGCCTACGTGAAGGATGATGATTATGATAATTCATCTTTCTTTCTTTCTTCTTTTTCTTTCTTCGTCATTTTACATCTCCTTGTATTGGACCTACCGACCTGAAATATAATGTGATGTAGTGGAGGGTATTATGTTTTGACCAACACTAACATCAACTCATTACAGGTCTCTCTGGTCGTGTGGTCAGTAGAGATTAGGGCCACCGCTGAGACAACACAGGATAGCACACCCAGTTCCGTGAGCGGAAGATAAAATAATCTCTTACATTGCCATATCTGCTGGGAATCGAATCATAGATCATTGGACTGGGAGGCGTACATATTAACAAATGCGGCGAATAATAATAATAATAATAATAATAATAATAATAATAATAATAATAATAATGCAGGCGACTTATAAATAATTTAACTTGTGGCATCATAACAGCTCAAAAACAGATTAAATTGTTAAAAGAAACCGCGGAGAGAGTCGGTCTCCAGATATCCTTCGAGAAAACAGAATGCATTACTTGCAACAAACAAGCACCAAAATATAGGCTATGGAAATCAGATACGGTAAAATTAAACCAGTCCGATAAATTAAACACCTCGGTGAAACGATTCAGGAAAGTGAAGTTGAAACAAAAGCGAACGAAATTGGATGCCAGAAAATGGAAACACCATATCGGTTCACTCAAAATATTTACAAAAAAAAATGTGCATATCCAAACATACAAAATTAAGACATTATAACACTGTTATTAAACCAGAATGTGTATATGGAGCAGAAAAGTTAATTTTGAATAGAAAAGCAGATATTGAAAGCAATGAGGGAAAAAAAAAATGCAAAAACTTAAGGAAAATTTTAGGCCCAAAATTAATAGATGAACAATACGGACTCGGAAGTAAACAGAAAAAAAAATACAGACATTCATGGGTACATTAGAAAATGAAGGTTAAAATTTTGCGGTCACATCAAAAGAATGAACCCCGACAAACTCACAAAACAAATAATTGAATTTTATGAAAATAGGAGTAAAGCACAAACAGATACTATAAAAAGGATTGACGAAATAAAAAAAGTGACTTAAAGTTGATAGGAATCAAACAAGAAGACATCTTAAACAGAGAGATATTTAGAATCAAAGTTCATAAGTGGGAAGTTGACAAAAAGGAAAAACGGAAGAAAGAGACTGGAACAACGTGTACTGAAGAGAGAAAAGAAGCTCACACCCAAATAATGGAGTTATGGGCAAAAAGGAAGGCAAAGAAACGCCTCCATATATAGTAGCGACAAAAAAAAAAAAAAAACCGGACCGACCCTTGTAGCTGATTTCAGAGCCTTGTTCACTCCAGAGCACGATAGACTGGTAACTAAGACTTTCGTGGTTCGAATTCTGCCTGGGAAGGAAACTTTTTTTTGTTCCTTATTCAAATTTATTTCCAAAACTTTTCGATTGCTTGTAAAATTCATGTTCTGGGAATAATAAGTTAATTAAGTATTAAAATATCGCTGCAATCGAAAAGTATTGGGAATAAATTTGAATAAGGAACAAAAAAAAAGTTTCCTTCCCAGGCAGAATTCGAACCACGAAAGTCATTACTAGTCTATCTTGCTCTGGAGTGATCAAGGCTCTGAAATCAGCTACAAGAGTCGGTCCGGTTTTTTTGCCACTGATGGACTTTGTGTAGTCCTAAATGGGCTTATTCGCAATTAATAATAATAATAATAATTATTATTATTATATAATATTAATTATTATTATTATTATATAATATTAATTATTATTATTATTATATTATATAATATTTATTATTATTATTATTATTATTATTATATTATATAATATTAATTATTATTATTATTATATTATATAATATTTATTATTATTATTATTATTATATAATATTAATTATTATTATTATTATTATTATTATATAATATTAATTATTATTATTATTATTATATAATATGTAATATTATACTATTATAATCTATATATATATATATATATATATATATATAATTTGAACAGGTAATGGAAATTACGGGAAAACGGCTGAACGGATTTTAATAAATGACCCCTCATTTTGAAGCTTGGAACTCAGTTTTTCAGAAAAATAGTAGTTTTCAGTGAAATGTCAATTTTTCAACATAATTTTCCTATTTTCCAAAATCCATCTGTCGTCAGTTTTGAGAACTAGCTAATTGCATTTCAGAATAAAACAAAGCACACACTACAGTAAACAATATTACACGAAGGCCATGATCTGCAAGAATGCTGACATATTTAGAGCTCAAATTAAATTGGTTATTAAAAACCTAACTTACTAAAAAAAATTTACAGGTTCGATTCTGTGGTGTGTAATTTTCTGGGCACAGCTGTGTATTGGATATTAAAAACTACAAAACTTGAGGTGGTTTGATGACATTATTACCATTAGAAATGAAATGTTATTGTAGTTAATGCCATGATGTGACTATTTTTCATTAATTATACATATTAATGCTATATTGATGATATGAAAGTGAAACGTTTTGGGGTTATATAAGTAGATGGAGATTATAACTTAAATTATATTTTGATTTCTATATTTTACTGAGTGGCGGCTATATAGTATATATAGTTATATGTTACTGAAAGCTATAAAACTTACGTAAGATAATAATATTATTAAAAATCAAATATTTTTATAGTTATTAATCAAGTGGGGTTGCGTCTTTTTCATATATTTAATGGTGGTGTGGTGTAGATATTTATATGCGTGGTTCTCTTCAGTATTGGCTCGAGAGAGAGAGTATCTTTCATTATTATGGAAGCAAATAACTTTCAGAATGTCTGGTATTCTTCATTGAAAATAAATCTGAAAAATGTTTATTTGAACGTCTAATGAACTTAGTTCTCAGCATTTGCTGCACAAGCCACTAGTATAATATAATAATAATAATTATTATTATTATTATTATTACTACTACTACTACTACTACTACTACTACTACTACTACTACTACTACTACTACTACTACTACTACTACGATGGTGGTCTGTCCACTCGATGCCACGCGTTACTCACGGCTTGCATGCAGCCAGAGTCGCTAATTGCTACAAATTAAGGCCGCGTGTACGTGAATCCGGGTCAGCCAGCCGCTCTTCCCAACAATGAGAAACAAAACAGGAACCCGTATGCAGGCCATGGTCCTCAGTCTGCTGAATCTGATTTCACACCCCACAGCTGCCGGGTCCTTTGCCTGCTCATGCATCAACAATGGGATTCTGGTTCTGTGTTACGACGGATGACGACTGATTAATAATTCGAATGTTGCGTATAGGCTTTTCGGGATCTGAATGGTGTTAGCTCTTATCCTTGTCCGACTTGGTTTCTCTAGGTTCTAGGGAATAGTCTTCTTCTAACCCAACCTATCCATAGACTCGCTTATCTAGAGTGATTTATTGGTATTGAAATACCTAATTTGTATAGGCCTACGAACCGTCAAGATAAAGTAGACCTATTGTAATTTTGTCAAAATTGTATTCCGAGTTTTCCACGCACATTTGTATTGTCTGTCTTCCCATAGTCTTTCGTCTGTGTACAGATACACTGTATATAGTATATCCTGAACTAAAGGAGTTCATCGAGTGTCAATTCATCCGGAAATAACGCACATAAAATGCTACCATTGTAAATGCATTATGTTTAAATACAGAACCATTAATAATTTGTATGTTTATAATGTCGCATTATTCAAAACAAGATACATTTTTTTCTTCTTCCCGAAATTTTTTCATAATATGAAGTGATAAATGGAAGGTCATTGACCTGTCTGACAGTTATTGTTTTTTTAAGCCACCGGTTTAGCTGAAGTGCGGTTTTTCTGCTGATTCGGAGCTGCGTTTAGGCTTGTGTTCGATTCTCGCTTGGATTGATTACCTAGTTGGGTATTTTGCAGAGGATTTCTCCAACTGTAAAGCAGTGTTTAACCTAGAAAATAAAGAATTGTCGCAAAAATATAGAAACATAAAATTATATTTGTGTGAATTTGCGGAAAACTTTTGCAATATTTTATATAATTCTACAGAAAGATAAAAGTAACAAATTATATAGAAACAAGTTATGTAATTTTTCTTGGAGTTATATTACTATCAATCCATCTTACCACACTCTAGATATACGTATGTAAGTAAATCATTACACGTAGGTATGTTTAGAATCAATTAATTCTGAATTTACATCACATTAAAATATCTTATGTTATGGGCACTCTAAACATTGAATTTCTTTACTAGTAGGCCCTTCAAGATTTATTGTTAGCAGAGTGCTAACTCTTTTTATTGAAAGGCGGTTTCTAATTCTTGTTATTACAAGATTCATGCAACTAAATTCTCGCTCACAATTTACAGTATGCGATGGAATTATATAAATCAATAAGAATAAATTGTTCACTTAATTTACATGAATTGCAGCAACTCTTTGAAATCCATTCCTGAACATCTATTGCTCAATATCTTTTAGAACATTGTCCATGCTATTAGCATTTCATTTAAATTCATACACATCTCTGATTTCATTTTCCTCATTACCATATTCGTTCTGAAGTGCAATGTGGTTGTCGCATTTTTGCACATTTACATTGAAAGTTTGTTGCATTTTTAGAAGTCAAGTAGCAAAATGCGACTGTGGCTTAAACCCTGCTATAAAGGAAATATCAGGTAATTCATGGCGATTTTCGGTCTCATATCTTCAGCTGTCACCAATTCCATCAGTGCTAAAGAACGAGTAGTTGATGCAGCATCGTTAAACAACCTGCTAAAACCAGTTATTTCAGAAAAAATTAAATATTACTTACGTATGATATAAATCAAGAAGATGGAATAAGTGCCAGCTATAGGCTTACTTTGTACGTCACTTCTTGCGTATAATCAACCGTTTCTTCTAATAGAATCTACATAAAGTATTATTCCAGACTTACTTGTAGGGGGTCTTCAGAGTCGAAGAATTCTTATATAGAAAATAAGAGAAATATTAGAAATGCCAATTCACAGATTTCATTACCAAAATGTTATAATACTTTAGCTGGAGCTAGCTTTTCTGCAGAATTGTATATTATCTGTCATTGTCCATCGGACATAATCTAGTCAGATTAATTGATAATACAATAAATTATACACATAATGTTTAGTGTTCAATTAGGTAATTCAATAGAATCAGTTGGTCTTCTGCTATGGTTTATTGGATATTGATGCAATTGATCTAAAATTGATTCCTCAAACTTGCCACATTAATTCATTTATTCATAAATTGATTTCTTTGATCCTTAATTGAGTCCTCACTTTTTTCAGGCTCATTGATAGTACAATTTTATGCTTAATTATCATATTCATAATGGAATGAAATCAATTGATCTTCTGCTTTGGCTTAGTGCTTGTTGATTCATTTTATCCAGAATTAGTTCCTGAATTTGTCAGATTAATTGAGAATACTTGTGTAATGTTTAGTGTTCAATTTTATATAGCAATGGAATTATTTTGTCTCCTGCTATGACTTAGAGTAGGAATGCAAAAGAGTGCTACAATTGTGGCACACGTCACAAGCCGGAACACGTGACTCAACCCTTTCTTTCACTCCCACACGTCATTGGATACTGTAGAAGTAGAGGAGATATGTATTCAGTGTGCTTGCGGACGTCACAGATATGTAATTCAAGGCCGGGGGATTGTGGACGGGTAACAAACTCTCTCCCCGTGCTTCCACCCCTATCTTCCCCAGTTCTACATCCCTGACTTAGAGCATACTGATTCATTTGATCCAGAGTCGCTTCCTAATATGGAAAATTTATATTTCTTCCAAAATGTTGTACAATACACCAAATGTTAAAACAATCGTAGAATTTTTGTAAATTAATAATAATAATAATAATAATAATAATAATAATAATAATAATAATAATAATAATCTTTGTATGAGAAAGTAGGTGCAATTTACACTGCACTTATTTATCTGGAGATTAACACTTCTGTTACATAAAATCGATGGAAGCTTCTCGTATCCTGTTTGTGACGTCGCCGGATTGACTAGATCTCTTTCCTCATATATGGAAACGTGACTACTAGAAGAGTTGTTCGGTGACTACATGTTGTGCTAGATAATATTCTTGGAATTTACTCACGTTCTCCGAATAGTTGATCCTGTCTACTACGAGTTATGGTTTGCCTCCTTTCGTGCTGACATGAGCCGCATATACGAGTTTTTTTTCTCCAAAAATTCTTTACTACTCCATATTCGAAGATGTCTTCAGTTCTTCGTTCCATAACGATGGAAAAGTCTAAAGGAAACCTCGTTAATTTTTACTTCTGAATGAATTTCATAAAAAATGGTGTATGTATGTATGTAAAAAATATGCCCATTGAATAACTGCACGCCTTTAAATCCCGGTGAGTCGAGTTGAACTTTGTGTGTAAGTATTCAGTTCGATAAAAATAATCGTGATTATATTTTACAATTAGCACTTACAAATTTCAAAGTATTTACGCATCAAATTTACATTCCAAGATGTGTGCAGGCTCAAATACATTTGTGGACAGCTCATAGAACACTTCAAAATAGTCGGATAAGATGTTGGCATAATATTATGTGAAATCACGGCAGTACCAGCATTGTGTTATGGGACCCCTTGTCTAGCGAGGTCAGCGACGGCCTCCCTCCAACCACTCGCTCTGTCCAGGTCTTTAACATTTTCGGCGTTTCTGCCCTGTTGTTCAGTCGTGCTTGTGATATTCTTCCTCCTCATGTGGTAACTATTACAGTGCTCAAATAAATTGTTGCATATTATTTTATTGCAAACTTATGAAGAAATATGCAAATTTATTTTTGTGCTCAAAAAAAGTGTTGCATGTTTCTTCATAAGTTTGAAATAAACTGATATGTAACAATTTTTAGCAAAAAAATATTATATTGTATATTTCGTAGCAATAAAATAATATGCAACAATTTCTTTAAAGGGTTAGGTACAGCTTACATAGTAAAATTTTTGGAAATATTCAATATTTTTTTTCTCCATTACTGTATATTGTACAATAATGAAAATTGGTATGTGTAAAACACTGTACTTCTGCTATATGAAATAAATATTTTTACGATTTAAAAAAATTATTTGTATTTTTTTTTTTTTTCAAAATTCAAAACGTTGGCAGTTCACTGTGTAGTGATGAAGCGTTTACCTCATAACTCATAAAATTGTTAACTTTTTCATGTTCTCTCTCTTCTATTTTATTGCTGAAACTCATGTTTACAACATCATGCTCTTTCAACTATATTACTTAATAAATAATATTGTTTTTATTTGGCGTTAGAAGAAAATACTGATATTTGACTATTTTTTTTAAATTAATTTAATTTTTATCAGACATCTATCAAAGGTAGAGAAGTGATTTTGCATCATATTGTAGATATGACATGCATAAATACACACAAAAAATTTCATCACAGAATGTTGAATAGTTTTTGAGTTATGAGGGAAACGTTTCGTCACTGTAAAGTGAACTGCCACCACTTTGAATTTTGGAAAAAAATATAATTTTTTTTTTAATCGTAAAAATATTTTTATTATATAGCAGAAGAACACTGTTTTACACATACTAATTTTCACTATTGTACAAGATACAGTAATGGAGGAAAAAAAATGTTGAATATTTCCACAATTTTACTGCTATAAGCTGTACCTGACCCCTTAAGCACTCAATATTACGTCAATTTTTTACTTTTCCTTTCAACATTATCTTGTGTTCCGTCAAAGAGAACGGCGAAAATAGCAGTAACACAGGCTAAACAGGCTAGGAGCTCACATAGGCACTTCCTCTCAGCTGTAAATTCTCTTGCAAGATGCCCGATCGCAAATCTTTTAACTGTTCTTTCTCCCATTTGCTCTTCTTTCATTGTAATTCTGGGGCGGGCGATACCAGTACGATGTGAATATAACCGTTGATAACGGAATCACGGAGCTGATCGTGTATGTTCCTGCATCTCAGACACCGTGAAAGTCTTCAATACTGAACTATTCATACACTTAAGTGTAGAAGAAAGCAAAAGCTATGTTTAAGGTTTTCTCTGGGTGCTCTGATTTCTCTGCTATCGTTCCACCAATTCTCTATCGTCATTTTGTTAACCTGTCCCATGAGAAAGTGTTCTGTCTGCCAGCGAAAAGTGTAGCATCTTCCGACACATGATGGAGGCTTTAGGACCGTCCAGTCGCTTTAGCTCAGCGGTGACCAAAACTCGAACTGCAGTGATTACATGCGACAGACAGCCTATGAAGTAAGGAGACTGAGGAAAGGTACTTGGTATGAAAACTACAACCAGTGGTGGTTCCTTACTAACATCTTGATCAATCCCACGGATAAAAATCTCAGTAATGTCACTGCTGTCATCTAGAGCCAGTGAATAATATACGATTTTTCTTGCTTCCTTTTTTACCCTTCCTCTTGAATATAATCAGGAATTTTCTAAATTATTCTCTCGATACTTGGTCGAGAAATTGTAGTTTTTCAAAATTAAAAACTTCTTAAGGACAAGTTATTTAAGCTGTTTTAATCATTATTCTTTTGAGAAATTCTATTCTTTTTAGAGTACGAGATATTTCAAACCCCATTAGGTAGCTTACTTCCTTACATTTATTTATTTCGTCTTTCTCTTCCTGGCTATGATTTAAGACATGTCAATTCCTGGCGTTTAACAGTTCGTTGGCACATAATATTGAATCAGTTTTTCTACAATATTGTTCACACCTATGGAGTAACGGTTAGCGCGTCTGGCCGCGAAACTAGGTGGCCCGGGTTCTATTCCCGGTTGGGGCAAGTTATCTGGTTGAGGTTTTTTCCGAGGTTTCCCCTCAACCCAATATGAGCAAATGCTGGGTAACTTTCGGTGCTGGACTCCGGACTCATTTCACTGGCATTATCACCTTCATCTCATTCAGACGCTAAATAAGCTAAGATGTTGATAAAGCGTCGTAAAATAAACCAAATAAAATAAATGTCTCTTGTGCGCAACATAAAATAAATTTAATAATTGTATAAATGAACTAGATACTTCTTTTTCTAAATCTAATGTAATTTTGAATACATTTAGCTATGTGAAGTTACCTTCAAACTTCAAAATTATTTTAAGTAGGTTCTGTACAATGTAATTTTTTTCTATTCATTTACTAAGTAGGCAAATTGATAACTTGCCTTTATTTCTAGGGCATCGACATAAGGGGTAGTTCAAACTCTCCTTCAATATAAACCCTGTGCTTCGTACTGCGGCACGTTAGAATTATAGCAATGCTATCTATATTATAGAGAGACCTACCGTCTAGTACCGACCTCGTAATAAGATGCTGACACAGTTTAAAATTTAACTTGTGAAAAATATTGAACAGATTGTTTTGGCAATTCTAACAGTAAGTGTTCAGGAAACAAAACAAGTGGCGCCAAGACCAGCAACGACCAGTTCTGAAGATGACCCATAATAGGTCGAAACATGTAAACAAGGTACGTTAGAATTTAACACAAGAAAGTCTTATCATACATATTCCGAAATGTCCACACCTGTGGAGTAACGGTCAGCGCGTCTGGCCGCGAAACCAGGTGGCCCGGGTTCGAATCCCGGTCGGGGCAAGTTACCTGGCTGAGGGTTTTCCCTCAACCGAATACGAGCAAATTCTGGGTAACTTTCGATGCTGGACCCCGGTTCATTTCACCGGCATTATCACCTTCATTTCATTCAGACGCTAAATAACCTAGATGTTGATACAGCGTCGTAAAATAACCCAATAAAATAAAAAATATTCCGAAATATTATGCATTGTCGATTTTAAATTCATTTTAAGAGCGGTATTCATCCGTTCGTCAGTTTGAGTTATGACTTTATTGTGAAACGTTTTGTGTATTTGACAGTTCATATTTTAAATATAAACGTCAAATTATCGTCCCGTATGTATATATATATATATATATATACGTATATAAGCTATCGCAAAGATCAATTTTATAATTTCTGAGCAAAAAATCGCGTAATGATTCTGGCGAGGTTAGTGGAAATTTCACTTTGACAAATGTTTCTTCGCAGTTAATAATAATAATAATAATAATAATAATAATAATATAATAGTAATAATAATAATAATAATATAATAGTAATAATAGACAAAATTTAAAATTTCGATCATGTAAATTGAAGAGTCCACTGCAAGAATGATGGATGTCATTTGGAATGCATTTTGCAGGAGAAGCAATTGAAAGTTTGAAATGCTTAGCGCTCAAAGCTTAACTGAGATTTTCCGATCATTACTGGACAACGACTATCAGTGTTAATGCCATATAACTCTCTATGTACATTCTATATGTGTTAAGCTATGCATTGACAGTCTTGGTTCATTTTCGACAAGAAAGTGACATCCATCATTCTTGCAGTGCACTCTTCAATTGTAAACTATTTTAATAATTGACCCCACTCCCTAAACAAAAGTCTGCGTACGCACTGGCAAGTAGTCGAGAGTTAGAAGTTATCGCTGCTCATGACAGTTGGAAACTATTGCAGAAACAAACGTAATATAACATCGCAATAGTCGAAGTGTGGCAGTAAATGTTATAATTTACGTCCTTCATAACACTTGGAAATAAATTATTCATACGTTGTTCCTTTATGACCTGTTGTTTAAGTTGACCTTCGGTAAATGGACAGATAATAATTGAGTCATCCTTCATTTATTTCATTGCTCTCTCATTATACGAAGTAGTGCTCATCGCCGTAGCTCAGCAGAAGCGCGTTTGCTGCTGTGATAGGAGCTGGGATCGAGCATGGGTTCAATTCCCACTTGGACTGATTATCTGGCTCATTTTCCCCCTTTGAGGATTTTCCCAACTTTAAGGCGAATGTCAGGTATTTCCTCGGCCTTATCTCGCTGTAACCAAATCCATCGACGAGTCGCGACGTTACAATAACGTAGTAGTTAATATCGTCTTTAATGATAAGTTTTAGTTGCTGGTACTATTTTACACTGCATAGGTACAATCAGGACACAGTTAAAAATGCAAGGAAATAGTAATATGCGTTACAAGAGCGGTATGTTGAAGTTTTCATGTTCGAAGAAAAGATTGAAAAAGCGAAACGTAGTTGAGCTTTTTTAATTTCCGAGAACATGAAAACAAACATACCGCTCGTGTATCATACATTATTTTGTGCGAAGATCGTTTATTACATACCTGAAAGAGGAATTTCTAATTAGTTGCAATGAAATCTCCATCTTGGTTTATCTTCAATGACGGCAACTTCGGAAAACAAATATATCTATCTTCAACATTGTTCCTGTAAAATGATTTCTGTGTTTACTATACTCCAGCAGGCCGTGATATACGTCTGTCTTTTTTTCCCCCCCAGTCTATGATGAGTCTGGAATCTTGTTGATTTTTTCACGGCTTCCTTAATGTTGCATGCATCACGAATGCAGTAACTTTAGTGGAGTTGTAGAGTTTACTTAATTTTTGCAAATATTTTAAAACAATAATTAACAGTGCAATTTAGGTGAAATTGCAGTGGTAAGTTTCCAATTTATAATTATTACTATATTGAACGTCTCTAAAAATAATATGTTAAAAGCCTAAAGCAGTAAAATCAATATGTCACTTAAGCGGTAAGAAGAGGGAAATTGTTATGTGTGTTAGGTTGGGAATACTGAATGTGGAATTTTAAACTTTCCGCGGATTGGTTTTGTGCGGAAAGCAAGCAAATACGCACGATCTCGCACAAAGGTTTTTGATGTCACTTTACATATATACATGTACGAGTATACAGTAAAAGTGTTGAAAATCCCAATGAGATTTTAAATCGTTGCTTAAAAAAAGGTATCTAATCTACCATAGAAAAGACAATCATATGTTCTTTTGTGCGAGATCGTGCGTATTTGCTTGCTTTCCGCACAAAACCAATACGCGGTAAGTGTGAAATACCACATTCAGTATTCCCAACGTAACACGCATAACAATTTCCCTCTTCTTACCGCTTAAGCGCCATATTCATTTTACTGCTTTAGGCTTTTAACATATTATTTTTAGAGACGTTTAACATAGTAATAATTATAAATTGGAAACTTACCACTGCAATTTTACCTAAATTGCACTGTTAATTATTGTTTTTAAGTATTTGCAAAAATTAAGTAAACTCTACAACACCACAAAAGTTACTGCATTTGTAATGCAAGTAACATTAAGGAAGCCGTGAAAAAATCAACAAGATTCCAGATGCCGATGTCATTACTGCAATATGTTATATAAATAATATTGTTAAAATATTAAAATGAAAAGTAAATCATTACATAACCTTACCGTTTGTTTTAAGTTCGCATTTATAGACTGAGGGGGGAAAAAAAAGACAGACGTATATCACGGCCTGCTGAAATATAGTAAACACAGAAAACATTTTATAGCAACAATGTTGAAGATAGATATTTTAGTTTTTAAAAGTTTCCGTCATTGAACAGAAACCAAGATGGAGATTTCATTGCAACTAATTATAAATTCCTCTTTCAGGTATGTAATAAACGATCTTCGCACAAAATAATGTACGATATACGAGCGGTATGTTTATTTTCATGTTCTCGGAAATTAAAAAAGCTCAACTACGTTTCGCTTTTTCAATCTTTTCCTCGAACATGAAAACGTCAACACACCGCTCTTGTAACGCGTATTACTATTACATAATTGATTTTTTACGTCAGGAATCAACTTCAGTTAGCCTCAGTCTGTAATAATAAATAGTTGCAGGACCGGTACAGAATTACGAAGGCTACATTAACATCTGTTTCAGTAAGTAGTGGCAATGGCGGACACGATTTTCTCTTTATGACTTCCCGGTGGAAGAGCCACTTACAATGTTGCTTCGTTCATTGATTGTCCTGGGAAAGTAGGAGCATTGCTCCGCCCCGAGTAGCTTCGTCACTGGATCGCCTCGTCGTCCGGCTGGGCTCCCATTCAAACTATGGTTTCCTTCATTAACAATGCTACACCTTTTTATTGCCAGGAGCTGAGCGCAGAAACTTTCTTCTGTGTTGTGTTTTGAGTACGCACAGCTCACTTGCAGCTGCGTGAATTATAATTTCATTCGTAATATCTTAAGTTTGACACATTAGGCCAGGCATGTCAATTGATGCCCACAGGAACAAGCGCGCGCTTTAGAACCCAGGAGAGCCTGAGCGCTTTACAGCGGAAAGGAAAGAGACAGACGAATGAGATGGTATATGCCGCTTGGTCGAGCTATATTCAGGGATGGCCAGGACTGATTCAATAGATAAAGGGAAGAGAACTTACTAAAACTGTATCCATGTTAATTTTTAGATTTGTCTGAGAAGTATGAATGCATTATAATAATGTAAGTTTTAAATTGTAATGCAAATCTAGCCTTTCAGGTAAAGCTCCCTGTAAAGCAGATTTGAATAATTTAAAGGGAAAATTTGTTCCGTTTTCCCTTTAAATTATTCAAATCTGCTTTACAGGGAGCTTTACCTGAAAGACTAGATTTGCATAATATATACGTCACTGTGTACGTTAACCAACGAGTTAGATACTATAGAGAGGCCAAACATCTCAGAAAGTTGAAGACAATTGAACATTGGTCCGCCATGTTTCGGTTAGTCAAAACAAAGGGTCGTGGCTCGGATGTTGTAGGAAATGACTGTGATGAAGTTAGTATTATTGTGAATTGAGTTACATATTAAGACTATGTTAATAAGTAAAAAGTAAAATACACACAAAACTTTACGTTTTATAACAGCTGTAGGCCTATGTTTTATTAGTTTCACTAAATATAGCCCAGATATTAAATGACAAGCTATACTCGATGCAACCAAAGCACAGCACCTAAAGAAGGATGAATTTAATCGGCAGAAGAAAATAAATAATTTTTTGACTTCGTCACAAATTTAATTACCTTACAGCTAATCTAACCTAATATGAAATTATGTAATTCAGTGCTCACCAGGTGATTTCAAGAGAGACGACGTATGTAACTAATAGGAGTAAAATATAGGAAAGGTAGTGGCGAAAATTAAAAAAAAATCCAGTAATTAAGTTATTGAGAAAAATTCATTTGAAATTGGAATTAACACAGAGAACTTTTTAAAACTGCAATTATTAAAACTACAAATAACCTCTTAGCATGCAACATAATAATTAAAGAATGACACTAATAGAAAGTTACTCATGATCATATCTCACCACCACATTTATTGAAACGATAAGATACTTACGATTAACATTGTTATCAGAAACAACAGGAGCCACAGCTAGCTACACTTCTTTTCGCGTGATGGAGACATCGTGTAGTCTAATATAATTTGAAACAAATATTGTCGCGTGATGGAGACATCGTGTAGTCTAATATAATTTGAAACAAACATTGATCTTACACGTGTCTCGCAACTAGGCAGAGGCTTTTGCAGAATAAAACTATTCTTACATTATTTTGAACAATAATAACAAATTGTGTGTGATGCAAGTGCTAACTTTGCTCTTTGTTAACAAAAAGAGCCCTACGCATTAATAAAAAGAAAATTGGAGTAGGCCCTATAAACACAATAAATACTAAACTCTTGATGGTACAAACTTATTAATACAGATATTTCGCTTATGCTCAGTCCGTCTTATCTTATCATTCTCTGCGACAATGGTACCTGTATTGAGGGGGTTTAATTATCTAGCAACGAATATTATGATTTACGGTACATTTCATTTAAATCCGAGGGAATGAGACATTTTTGGAAATTTTAAAGTCTTAATTATTACTCTTTCATTTATAAATCAGCTTTTTACAAAACCTATAGCGAATTGTTTAAATTAAATATTGATGTATCTGAAAAATATAATGCATGTACCAACTCGTTGCAGTGTACCTTTGATAAGCACTCCTTGCGGAGGCTGGCGGTACTATAGACCGCCATGTTTTTTAGGGAACGATCCATAGTACTGTTGGCCTCCGCAGGGAGCGCTTATCAGAGGTCTTCAGCCTCTCTATAGTATCTAACTCGTTGACGTTAACAGAAAACCACAATTCCATGTCACACAGAGATTGTGTGCACTCGATGTGGGTCTCTGGCGTTTCGTCAGCCCACGCGAGTTGTGTGGATATAAAGGGAAAAGTTGAGACGGTGTCGGGTGGAGTTCCGGAGTAGCCAGTTGGCAGAGCGCTGGTACGTTCAACCAGAGGTCCCGGGATCGATACCCGGCCCCGGAACAATTTTTCCCTTTAAATTATTTAAATTGTAATGTTCATTTTTTACAAGTTTGATTTTTTTGTTAAAAAGAAATATTTTCTGAACTTTTCTTATAGAAAAGTGAAATTTTCAGGTATAGGCCTATTTATTTAGTAGCCTTACAGAATGTTTTTGTAAATCTAATATACCGTAAATACGTATTACTGAAGATAGTGTATTGAAAATTTTGAAAATATTCGCATGGAAATTGTTTGTAAGGAAATGAATTAACAAAGCAACTACTGTCACATCATAAGCAAAAGATACGTGCTTATGTGTTGTATAGCTTCAGCACATTTCGAGAAAATAATTTAATATTCTGATGATAGGAAGTTGCTCACTAATATCACCTTAACAGCATAATGCGATGAGAGTTTTGTTATGGAATATTAGTTACACTTAAAACATATACAGCACCTAGGTAACTTTTTGTACTGTAATATTGTTTTGATTAGTTTATTGATTACTTTTATAAGGCTAAAGATACCCTCAATTCCAATTTCATCTTATCATGTCATACTCAATCTCTTTTTTGGAGGAGGGAGATATCATTTTCTTCATGAATGATGTGTTTCATCCATTTAGTACAGTATAGTTGTACTACTATGGAATTTATGTGAATATTCCTTCTTAACTCTTTATTATTTTACTAACATTAAAAACACAACTACAATATTAAGAAATCGGTGTTAGTACTTTTGTTTTACAGACAATATAGATAATATCAAACAGAAAGAAATAACGACATAAAATTTCACGTTCCGTTTGAAGTTTGTGCACCACTGTTTTCTTAATCCAACAGGCTTCTTATTCATATACACAATCCTTCCTCTTTCCATATTTAGCGCTTGATGCCCGCGCACGACGTCAAGGTCAGAAAAATGCGCTTGCTTTGACATCACTGCATTAGGCTATGAGGTCGCAGTTATCTGCAGTTCATCATGTTGGACAGCGGTTTTCATCAATCATAATCAAGACTTCTGGGAAAATATCAACAAACATTTAACAACTACCCAGCAATTCGTTTTCGTCTTATCGGCGTTGATATTTTTTTAATCTGTCAAATAGATTGTAGAGTTTGAGGGCGAGATTTCGAACCGTCATTTACGTTTACTACCAACCTGTCTTCATGAACGAAGGGATTTCCGGTCGGTATATGGAACCAGCGACACTGGATAGCGAAAATCGGTTCGCAAAGCCTATATACATTGGGGGGGGGGATAATCGTGCTAATCGCTCCTTACCCCGCATTGCTTTAATATCGTTCACCTCTGCTGCAGTCAGCTAGGAGATCTTGCCCCTCTCTGTGTTGTCGCGCCATGTATATATTTATGTGTCATCTCCTGTTAAATTTACATACTAGGTTCAAAAAGTTCCCGGAATTTGCTAGCATCATAGAAACAACGTACCTTAAACACTATTCTACAGCATTCCCTTCAAAATAGTTGCCTTCCGCAACAACACACTTTTGCCAACGCGTGTAGAGTTCCTGGAAGCCATTTTGTGAAACCCGTCTTAGTGCTCTCGTCGCGTTTGCGATAACCTCTTCAGCATTGAATCTCCGTCCTTTCAGATGACTTTTCAGACGGGGAAACAGAAAGTAATCAGGTGGTGAGAGATCAGGAGTGTATGGTGGGTGATCCAAAGCAGTTATGTTGTGCCTGGCAAGAAAATTCTTTACAATAATTGCGCGATGAGCAGGTGCATTGTCATGCATAAGGAACCAGTTGTTTTCTACCCACTTTTCTGGACGTTTCCTTCTCACTGCGTCCCAGAGGCGACGGAGGGTTTCTAAGTACAATTCTTTCGTTACAGTACGACCTTCTGGAATGAACTCATGGTGCATGAGACCCTGAGAGTCGAAGAAAACTTCCAACATAACTTTGCTTTAAGTGTGCTTAAATGCGACAGGCTCATGTCAGTAGATTTACTGGCATGTGAAAGAGCTCCTGCGGGACAAAATTCCGGCACATCCGGCGATGCTGATATAACCTCTGCAGTTGCGAGCGTCGTTAAATAAAACATAACATTTAAAATAACTTTGCCTTTGGAAGTGTCCCTAGGAAATTTTTGCTTCCGAGGAGATGTTTTCGATTTCCACTCAGATGACTGTCGTTTAGGGACTGGGTCGTACAAGTAGCACCAGTTTCATTTTGTTTAAGAAATCACCATCTTCATCAGCCATACTGATCATGTCCCCAGCAAAACACAGAACTTGATGTTTGTACTTTGCTCTGTGGACATAATTACGAAATGCGACGAACAAACAAAACACTATGATAAACAATTGCCTACAACTCAAAACCAATAATTGCCATTATCAACAAACTTTAAGGAAATGACATCATGAATGTTACCAACAAAACAAATGTATAATATCCCTTGTTATATATTAATACGAAAAATGGTAGTAAAATTCCGGGAACTTTTTGAACCTAGTAGTATTAATGTCTTCTCGTCCTTATACTTGTATTACTTTCCCGTTATTTCTATAGCATTAATTTTCAGTTATATTTCGACCAAAAGCAGAACAGAGGTATATTCATTTTGGTTTATCTTGTCTCAGTAGCAATAAAACCAAGTCCCTTCAAATGAGGGTAGAGATTATAGGAGGGTTGTAAATGTTCAGGGTTCCTTTCAAAACCTTGTTATTATACAGGCTGCCGGAACTCAGTTTCTTGAAAGACAAGATCAGTGACGGAACTACACAATACGAAAAGAGATATTTTGTTATTTTATTTTGCGCTACAGAATGTATAAACTAGTCCCTTCCGCCACTGGTTGGATGGACGGCATCGCTCCATTCCCCCATCGCCATAACAATACAGACGAGGTAAGACATATCTCCTTGCTCTCTCTTTTCACAGTGAGACAAGATACATCACACAGGCTTTAGTGTGTTTCATGGCTATCAAATGCAAAACTCGCCTTATCCAAGTAAAGTGATTTGTCACAAAACAGGAAAAACCGTTATGGATATGGACAGTTTTGCATTTGATAGTAGATTTCTGACCTCTATGGAAGAGAAATTAGACAATATTTGCACAAACCAACTATATCAGTACATAGAGAGCTGCAAGGAGTACTACATTCTATATGTAACTATTTTTTTTTGTAAATTTTGGATAAGGCGAGTTTTGCACTTGATAGTCTCATTATGCTGATAATATTTAGACTTACCATAATATTTTTCTTTTATGACACGTGTATCGTCTTCTTAAATACTGAGTACAGTAGTGGCCAAAAAAAAAAAAACCGGACCAACCCTTGTAGCTGATTTCAGAGCCTTGTTCACTCCAGAGCACGATAGACTGGTAACTAAGACTTTCGTGGTTCGAATCCTGCCTGGGAAGGAAACTTTTTTTTGTTCCTTATTCAAATTTATTCCTGCTACACTTCGAAGAAATCGCATTTCAGCTGCCTATAGCCGGCTTCTATCTTTCGCTTTTAAAATCCAAGTTTCACTCGCATATAAGCCCGTTGGTATTGCCATAACTTTATATAGTTTAATCTGTGTATCTTTCCTTTTTTTATTTCGAAGTGTCCTTGTAATGATCCTACGTATATTATTAAATTTAGCAATTTTATAATCACTATCTTTTCATGAGTATATGATAGATGACAGCCAAGAAAATTAAAAGTATTAATTTGTTCTATAATATAGTCTTCCACTACTACTTTTGATCTCACCGCCGTTTTGCCCATGAATGCCATTACTTTTGTTTTTTCTTTCGAAATAGTTAGATTCATATCTTTCGTAATTTTATATAATGCAAATAGTCCCCTTTTTAACGTATCCTCGTCAATAGCTAATATGACTTGATCATCAGCAAAGAGTAGATTTTTTTAAGAATTTTTTGTTTTTGACGTTTTCTGGTATGTTGAATTTCTGCATTTGCAACTTAAATTTCCTCATTGCTTCGTCAAGATAAAGATTAAAAAGTGTTGGCGACAAACTGCAGCCCTGTTTTACTCCTAAATTTACTGTCTCATAATACACTTTTCCTTCTTTGGATTTATAGCATATGGTGGAGTTTTCATATACAGTATACTTTTTACTATGTCTATTAAATGTTTAGGAATACCTCTTAATTCCATAATTTTCCAGAGTTTATCTCTTTTTATATTATCAAATGCCTTCTGATAGTCTATAAAAATAAATGGAGCTCTTTATTAAATTCTTTGAATTTTTCATCATTTGTTTTATTGTGAATATGTTATCAATACATGACCTTTCTTTTCGAAATCCTGACTGTTCTTACAAGACGATGGTTTCGGTAATAACTTGTAATCGTTTTGTTATTATTTTTGCATATATTTTATATGCTTCATTTAATAAGCTAATTCCTCTGTAATTAGTTACTTAGATCTCCTTTTTTGAAATTAGGGATAATATTTGCTACTGTCCATTCTTCTAGGATTTTCTTCTGGATCCAACATTGATTTAGGAGTTTCAAAAATCTCGCTTTCCGTCCAGCTGGAGCGTATTTTATTAATTCTATTTGAACACCATCTATACCTGGAGATTTTCTATTTTTTGATCTCTCTAGAGCTTCTTCTAATTCCTTTAATTCAATATTATCAACTTCTATAAAATTTGTTGATATATCCTGGTGTATTATTCCATTATATGTTTTTGATTTATCTGTCCACTGTTCCTTAAAATAACGAATCCATTCTTCTCCCGATATTACATTTATCTCTGCTTTATCTCTTTCTTGTTGGGACAGATGTTTTATTATTTTATATGCATTTACTTGTCGTCTACGATATACATGGACGTATCTATCCCAAGTTTCTTTATGTGCCATTCTTACTTTTTTCTTTTTTTGAACTGCAATCGCTTTATACGTCAATAAGTCTTTTTCCTGTTTTGTCTGTAACCATTTCAGATAGATAGAGAGAGAAATAACTCGTCCGGCCTTAATTAAGGATGACCACGAGGATCCGGAAATTAATAGCAAACAAATATAATCAATTAAATATGAATATTGTTATAAAAATAAAATGTAATAATTAAGCACCATTGATGATCAATTATAAAATAAAATCTTAGAAGATGACTATGAAATTATACTTATAAATAAAAGATTTTATTTAAAATTAGCATGTCCTTAATTAAGGCCTTCTGAGTGATATAAATGAAACTGTATAATCTGCAGGGAATCTTTAAGAATTTACGAGATGAATTTTTGAATTTCAAAAGATGATATTGATAATTGTTTTAAAAAATTATGTGTAAATTTTGGAATTGTACAAATGTTAACTCTTTTTTTTTTCTTATTTAATTTATTTTTATTTATTTATTTTTTATTTATTTATTTATTTATAAAGTTTTACATAAATATGTAATTAATTAATCACTGTTCCATGACAGTTACACTGTACTTGTCATCGTACGTTTCCAGGGTGTCAGCCAAGTGCTCATTGTCTCGCGGCTTCTTGAGCTGCTTCTTGCGCTGGTTCGGATTCTTACGCTTGTGGAGTGTCGCCTTCTTGGGTCTATGATCTTGCATGGAGCGGGTTCCCTGTTTCTGCAGATATTCCTCTATCTTCAGGTTATCCGTGCTCTCAACTACCACAGAACGCCAGAGTTTCTGAAACTCATCGTCCACAGGCAGAGCTGCTGTCTTGTTTGTGAAGAACGCAAACTTCTTCTTGTCAATTGGTCGCGAGATGTATATGATCTCATTCTGCAAAGCCTTGAGGGTTTTATTACAATGTGGCAAAGATTCCTGAACGTCTTCCAACAGGATTCCTTCAAAGACTCTTCAAGTCTTGTTGCGTCAACAAACGCAGTTGATTCCGGTAGTAGGCCAATATTTTGAATTTTAAAAATAAAATATTTCCTCCAAAGCCAATGTTTGAGGGAATGTCCCCATAACACCGGCAGCATTCCCACGCTGGATAGCAATAGCGATTCTTTGTGTCAAGAAGTCAGTCGACCTGGAATCTCCATTGAGCGCTTGCAACTTTTTCCCGATGTCTGAAACCAGCATTTTAGCCTCTGAGCACCAAGGTCCCAACGTCTCAACAGCAAAAACAGAGAACAAGTATCTGTCCTGGAGATCCCGATACTTATTCCTTTTGATGCTCACTGCGGATGTTGCAGCAGAGCCAGCAACTTTGGAGGTGACAGGCAAATGCGATGGTGCTAAAGTGTCGACACAAGTGGCATCCCATAACAGACACTTTCCATATAAGCAGGGTATCTTGATTTTGCTTTTGAGGGCCTCTCCACTTTTCAGTGGTTACCCTTTATTCCCATTTTCCATCTGCGTCTGTCATTCCAATCCTGCTCATTTAGTCCCCTATCATTCATCATCCTCAATATTCCAGCCCTCCACGAATTTCTAGGCCTTCCTCGTTACCTTCTACCAGCTGGAGACCACTGAAGTAGCACGTTTGGCCAACTCCCCTCATCCATCCTCCTTATATGACCATACAACTGAAGTTGTCTATTCTCAATTCTTGCAATCACCGATTCTTCCATGTTCATTATCCTTCTAACATCCTATTTTCCAACCTGGATATTCTAGCACCTCTCCTTATGCCGTTCATTTCAACTGCCTGTATAGCAGGTTATCAAGGTCTTAAATTGGCAAAGCATTTCTCACACTAGTTTATTAAACCTTGCCGGACCGTAAAGAAAACAACTATCGCAATGTCCATATTTTATATGTTGTACAATATTATAATATTGTGAAATTTTAACTTTCCTACCAATTTTTTTTTTCAATTCTATTAAAACTAGTGGCTTGTGCAGCAAATGCTGCTGCAAACTAAGTTCGTTAGACATTCAAATAAAAATTTTTCAGACTTATTTTCAATGAAGAATACTTGTCCTTTTGATAGTTATTTGCTTCCATAATAATGAAACATACTCCCTCTGAATGGATTTTTTTAGGCCAAATACTTTTTCTTGAACCTATTCACCTTCAGTTTTTGAGTTTCAACGCGAAAACGCAAGTATCAATGTCAGGACGATAGCAGTAGCTATTTCAGGTCATTGTGGATTGTAGGCAAAAGTTAAAAAAATGTCAGGTTTGCTAAGCTTTCGAACAATAGCATTTTCGTATAGCTCCTGCATGTAAAACTTGAAATGTAGAGCGTAAAATCATTTTATCCTACTATGAGATCTTGCTGAAATGATCTGGAGACTACAAAATTTTCTAGGCCTCTTATTTTATCAGTAAGTAATACCTTTTGATCTTTCCTTAGGAACTGTAATTTTTGCGCTCTCTCGAGCAATACTGAAGAGAATGACACATATCAATATCTACACTACACCGCCATTAAGTATATGAAAAAGACCCAACCCACTGGGTTAATAAGTATAAAAATATTTGATTTTTAATAACAATATTATTATCTTACTTAAGTTTTGTAGTTATATATAGCAGCCACTCAGTAAATTATAGAAATGAAGATCTACATTAAGATATTCTCTACATTTACTTACATAACCACAAAACATTTCACTTTCATGTCATCAATATAGCATCAATATTATGTACAATTAATGAAAAATAGATGCATCATGATATTAACTATAATAATATTTAATTTCTAATGGTAATAATGTCATCAAACCACCTCAAGTTTCGTAGATTTGAATATCCAATACACAGTTGTACTCAGAAAATTACACACTGCAGAATCAGTTTTTAATAACAAATTGAATTGAGCTCTAAATATGTCGGCAATCCTGTAATAGCCTATTATTTATTGTAGTGTGTGTTTTGTTCTGAAATTCAATCAAGTCGGCCGTGAGTCAATACAATTAGTTCTCAAAACTGACAACAGATGGATTTTGGAAAATAGGAAAATTATATAGGAAAATTGACATTTCACTGAAAACTACTACTTTTCCGAAAAACTTTGGGTTGCAAGCTTTAAAATGAGGGGCCATTTATTAAAATCCGTTCAGCCGTTTTCCCGTAATTTCCATTACCAGTTCAAATTATATATATAGATTATAGCATATAGCCTATTAACCTGTTGTATCCTATAGGATATTTCGTCAATTTAAGGGTTAAGCAAAAACCACACTATGAATGTGTCTTTGAAGAAAACTACAACAAGAGCTCTGAAAGGAAAATAGATTCTGTTGTAATAACGAAGATTGTTGCAGGAAATGAGCACCTAGTTCAAGTATTTCATTTAGATTATCTTGACGTATGTAAGAGAGAATAATATCTCTCAAAACCAGCATGAATTTCAACCCACTTGTTCTATCAGGAATACTTTAATCACATACGCTATACTAGAAAAATATGGTCTGAATAAAACTAAAAGCGGTAAAGAGATGTAGAATGCGAATGAGAGAAGAATAAAAAAAAAAATAATTTAAAATGTTGTATGTTCCTGGACGAAGTACATAATGTGAGAGATTGAGTGAAAGTGAAGTAGGCACTATGCTTAGCCCATGACGAAATTAATTGGATTTGAAGATATAGTCCAGACATGTCAAAACCCTACACATTGTGCAGTCGCGCACATTGTCCACTTGTCTCTGTGCAATGTGCAGTTCCTGTTTCCCTACCTGGAGGGAGTGAATCTGCTTGGAGGGGAACGCGACAGAGCTGTACATTACCTGCAGTAGCAGAACAGCTCTGGTTTCAGTAACACAGATCAGTACGGGTGCTCATTGAGCTGTGATTGTGAATGCGTTATGAAAAATAAAGTGAGGAGTCCACAGATATAACGAAGAAGAGAAATCACAAATCCAAAATTTGTTTGAAAGGCGACTGGATTATCCAACAAATTTGATCCATTCTGAATTGAATGTTTTTAGAATTGACCAAATTTATAAATACTCTTTAATGAAATTCTATCATAAAAATAGAACGAAATTTGTAGCTCAGCCACATGCTCATAATACGAGACGAAATGAAATTCTTAAATTAGTTGAACCTAAATGTTTCACATCTGCTGCTTTACTACACAGTACAAATTATGGTCCACGGCTATATAATTCGATAATAAAATTTCATCCAGAATTGACTACTTTAAGCAATGAAATTTTCAGATCCATAATTAAAAAATTTATATGACAGACTTCCCTGTATATATATATATATATATATATATATATATATATATATATATATATAATGTACCATGTATTGTAAAACAAGTTTATTTCTATCCTAAGTGTATTTTTCTATTTTATCTTGGTTACTATATCAACATGACCTGCACTAATTATACTACTAATAATAATTTAATATTAATCCATCAATCTATACATCGTCTCTTTTTTCACTCAGTTATTACTAGTATTATTATTTACTAATTTTATTACAATCTTTATGTGAGCTTTTTTCTTAAGTATCTTGTCTACAAAGTATGTGTATCTATGTAACGGAACTGTCCCCGAACACGAGCTTTGCTCTTTCGGGGTATTTTAATGTAACGTTTTTATGTATATGTTATTATTAAATAAATAAATAAATAAATAAATAAGATAAATAAATATAACGTAACTGTTATGATTTTTTCCTCAGCCAACAGTAATTATTTTAAAATGAAAGGCTTTCATCATATCATGTGGACCTATTAGTGATGTGAGAATTTAAATCAGATTAGTAAAGTTCTCAAAATATGATATTCGCCAGCTCTTATTTCTTAATTAGTACTCTCACGGCAAGACAAACATGACAATGATGTTGTTTTTGAGTCTGTACTAACACAGCCATCAATGGTTAGACGACTTACAACTTTTATTTGATAAGCTGATATGTGATGAGAATATTGAGTGAGGAATACATGTGAGGATCTTGAGGTTTTAAGGGAACGAAGAAAGAAACTGTTTGGAAAGCGGAAAAATTTTCTGCAAAAATAATACATAATGGCGAATTTTCCAGCTCACGTTACTATATTATCTTAATATACTTACGTTAATAAATCTTTAAACCTGACATAAAGAAAATGTCTTCGCTTCACAGCTTGTGAAGTACTCTTTTAACTCAATTCAGTAACTCTCCCAACTTGCTGATACTTGCTCTCAACGTTTTCAAAAAAAAATAAAATAAACTATATATATATATAAATTTAAATTCAAGTTTAATTTATCCAATTTATTAATAATAATGTGAATTTCTATTAATATACAGCAAGGAAATTATTCCAGTGTAAAAGCCTCACAATGTCCTATTGCATGTAATTGGGAGTAAAATATTTTCTTTAACATTTGTGCACCAATGGTCCCAATAATGCTTGAGGAACAATGAAAGCGTATTACTTTGAAATAATCAGTACCTACTACGTAAAATGAAATACTGTGTTCGTTTTTTGTTGTTTCGAAATTACTGTAATATTTATATTTTCTTCAAATACTGTATACAAATCATGTAAATAAATTATTCTTTACACACGACTGCTTTGTGAATTGTAACTGAGTAAGTCTATTGTTTCTTGTGTTACAATTACTATTGTCAAATATAGACACTGACAATAATTGTGTTTTATTCCTTCTGCTAAGTATGTTTATAATGTCCAAATGTCAATTTAATTGAACACTAGAAGTGCAGAATAGATTTTTGTACATCCCTCCCGCTAAGAACTGGTAAGAGCAACACGTGAATGACGCAATCTGTACAGACCGGCGTTCCGCGCACATACACTGCACTTTCAGTGTCTCATTTCTGACATGCCTGATACAGTCTATCCAAAAATCAGAGCGCCGATTTTGTGTGATATTCAGTGCGCAGGACTTTTAATTGAAGTAGCGAATATTCCGCTCTGGCACTCATTTTGAACAATTTTCAGTAAGACTTTACTTCCGTAAGCGTTGAAGTTTCCCGTTGCTATGTAATGAATCGCTTTTTGCAATCTCAGTCGACATCGCACGAATCGGAGATGTCTCTCTCTGCTAGAGAAAGCTGTATCTCGTAAACTACGCATGGGTAGCCTCTGGGAACATGGGAGAAAAGGGAGGAGGCCAATTGCCTCCTATAGCATTTAATGTATATAATGAGTTCATTGCCTACATCTCACCGCATGTGACTACTCGCACCAAATATTAGTAATGGTGATGGTGGAAGCAATATGTTTTCTGTCTTTCTCGGTAGGCATTTACCATTCCGGCTTCACTCTAGATCTAATACTAATGAACAGAGACCGGATTTTAAAGGGAAAATTTTTCATCAAAAAAAGACAAAAAAAGGGAAAGTTGTAACCAAAAAAAGAACTTCGAAAAGGACTATATTATTCCCCAAAACACACTTCAGCACATTCATCGATATGCATGGCATACTTACTTACTTACTTACTTATTGGCTTTTAAGGAACCCGGAGGTTCATTGCCGCCCTCACATAAGCCCGCCATTGATCCCTATCCTGAGCAAGATTAATCCAGTCTCTACCATCATATCCCACCTCCTTCAAATCCATTTTAATATTATCTTCCCATCTACGTCTCGGCCTCCCCAAAGGTCTTTTTCCCGCCGGCCTCCCAACTAACACTCTATATGCATTTCTGGATTCGTCCATACGTGCTATATGCCCTGCCCATCTCAAGCGTCTGGATTTAATGTTCCTAATTATGTCAGGTGAAGAATACAATCCGTGCAGCTCTGCGTTATGTAACTTTCTCCATTCTCCTGTAACTTCATCCCTCTTAGCCCCAAATATTTTCCTAAGAACCTTATTCTCAAACACCCTTAATCTCTGTTCCTCTCTCAAAGTGAGAGACTAAGCTTCACAACCATATAGAACAACCGGAATATAACTGTTTTATAAATTCTAACTTTCAGATTTTTTGACAGCAGACTAGATGACAAAAGCTTCTCACCCGAATAATAACAGACATTTCCCATATTTATTCTGCGTTTAATTTCCTCCTGAGTGTCATTTATATTTGTTACTGTTGCTCCAAGATATTTGAATTTTTTCACCTCTTCGAAGGATAAATCTCCAATTTTTATATTTGCATTTCGTACAATATTCTGGTCACGAGACATAATCATATACTTATTCATTCCGAGGCTTATTTGAAGGATTCGTAACAAGCTGTTTTTTACGGTGATGGGTTGTTAGCCCTTAGCCCAACCTCCAAGCTGGAGGACCACCCCTTATCGGCTGTCCACGACTGCTTATTCAATATATTCGCAGCTACCCTCCATATCTGGAGGCCGTCTCCTCTATCCGCAACCTGAGGACGCGCCATGCCGTGGTGATAGGGACCCACAATACATAGGACGCATGGCATACACAATCTTATATTTATAAATTAAAATTTGTATGTATGTATTTATTCACACTGCAATGGGCATATACCCGGTGGTAGTGGTAACTAATTACACTCAATAATGACAATAATAAACACAATTAATAATAATAATAATAATAATTAATACTAACACTAATTTATAATAATAATAATAATAATAATAATAATAATAATAATAATAATAATAGCAGGGAACATCCTAAATTGAATGAAGCACGATCACTTAAAATAACATTTAAAGTAAATCTAATTTGTATCTTAAACCTAAGTTCGAACTAAAACCCACGAGTATGATGTGTTCATATCTGCACAAGTACCTTTCAACACTACACTCATTTCGCTGTCAACTCACTCACTGCACTGGAACTACGACACATTTCACTGATTCTATCCTGATTTCACTAACACTTCAAAAACATTTCACTGTTCAAATACTTTGCACTGCCTCTATAAACTATAAAGCTTCACTGACAGGAACACGTTTCACTTACACAACACACTTCACTGACACAACACACTTCATGACACCACATAATTCTTCACTGATACAACACTTCAATAACAAAATATAATTTACAACCTTTAAATACTGTGTATAATTTCCGTCTATTAGTAAAGTCCTTAAGCCTATTTTTAAATACATTTTTGGTTGTTGGTAAAGCCTTTAGTAAGTCTGCAGGTAAAGCATTCCAGTCCCTGATAGTACGATTGAGAAAAGAAAACTTTCCAGTGTCCGTCCTCTGCCTTCTTTCCCTCAATTTATATGAGTGGTCGTTCCTTGAAGAGTAATTTGGCGGCTGCAACCTATTTTTTATTTCTCTCCAGGCAGGCTCATCTCTGTATGTTTTGAACAGTGCGCATAATCTAATTCGCGTTCTCACAACATGAGAAAAGTGTTGTATTTGATATAGTAAAAAAAGAGACTTCAAAAAGGACGATATTACTTCCTCAAAAGGGTGCTATTTTAATTGAAAACATACTTCAGCAATTCATAGATACATATAGCACACACAAGCATTTATTTATCACTTCATAACATACGGAAAGTGTTGTATTTGATCACATTCAATATTTCAATATGTTTCAATATGATTCTGCGTCTTTGAATGCAGAATGTCTTTATAAACAGAAAATGACCGCTCAACATCAACTGAGCCAGAGGTGAAAAGTTTCTTTTTATCCTGAACTCTAAGCCAGCACACTTTATTAGTTTTTCAATATCTGGAATCGGAAGAATTATATTCATTTTCGCTTGCTCAGGAAGTTATAGGCCTATTGGAAAAAATATAGGAAAATTATCTAAATGTTTGCGATATTCTGTCAAAAAAGAACCATAATAAGATATATTTAAAAAAAAAAAAAAAGGAAGAAAGGGAAAAAAAGGAAAGTCAAAACCACATAATTTTTCGGTGGAAGATAATTTTGAACATCGTAATTAATTATTTCGTGTTTCGTGTTGAATTGAAATTAAAAAAAAAAAAGGAATTCCCTTTAAAATCCGGTCTCTACTAATGAAATTGTTGTTGTTACCACTATTTTCTCACTACTATCGGAACTATTATCACTACTGCTCTATTTTAAGTTCTACCTCTGTTATTACTACTACCACCACCAAAACCACTATTACTGTAACATTATTATTATTATTATTATTATTATTATTATTATTATTATTATTGTTATTGTTATTGTTATTATTACTATTCTATTCTCACTCTCAGAGAGGAACATAGGTTAAGGATGTTTGAGAATAAGGTGCTAGGAAAGTATTTGGGGCTAAGCGGGATGAAGTTACAGGAGAATGGAGAAAGTTACACAACACAGAACTGCACGCATTGTATTCTTCACCTAACATAATTAGGAACTTAAAATCCAGACGTTTGAGATGGGCAGGGCATTTAGCATGTATGGGCGAATCCAGAAATGCATATAGAGTGTTAGTTGGGAGACCGGAGGGAAAAAGACCTTTAGGGAGGCCGAGACGTAGATGGGAGGATAATATTAAAATGGATTTGAGGGAGGTGGGGTGTGATGATAGACTGGATTAATCTTGCACAGGATAGGGACCGATGGCGGGCTTATGTGAGGGCGGCAATGAACCTTCGGGTTCCTTAAAAGCCATTTGTAAGTAAGTAAGTTACTATTCTATAAGCAATATGGATTGAAGATAAATACAAACAAGATGAAAACCATGGTTGTCGGAAGAAATATAAAGAAGGTAAAAATAAGAATACTAAATGAGGTAGTAGAGCAAGTGGACAGCTTAAAATACTTGGGGTGTACTACAGTATGTGCAGCAACATGAACTGCTGTCAGAAAGTCAAAAGGAGGTTAGCAATGGAAAAGGAAGCTTTTAATAGAAAAAGGAGCATCTTCTACGGACCTCCGGAAAAAGAACTAAGGAAGAGACTAGTGAAGTGCTTTCTGTGGAGTGTGGCATTGTATGGGGCAGAAACATGGACATTACGACGAAGTGAAGAAAAGCGAATAGAAGAAGGATTTGAATTGTGGATATGGAGAAGAATGGAGCATGTGAAATGGACATACAGAATAAGAAATGAAGCTGTGTTGGAAAGAGTGGGTGAAGAAAGATTGGTGCTGAAACTGATCAGGAAGAGGAAAAGGAATTGGTTTGGTCACTAGCTGCTTACTGAAGAATGCACTGTAAAGAATGTTGAACGGGAGAAGAATTCGGGGCAGAAGAAAACATCAGATGATAGACGACATGAAGTTATAGGGTATGGATCATGAACGGAGAAAAAGAGGAAGGCCGAAAATAGGGTAGATTGGAGAATGCTGGGTTTGCAGCGAAAGACCTGTCATTTGGCAGTACACTATTTATGTATGCATCATCATCATCATCATCATCATCATCATCACTATTACTATTTTTTCGTTCATATAGGAGTTGGACTATTTCCTTAAACGTAGAACATGTTGTTCTTTGTTTTTCTGGATATACAGCATTTAAATTGAATTATTTGTTTTACAGTATATTTACAGGAAACTTTACATGCATTATTATTATTATTATTATTATTATTATTATTATTATTATTATTACTATTACTATTATTATGACTACAGTAGAACTTGGTTATAACGATATCCAAGGGACCTTAAAAATTATGTTGTTATAAACGAGTGTCGTAGTAACCGAGATTCACATTATCAATCTAGTGAGGTGGAAAATGAAAAATAACAAACTTAGACTTATTTTACATTTATATATTGACTTTTAAGCCTACAATGAACATAATAAAATATACGTAGGCCTACAATTATAAATATAGTATTCTGTATTAAAACAGTTTGTTCAGTACTCACCAAACTACTTTACTTAGAAGTGAAGTAATCAGTCATTTTACTCTGTTGTCTTCTACTTGCCCAATACACACTTTCTAGAGCTAAATTACGTTCTATGTTCATAATTTTAGTTACAATTTCACTGCTCCCTTCCCTAGCTTCATAGAACATGTTCATAATTCTAATGACTTCTAAAGCGTCACTCATTTCTTTTAGTGGGCATACTGCGTTAAAATGCGTGCACTTCGTGAAAACTTCCTGTCGAAACTGATCTAATACCGCATGAATTCGGGCAGGTTACAATGGGGTAGGGAATCCGCCTGCATTCCAGAGGTCTATGACAGAAGGAGACTGTAAAGAATTTGTTAGGGTCAGATTTCAACAAAATATTTCTTAAGATACTTTGGTTCTTAGAAAATCTTATTCCAAACTGAGGTTGAAAATGACGTTATATGCGAGGTAGACGCATATGCGTTTGTCGTATTAAGCAAGATAAAAAAGCATATGTCTTATGGGGAATTAGTTGGGACCACAGAATATTTGACGTTATAGACGAGGTGTCGCACAAAACGAGGTCGCTATAACCAAGTTCTACTGTATTATTATTATTATTATTATTGCTATTATTATTATTATTATTATTATTATTATTATTATTATTATTATTATTTACTGGTTTTTGTGAGCATGCGGTGAAATGTCATTACATCACTTCTCAAAGCCAATTGGAATATAGTTGTTGTACACCATTATTTAATTTTGTGACCTACCCTGTTATATTGTTGCCCTTTGTTTGAAATTTTCGGCGAAAACTGTTGCATAAAAAGTGCAAGTTGAATGATAAGCATTGAAAGAAACAAGCACATCGTGGAAAGGAAGTGTCTGTTATGACAACCTGATGACCAGTTGTTGCCGCCTCTCCACCTGACACTGTAACGCCTTTCTCTTTCAGCGCATTGTGCATTCCTCTTCCTTCTACATGCGATTTGCACGAAGGCTGGCCGGTTCGTGCAGATGAGTTTCCTTGGTGTACTCTGTAGTACATGCGACACCAACGTCTTAGCCTGTTCTTCAGGTGTTTTCTTAGCTGTGTTACCTCTAGTTCATTATGAACTGGATAGGTACTCTGAATTTTAGTAGAATGAAGAGAAGAGCGCATTAGTGTAATTAACCAAAATAATAAAGAAACAACTTTACAAGCGGCAAAAAGAAATCGGCACGCGTTCAGAATAACGAAACGGTCACGTTCTAGAGAAACAATTACGAGTGCTCTTCCACCCGTAATCGCATTGAGAAAATGTTTATTTTTCATTGTCACTGATAAAAATTCTTAAACTGGAAAGTAATAGTTTATACGTACAGGTTTAACTTTTTCAATATTTCGCGGAATAGTAGTTCGGTAATAATAATAATGGACTATTTATATGTCTGCTTTTGTAGTATTCTCGCAAATCAGTGTTCGAATACCTTGTTAATTCTACTCTTGAAATTGCATATGTGTTAATATCACAACACATATTAAGAAACATTTTAAATTATCCTTCAAGGCAGAGCAGGAGGGAAATTTTGAGTCTTTAACCTCCATTTGAGAATATAGTGAGTTAAAAGTAAAATATTTCAGTGTGATATATAAGACTGGAGGTGTAATAATAATAATAATAATAATAATAATAATAATAATAATAATAATAAACTGTAATTATTAAAAAGTTGTTTTAAACTACTTTATGAAAAAAATAATCTTTCTCCCCTTAAACCTCCACTTTTGAAAATTCTGCTCACAGCCCTCCTATCCTTCGTAACACACAATTACCTCCTATTCCACTTCTTTTCGAAATTGTACTCGACCTCGATAATGACAATAGCCGTCATTATCATTCCTGACGCATGGGTCCATTGTAGTACGTATAATTAAACTTAGCTATTTATCCTCCTTAGTCCTGAGACATCTGTTGTTTTATTTTGAAAGTTTATCCTCCTGAGTCCTGAGACATTTGTTGTTTTATTTTTAAAGTTTATCCTCCTGAGTCCTGAGGCATCTGTTGTTTTATTTTTAAAGTTTATCCTCCTGAGTCCTGAGACATCTGTTGTTTTGTTTTTAAAGTTTATCCTCCTGAGTCCTGAGACATTTGTTTTATTTTGAAAGTTTATCCTCCTGAGTCCTGAAACATCTGTTTTATTTTGAAAGTTTATCCTCCTGAGTCCTGAGACATTTGTTTTATTTTGAAAGTTTATCCTCCTGAGTCCTGAGACATCTGTTGTTCTATTTTGAAAGTTTATCCTCCTGAGTCCTGAGACATTTGTTGTTTTATTTTGAAAGTTTATCCTCCTGAGTCCTGAGACATCTGTTGTTTTATTTTGAAAGTTTATCCTCCTGAGTCCTGAGACATTCGTTGTTTTATTTTTAAAGTTTATCCTCCTGAGTCCTTGAGTCCTAAGACATCTGTTGTTTTATTTTTAAAGTTTATCCTCCTGAGTCCTGAGACATTTGTTTTATTTTGAAAGTTTATCCTCCTGAGTCCTGAGACATTTGTTCTATTTTGAAAGTTTATCCTCCTGAGTCCTGAGACATTCGTTGTTTTATTTTTAAAGTTTATCCTCCTGAGTCCTGAGACATTTGTTTTATTTTGAAAGTTTATCCTCCTGAGTCCTGAGACATTTGTTCTATTTTGAAAGTTTATCCTCCTGAGTCCTGAGACATTCGTTGTTTTATTTTTAAAGTTTATCCTCCTGAGTCCTGAGACATTTGTTTTATTTTGAAAGTTTATCCTCCTGAGTCCTGAGACATTTGTTTTATTTTGAAAGTTTATCCTTCTGAGTCCTGAGACATCTGTTGTTCTATTTTGAAAGTTTATCCTCCTGAGTCCTGAGACATTCGTTGTTTTATTTTTAAAGTTCAACATATTTCTACATGCCTCTGATTGAGGTTCTGGCTGATATGTACAGTACATCTCACTTGACGATATGTGTTAGACGAAAAACAATTGTTTGTATATATTTGAAGTCTGATTAGTGTAATAATGTGTAGCTAATCGGCGATGTATGCAATGGAGAGGGGAAGAAACTGGCCACCCTATCTCATTATCTCATGGTCTAGTTGCCTCATAGGTGATGCCTTGTTGCTATCACTGGTGAGGTTCAGACCTGTCTTCGGACATTGGACTAAGCAACAACAATAACTATACACTTTAAAAAGTCACTAATATGAGGAAAAATGCTCAAAAAATTCTACAGGTTACAGTTAGGGCACAAATGCAGGTATGTTAAACTATACTTCGGTCTCTGCACATACATCTTATGTCATAACCATGTATGAAGTATGGTATAGTATACTATACTCTAGGACTTCGGAGGATAGATCAAATTGTATAATGCTGGACTAAAATATTTACTGTGATTAATCGTTCACTCTATGATTGTGAAGCAAATAAATCACTATTGTAATTTTCTTCTCTTCTGTATATAAAAGTTCCGTGTCGAGGCGACGTGGTCTAAAGCATCCTGCCTAGGACTCGCATTACGGAATGCGCCCTGGTTCGAGTCCTCATGGGGGAAGAAACTTCCTCACGAAATTTCGGCCAGTATATGAGACTGATGCCCTTCCAGCATCATGATGCAGTTGTGGAGATACGATAGGTAGCGAAATTCGGTTGCGAAAGCTAGCTATAACAGCTGGGGGGATCATCGTGCTAACCACACTATACCTCCATTCTAGTTGATCGTCCGCTTCTGCTTCGGCATGTGGAAGCGAGGCCAGGGGCGGCTGGTAGGTCTGGGTCCTTAAAGGGCTGTAAGGCCACGGATTATTATTATTATTGTTATTGTTATTATTGTCATTATTGTTATTGTCGTTATTGTTATTATTGCCGTTATCGTTATTATTGTCGTTATCATTATTATTGTAATTGTTATTATTGTCGTTATTGTTATTATTATTGTTATTGTTATTATTGTCGTTATTGTTATTATTATTGTCATCGTTATTATTGTTGTTATTGTCGTTATTGTTATTATTGTTATTATTGTCGTTATTGTCATTATTGTTATTATTATTGTCATTATTGTTATTATTATTGTCGTTATCGTTATTATTGTTATTATTGTTGTTATTGTTATTATTGTTATTGTTATTATTGTTATTGTCGTTATTGTTATTATTGTCGTTATCGTTATTATTGTTATTGTCGTTATTGTTATTATTGTTATTGTCGTTATTGTTATTATTGTTATTGTTATTATTGTCGTTATTGTTATTATTGTCGTTATTGTTATTATTGTTGTTATCGTTATTATTGTCGTTATCGTTATTATTGTTGTTATTGTTATTATTGTTATTGTTATTATTGTCATTGTCGTCATTGTTATTATTGTCGTTATTGTTATTATTGTCGTTATTGTTGTTATTGTCGTTATTATTATTATTATTATTATTATTATTATTATTATTATTATTATTATCTGTAGATTAAAATGAACATAATGCAACCTTATAGACCTTTTACTTTTACCTCATTAAATTTTCATAAACACAAAGTTACTATTAGACACTATTAACGCACTTATGAATTGGTAAAGTTTTCCTATATTTTGTAAGAGAAGAAATAATACGAAATTATCTCTTATCAGAATTGTGTCATAAAGGAAATTACCCCCAAAACATGTACTGCACTACCTGGCAGGTAGCATTGCTGCTGACCTCTAGGTCAGAAGCTGCAGGTTGCTTCAAGTGGCCCAGGAGAGCTAAGGTCATTTGGCTAGTAATGGATTGTGTTGCGGTCACTTGACAGCTCACCACAAATTATTTGGCATTAGTGGTCTCAATCGTTGCAAGCCACGTGACCGGAAAAAACATCAAGCACCTGTTTTCACTTGTCGTCAAGAGATGGCACTGCATGTTCAATTTATGCTCGATTCTTTGATACGTAGGAATCGCATGTTTGGAGCATCTAGATAAACTTTGGAAGTAAACAATACTATGTCGCTTTACAGAAGTGTGGCCAGTTATATTTACTATTCCTACCCAGAGTTGTTGAAATTCCCCGTTTTTCTGTGCGCCGTACTTTTAAATTGTCTACAAAATTCATGTCGTTTTATAAATGTGAAATTTTCGTGGACGTAACAAGAATATTGCATATATTTTATTAACAAAAATTAAGATACTCTCAAATGCAGAATTATATTGAGAATTCTTTCTCTACATAAACTTTTTTAGAAGTGTCTGATTAGTAATACTAAAAAGGAGGAATTTTAGTTGTAGCACTGCTGTGATGGCCAGAAATGTTACGGTATGCGAATTTGTTTAATATCGATTTTAAAAGGCAATCTGCTGTCCATTTCTGGACGTAGTTCTATTTTTCATGTGTGTTTCGCTATTGCAAGCTTGATAATATCCACTATGTTCACACATTGAAATTTGCACCTGTATCAAGATTTTTTTTTTTTTCAATAATTTTCTGGTATTTAATTTTATCTTGTCATGTTTGTCCAAGATTATCTTTTAGTCAATTTCAATCATTCACATTAAACACAATTCAGTTCAATTCAATTTATTTGGCCATTAGACATACGCACAGTTTTAGGCTTCGTCAGAATACATTGAAAAAACATATAAATACATTTAAAAAACACTAATAAAAGAAACAGTAAAATTTTAATAATACAATGAAAACATGAAATAATTTGAAACTTTTAAATTGAAGAAAACTAACTAAATTGCAATTAAACTTATTTATTAAAATACAATTTCATACAAATTTGTGTTGAAAAACTCAGCAACAGAATAAAAAGGATTATTTAATAACCAATTTTAAAATCTAGCTTTGCAGCTATTGATTGGTAATTTATAATATTGACTTGGGAGCTTATTATATAATTTCATCCCCATAATTGAAAAGTTCGTGTTGCTCTTGTGTACTCTACAATATGGAATATTAATTCGGTCACTATTTCTAATTTCATGATCATGTATATTGGCCACTAATGAGCAATTGTCGATATTTTGTCGAGTGTAAAGTACTAGATCATATATATACAAATTTATGATTGTTAAAATCCGTGATTGTCTGAAAAGTGGCCGACAATGTTCCAGATAGTTTGATTTACATAAAATTCTAATGGATTTCTTTTGTAAAATCAAGATGCTTCCGATTTTGGCGGGACTCTAGTAACATGGGTCAGAATTACACGGATCTCCACCTAAGAAGACGAGAAATCACATTAACAATGGACAACATTTATGTTCTAAGGTGAATTCGAATTTGCTACAGTCTTTATATATTCTCACAACGGCGTCACGTTGCATAATCCACATTTGGCCGATGTTATCTTAACACTCTTTCCGTTCAGATCTGCGTCTACTCTCGTACAGTTGTTTATCAGTCAACAATATTCATAATAATCATCGAAGAATACCTAAAGATCACTCTGTATCAAACGAATACACAGTGGTGCTGCTGTGACACACCACACTTCGCGAGTGAACTTCTGTTCAACGCCGTGACATTGCGACAACTTCTCCAACACAGCTGTCATGCAGGTAGTCTTCTCGGTGCTTCAGGCATTATGAGCGGTACTCTATGCTACACGCGGAAGTGGGTAAATGCGGGGAGCAGGCAGTGCATGTGTCGTTAGCCCAGTCAAATGCACACGGTCTTGCATTACAATTTCTTACACTCTCGTTCTTACATCCTACGTCGCTCGGGTTTGTGTCGTTTAAGAATGTGAACCAATTACTCTTATTTGCAGTATTTCTAATGCACTAAGGCTTGATTCTTGATAGAGAAGTGGTCTGTTTTCGCTACAGAGAATGAGTTTATGTTTTTTTCATTTTATTGGGTTATTTTACGACGCTATATCAACATCTCAGGTTATTTAGCGTCTGAATGAAATGAAGATGATAATGCCGGTGAAATGAGTCCAGGGTCCAGCACCGAAAGTTGAGGGAAACCCCCGGAAAAAACCTCAACCAGGTAACTTGCCCCGACCAGGATTCGAACCCGGGCCACCTGGTTTCGCGGCTGGCGCGCTGACCATTACTCCACAGGTGTGAACGAGTTTATGTTCCACGTCTTGTATTTTTCATATGTTGTTTTAAGCAGTTGTGTTGCGTCATGCTTATCACATGACCAATGAGTCCCGATGCTTGTTAATATCTAGAGTTTGTTCAAGATCCTTACGGAATAAAGACAGAACTTAACAAAATGACCCTACTCTTTGAAAGTACAGACGTGGACAAATTATTAAACTAAAACGTTTTTCTTGAAAACATAATATAATTCGTCATATCAACTATCAGTATAATTCACAGATTATCTATTGTTGTAAATATGGTTGTTTACATCTTCTGGTATATTTTTCCAATGGTTACGTATATTTTGTCTGGCTGTGTTGGTACTACTGGTGTTTTAATTATATACTTCAGAAGATATTCAACAGTCTGTTCTCCCATGGCCTGCAAGAAGACCGGACATGAACGAAATTGAAAATCTGTGATCTATACTGAAGAAGAAGGTGAACAAGACGAGGCTTACAACAAAACATGGACTCATTTAAGCACTGTCTGATATCTGGTTAAATGATGCTGATATTCAAAGAAATTACCAAACTTTGGTTTTCAGCATCCCTGACAAAATCACCATGTTAATAAGGAATAGGGGAATGTTCACAAAATATTAGTAAACTCCAGACTCAATTTTCTGTTAATTATTTCTGTGCAAAATACATTTTTCTTCATTATTTCTGCCGATAAATACAGCTTTGTTGCACATATAATTAATTTAGTCTAATCATTTGTCCACGTCTGTAGATGTTACTTACTTACTTACTTACTTACTTACTTACTGGCTTTTAAGGAACCCGCATGTTCATTGCCACCCTCACATAAGCCCGCCATTGGTCCCTATCCTGAGCAAGATTAATCCAGTCTCTACCATCATATCCCACCTCCCTCAAATCCATTTAATATTATCTTCCCATCTATGTCTCGGTTTCCCCAAAGGTCTTTTTCCCTCCGGCCTCCCAACTAACACTCTATATGCATTTCTGGATTCGCCCATACGTGCTACATGCCCTGCCCATCTCAAACGTCTGGATTTAATGTTCCTAATTATGTCAGGTGAGGAATACAATGGGTGCAGTTCTGTATTGTGTAACTTTCTCCATTCTCCTGTAACTTCTTCCCTCTTAGCCCCAAATATTTTTCTAAGCACATTATTCTCAAACACCCTTACCCTATGTTCCTCTCTCAAAGTGAGAGTCCAAGTTTCACAACCATAAAAAACAACCGGTAATATAACTGTTTTATAAATTCTAACTTTCAGATTTTTTGACAGCAGACTGGATGATAAAAGTTTCTCAGCCGAATAATAACAGGAATTTCCCATATTTATTCTGTGTTCAATTTCCTCCCGAGTATCATTTATATTTGTTAATGTTCCTCCCAGGTATTTAAATTTTTCCACCTCTTCAAAGGATAAATTTCTATTTTTTATATTTCCATTTCCTACAATTTCCGTCACGAGACATAATCATATACTTTGTCTTTTCGGGACTTACTTCCAAACCTATCTCTTTACTTCAAGTAAAATTCCCATGTTTTTCCTAATAGTTTGTGGATTTTCTCCTAATATATTCACGTCATCCGCATAGACAAGAAGCAGATGTAACCCGTTCAATTCTAAACCCTCTCTGTTATCCTGAACTTTCCTAATGGCATACTCTAGAGCAAAGTTAAAAAGTAAAGGTGATAATGCATCTCCTTGCTTTAGCCCACAGTGAATTGGAAACGCATCTGACAGAAACTGAACTATACGGACTCTGCTGTAAGTTTCACTAAGACACATTTTAATTAATCGAACTAGTTTCTTGGGAATACCAAATTCAATAACAATATCATATAAAACTTCTCTCTTAACCGAGACATATGCTTTTTTGAAAGTAGATGATGATGAAATTTAACTACTGTGTTGACTTATTTATTCATTACAAGAACTATTAAAGGATAACAGTTTTTCTTCCAAAGTGATCGAAGGTTTTGGATTTATGAACCATTTATAAATGTAAATATATTTAACGTTTCAGAACGATATATCGGCTACTTTGTCAGGACAACTAGGGAGGAGGAAATTATCTGCTGAATCTGTTACAAAGGCCGGAAAATAGTTCTTGATAATGAATCAAACTGATATGCTATTATGTCAAGGAAAGGGCAGTAATTGTCTGTTGCATCTGTAACCGAAGTTGGTAATAGATCAAACAGTTTCTCGTTTCAAGTGAAGGAAAGTATAAGTTTCTTATATTACCAGGATTGGGAATAGCCCTTTGTTATGAATCAAACGGATGGATTCTCATTTCAGTGAAAGGGAAATTGTCTGTTGAATATATTACTATAGTTGAGAGTAGTTCTCGGTAATGGATCCAACAGATAAGGCTTCTCATTTCGAGGAAGGGAACTTGTCTGTTTGATCTACTAGCGGGGATGGAGAATAGTTCTCGGTAATGGATCCAATAGATGGGGGTTTTTCATTTCAGGAAACGGAAATTGCCTGTTGGATCTAGTACCGAGGTTGGAGAATAGTTCTCGGTAATGGATCCAACAGATGGGGGTTTTTCATTTCAAGAAAGGGAAATTGCCTGTTGTATCTAGTACCGAGGTTGGAGAATAGTTCTCGGTAATGGATCCAACAGATGGGGTTCTCCTTTCAAGGAAGGAAAATTGTCTGTTGGATCTATTACCGGGATTGGAGAATAGCTCTCGGAAATATATCCAAAAGATGGGGGTTCTCATTTCGAGGAAGGGAAATTGTCTGTTGGATCTATTAACGGGGTTGGAGAATAGTTTTCGATGATAAATCCAACAGATGGGGTTCTCATTTCAAGGAAGGGAGCTTGTCTGTTGGAATTATTACCATACTTGGAGAATAATATTCTTGGTAATGGATAAAACAGTTGAGTTCTCGTTTCTTTTTTTTTATTATTTAACGACGCTGTATCAACTACTGGCGGTTCTCGTTTCAAGGGAACAGAAATTGTTTGTTGGATCTATTACCAAGATTGGACAATAGTTCTTGATTACGTACCGGTACGTAAGTTATTCAAATCTGTTTACGAAATTCGAAATATTTAGTATTGCGAAATTTGTACAGTAGCGTGTCGTACACAATTAAACACGTATGGTCGATGGAGAACTGCTAATTATCGTAAATTCTCAATTATTTAGTGGAAATTGTAAGTGAAACGTTTCTTGATGCAAATGAAATTAAACTAAATCAATGAAAAATAAACAATTCTAGAGGAATTGAACATTTTGAAATGGTATGATGGCGCTAAAACGCCAAAAATCCCGTCATATCCGTTCGTATTTTATACGGATATTCACTTTAAGTGACTTTATTTTTATGTAGAGGCCAGTTGTCAATCCCCCGTCAATTCCGACACTTCTCGTAGGTGGAAGTTGAGACAAGTTTTCTGTGGTTATTTTGGTTCCGCTCACATTTTCACTTTAAAATTGCTTTATTATCGTCGTATCGTCCTTAATCTGACTTACTTTCTGTCTATAGATTATTTATTATTATTATTATTATTATTATTATTATTATCATTATTATTATTATCATTATTATTATTATCATTATTATTATTATCATTATTATTATTATCATCATTATTATTATCATTATTATTATCATTATTATTATTATCATTATCATTATTATCATTATTATTATAATTATCATCATTATCATTATCATTATTATTATTGTTATTGTTATTATTATTGTTATTATTATTTACCGAAGTACATACGATATTTCCATGCAGGAATCCTGTGCCATCATATGATGGAGGCAGAACGGAGAAAAATTCTCTCCGACACCGAGACTCGCACATTTCCTATTCCTGCCATTGACTTATACGAATTGTTTCTGCCCACAATTTTTTACTAAACTGTCCATCTATTGGAGTATTATGCAATACACGGGCATAGTGATCGAATTTGATTGGCAGTTTTACACACTCTCTATTCCTGCCATTGACTCACACGAATTGTTTCTGCCCACAATTTTTTACTAAACTGTCCATCTATTGGAGTATTATACAATACACGGGCATAGTGATCGAATTTGATTGGCAGTTTTACACACTCTCTATTCCTGCCATTGACTCACACGAATTGTTTCTGCCCACAATTTTTTACTAATCTGTTCATCTATTGGAGTATTATACAATACACGGGCATAGTGATCGAATTTGATTGGCAGTTTTACACACTCTCTATTCCTGCCATTGACTCACACGAATTGTTTCTGCCCACCATTGTTTACTAAACTGTCCTTCTATTGCAGTATTATGCAATACATGGACATAGTGATCAAATTTGATTGGCAGTTTCACAAACTTGTTATTCCAGCCATTGACTTACCTACACGAATTGTTTCTGCCCACAATTTTTTACTAAACTGTCCATTTATTGGAGTATTATACAATACACTGGCATGTGATCAAATCTGATTGGCAGTTTCACAAACTTGCTATTCCAGCCATTGTCTTACACGAATTGTTTCTGCCCACAATTTTTTACTAAACTGTCCATGTATTGGGTCTCAGTAAAACTTACAGCAAAGTCCGTATAGACAAATTTCTATCTGATGCTTTACCAATTCACTGCGGCCTAAAGCAGGGAGATGCACTATCACCTTTACTTTTTAACTTCGCTCTAGAATATGCCATTGAGAAAGTTCAGGATAAGAGACAGGGTTTGGAACTGAACGGGTTACATCAGCTTCTTGTCTATGCGGATGACGTGAATATGTTAGGAGAAAATCCACAAACGATTATGGAAAACACGGAAATTTTACTTGAAGCAAGTAAAGCGGTAGATTTGGAAGTAAATCCCCAAAGACGAAGTATATGATTATGTCTCGTGACCAGAATATTGTACGAAATGGAAACATACAAACTGGAGATTTATCCTTCGAGGAGGATGAAAAATTCAAATATCTTAGAGCAACAGTAACAAATGTAAATGACACTCGGGAGAAAATTAAACACAGAATAAATATGGGAAATGCTGTTATTATTCGGTTGAGAAGCTTTGCCATCTAGTCTGCTGTCAAAAAATCTGAAAGTTAGAATTTATAAAACAGTTATATTACCGGTTGTTCTGTATGGTTGTGAAACTTGGACTCTAACTTTGAGAGAGGAACAGAGATTAAGGGTGTTTGAGAATAAGGTTCTTAGAAAAATGTTTGGGGCTAAAAGGGATGAAGTTACAGGAGAATGGAGATAGTTATACAACTCAGAACTGCACGCATTGTATTCTTCACCTGACATAGTTAGGAACATTAAATCCAGACGTTTGAGATTGGCAGGGCATGCAGCACGTATGGGCGAATCCAGAAATGCAGTGTTAGTTGAGAGACCGGAGGGAAAAAGACCTTGGGGAGGCCGAGACGTAGATGGGAGGATAATATTAAAATTAATTTTAGGGAGGTAGGATATGGATTAATTTTGCATAAGATAGGGACCGATGGCGGACTTATTTGAGGGCGGCAATGAACCTTAGGGTTCCTTAAAAGCCATTTATAAGTAAGTTCATCTATTGGAAGCTCAAGTCCTTTATGTCCCATTGCAATGTTCTTCTTCATGGGCAGATCAATTCCACGGTTTAAAAGATGTTTCATTATTTATTTTACTAGGATAATGACTAACTCAATCATATCCTCAGTCACAGGATACTCCAGATCGTTGAGGGACAGTGCAGGAGTACGATGATCGGTGTAGAGAGCTGCTATGATTAGCCAAACTTATTTGTTGCTTTACAATTCCTTCTCTCATGCCAGAATCTCGAAGTAATTTATCTTTATACATACTGTAAATTCTGTCATTCATAACTGTTTTCAATTATTTCTGTTGAAACTTTTTTCAAAGTGTATTTTTGTCATTGTTCTTAACTCGAATTCATAAGGAACTCCTATTGCGGACGGCTATATTGTATGGTAATATAATAAATTCTCTCAAATAGCCGTAAAATTAGTGCCTGTAATATGTCAGGCTAGTGGATTTCGAAGTTCCCGCAACACACTCGCTCCGCATTGTAGGCAGGACAATGCGTGATTCCGGCCGCCACGGCTTCTTGTTACGTAAGCAGCCGCAGGGCCGCCTCGGGGGAATTCGCCTCACTTCTCGAGCCACGCCCTTTCAGGGCAGATCAGTGACCGGCTAGATCCGCTAGATTTTCTTGAACCCTTTTACTTTCTTATAACAGTGAAAGTGTCGTAGCAGAAGGAAAAGTATTTCGACATTTTGACGGAAATGTACACTTTTTCAGCTTCCTGACGCCTAGATTGTTGTTTACTCAACTTCCGAAGACAAGTTTGAGCTAGCGTCGTGCATTACAGGCGCTATGTTCGGTTCAAGTTTGTCGAGTCTGGTGAAGTTCGATGTTCGTTTTTCAGTAGGAGGCCTGTCGTGTTTGTTCCACCTTGTTGTAATCATATTCGCTGTTCTCTTTTTCCACCCCGTCATGTTTTAACCGTTAATGGTTTTAGCACAGGTTTTGCGATTAGTTTTTTTTTTCAAAAGAAATAAAACGAAGTTCGTAACGTCTTAGTTGTCTCTCTCATGTTCGAACATTGCATGACACTCAAGAGGTAACTAAGCCAGGAGATAATGGGGTAGGATGGCCAGTTAAAGACAAAAACCTAATACTATAATAATTGAATATATCCTAATGAGATCATTTTATTACATTCCATTTTGTTATATTTTTCCTTACGTTTTCCATATTAACTATTTGTACTAAATGAGTTGCTTTTACTATTTTCCAATGCATTTTACTTTCTTTTTTTTTTCTATTATGTCATTATTTTCATGTTGTTTAGTTTCGATTTTATTATTATTATTATTATTATTATTATATTATATTATATTATATTATATTATATTATATTATATTATATTATATTATATTATATTATATTATTCATCGTATGATGACGCAGAATATCTGCATGGAAATATCATATGTACTTCAGTACATTAAATAATATATATGATATGCGTAAATCACTTGTGATTTAAGACGGCGCTTATTCCGTCGGATCCCGGCCAACTAGTCACTCATAACGAGTGCACCTCAGCACATATGTGGACTTCAGTCCTTCGTTCATAGACATCTACGACGTAGTGCAGAGGGCGGCCACTAGAGGGAACCCAAGAGTTGGAACTTAAAACTGAGACGATTCTGTCCGACGCCGGGGTGGTATCCGGTGTGGCTTAGTAGATAAAGCATCAGCACGTAGAGCTGAAAACCCGCGTTCAAATCCCGGCGCTGGAGAGAATTTTTCTCCGTTCCATTACTCTTTCATCATATGATGACGCAGAATATCTGCATGGAAATATCATATGTACTTCAGTACATTAAATAATATATATATTATTGGGCGGCCGGGTAGCTCAGTTGGTAGAGCAGCTGGCTACGGACTGGAAGGTCCGGGGTTCGATTCCAGGTGGTGACAGGATTTTTTTCTCGTTGCCAAACTTTCAGAGCGGCTCCGAGGTTCATTCAGCCTCCTATAAAATTGAGTACCGGGTCTTTCCCGGGGGTAAAAGGCGGTCAGAGCGTGGTGCCGACCCCACCACCTGGTCACCTCATTCTAGTGCCGAAGTCTTGGAAAGCATGGTGCTCTACCTCCATGGCCCCCCAAGTGCCTTCATGGCATGTTACGGGGATACCTTATTATTATTATTATTATTATTATTATTATTATTATTATTATTATTATTATTATTATTATTATTATTATTAAGATATCATAAGAACGGAACCAGAATTTAGAACTAAGAGTGAACTAAACAATTTATAATAAAATTAAATACATATAAACAAAAGAGAGCTTGGTATTTTTCCAGCTATGCATACACTATAGCTTGTCAATTTATTATCGGAAGTCTCTACAATCGTACGAGACTTTTTCTGATGATATATCTCTAGTTTCAATCCATATCCATGGTTTAAACGATATAAACCACCTAAAAAGTACTGGTGATAAAGCATAAATTACTGAACAAAAAGGTATAAAAAAAGTATTTCTGTAACTTTTGTGGTGTCCCTAGAAAAAAAAAATTATCTGTGAGTCTAATGTTCTTGGAAATAACAGTAGATTGTCATTATTTATTTCGCTCCGCCACGTACATACATTGCAACTATGGTGGTGTTAGCGTGTGTTGGACGGAAGTTCATTGACAATGACGTTCGTAGAACAGTAAATATTAGATTACTATCAATCCTAAAAACATATTTTAGGAATTAAAAACAAAAATAGAAGAAAAAAAATTTCACTACACATCATGTTTAGTAGAACGAGATGTACAATATGCATAATTTTGACAGTTTATACCGTTTACACCCTGTATATTGCTCTACAGAGACAACTTTCCTTCGTGTTGTTAGGGACAGCTAAATCTTACCTGGAACTCTCGCAATTAGGGGAAAAATTATTTTCGTTGTCTTGACTACAATCATCATCATCATCGTCATCATCATCATCATACTTCATTAAAATATAAGATGCAATGGCTTCTTAGGGTCTCAGCACTGAATTTTCAGTCTACCTCTTCTTTGGACGGCTCTTGGATCTCTATGTTGACGGTAATGAAGCATAGCTTTTGGGATTCCATTTGGATTCATACGTTATGTCATATTTTCTCGAATACCCCGCGCACATTTTTTCCGAAATATACAAGTAAAAAATACGGATACGCAGCTTACTTAAAATGAAGTTGGCAACATTGCCCGATTTTCCTCCCGCACAACTCATAAGGTGGTAGCGCATGCCATTATCTTCCCGCGCAGGTATTTCAACATTTAACATGGTTAAATGGCGTTTGGATTAAGAATAAAGTTTAAACGAGGTGATGCTTAGTTAGTGCGTCTTATATTTTCAGTTCTGAGATTGCGATCTTCCACTTGCAGCGATAAACTTAAAATTACCAAAGATGCGGAGGAACATGGAAATCATGACGCATGCTATTAATGTTGCAGGATAACGTGTAAGCACCCGATTAAGCATAACAACTGACATGCCTGTGTGCGCATAAGATGACTTTGAAATGCATCCTGTTCCAGGATAACATTATTTATCTATTTATTTATTTATTTATTTATTTATTTATTTAATCTGTCGTGAATACATTTGCTGAAAGTTTTATTTTTAATTCATTATTTATTTATTATTTATTTATTTATTTATTTAGTTATTTAGTTATTTATTTAGTTAGTTACTTAGTTATTTATTTAGTTAGTTATTTAGTTATTTATTTAGTTACTTAGTTATTTACTTATTTATTTATTTATTTATTTATTTATTTATTTATTTAATCTGTCGTGAATACATTTGCTGAAAGTTTTATTTTTAATTCATTATGTGTTTCTTATTTTATTTATTTATTGAGTTATTTAGTTACTTATTTACTTATTTATTTATTTATTTATTTATAATATTTATTTACTTATTTATTTAGTTATTTATTTATTTAGTTATTTATTTGTTTATTTAGTTATTTGTTTATTTAGTTATTTAGTTATTTATTTATTTAGTTATTTATTTAGTTATTTAGATATTTAATTATTTATTTAGTTATATATTTAATTATTTAGTTATTTACTTATGTGTTTATTTGTTTATTTGTTTGTTTATTTATTTATTTATTTATTTATTTATTTATTTATTTATTTATTTATTTATTTATCCCTTTCAAAAGTGCAGCTTATTTGATGGCGCGTACGGTATTTTATTTTTCCACTGGAACTGGTAATTATTCTTATTTATAAAGTCCATGATTGAAGTTCCTGTACGACATCTTCGTTTCTTTTTTCATGAACCCAGGGTCATTGCTCTCATTAATTTAATTTGATTTACTAGAGTATAACTTCAATATTTATTTCGTTGTCTATGCCTCATTTCCGTAAGATAGTAAAAGTCTTGTTAATGTTTTATGCAACCTTATTCTTGTCTATCGTATCGGGGAAATTTTCTATATTCTCTGAATTATTCCCATTAGTTTACTGTATTTACAAATTTTATGATAAATTTCTAATTCAAAAAATAATTTATATCACAAACGTGTAAAATAATTTTCCCTTTAAATTAACTTATTTATATACAAATTTTACTTTCCGGTGCAGTAAATCGAGATACTGCCCACGAAATGCCATAGGCTTATCTTTTTTCGTATTCATTTTCATATAATATTTTTCACCAGAATGTTTAAATTGTGTATTGGTACTGAATACTAAAGATCACTATCTTCAATAGGTATACGCTAAAATATTTAATCATCCTCACATTGGACCTCCGACTTTAACTCCATAGATAATTTCCTCGTAGCTTGAATTCTACAACACGAGATCTCCGGCTTAAATTCTATGAAGTTAGATCATTGATCTTAAATCTATGACACGGGACCTCTGTCTCTAATTCTGCGACATGGTATAACTGGCTTTAATTCTGCAAAACAAGAATTCCAACTTATAATCTTAAGACGTGGTATAATGCTTTAAATCTATCGTACTAGACCCCGACTTCAATTCTGTGACACTTTCCCCATGACTTTGATTCTATGATGCAGGACCACTTGCCTTAAATCTATGATGCACAACCATTGGCATACTATTGACCCCATGTTGCAGTAGTGTATTCTTGTTTCGGTCTATGCTAGGTTGAAAAGTCGGCAAAAAAAGGTCTAAACGTATTTTTAGAAAGGGTATAGAAATTAACAAAATTAATGTTTAAGTATACTGCAACGTTGTAACAAATTCGTACAGACTTGCGATGTTATTTTTCCCCAGAACTGCAGTATTTCAGTATTATAAATGGTGAAACTAACTCGGTGGATTTAGCCAAACTTCAACAGTTCTTTCGTCCCTTTTTCTAAAGAATTGCTAATCGATTAGGACAGCGATGCAACATCCTACTGCGTTACGGTGAGTGGCGTGACGCAACAGGTGGCTGCCCTGTTGCCGACAGTCTCGGAGAGTCGTTTCCGCAGCACGAGGTCGACGGAGGTTGTGTCACCTGTCGAGACGACATTGTCATACAACAGGGTGGTTAGAAATTATAGTTCCTAAGCTCAAACTTCACGTCCTTAGAAAACTGGAATAAAGAATTACGCAAATAAAATAAGACTTTGATTATAGCTCTGACAGCGTATTTTATGAAATAAATATGATATTCACTTTCATACTGTTATGTTCAAAGATGAGATAAAATTGTTTTTGTTCGACCATGCCGAAATGTAGTAATTATACACCTGGTAGCAGTCCTTTAATGCATGTCATTAAAGTACACCTACTCATTAAAGTAGAGGTGTTCAGCGAATGACAAGTCAGCTTACAGGTGTTCAGCCAATGACAAGTCAGCTTTGTGCCGTTATAAAACCGCAAGTATCGATTATTCTCGGATATGCAATCGAAAGAGAATTAGCGAAAAGTCACGGAGACTGGAAATCCAATACTGTCGCAGAAGGTTACGTTCTGTTACTATAATAATTAGAGTTAATTGTAAATAATATTCAAATAAATTCAATTTGTCATCTCGTTTTTCAATTCTAAATCAATTTTCAGGTTATATTAGGTTATATGTTCGTCTTATTCTGTGCCAAGGTCAATGAAATTCGGCCTCGGAAAAAATCAATACTTTCGCGTCTGCGCACATCTCGTAAATATTTTTGGATTTTTTAAATTTTATTTTTCTACTGGTTTAACTGTTTGTTATTCTTTTCGTTTATTTTATTATACTTTATGAGGAGCAAGCATTTCCTTTTTTGTCTAACTATTTATGTTATTATTTTGCTCCTATTTTTAGATTATTCAGGTCAGTTCGCACATAACCATAATTTTGAATACTTTCAAGTTAGAAATATGGTCGAGCATAAAAAGTCGTATGAAACTTGCCTATAATGGTAGTAATTAAGACGCTCGTATGAAAATTATGAAACGAGCGCAAACGAGTTTCATAAACAATCATCTTGCGTCTTAATTACTACCATTATAGTCTCGTTGCATAATGTACTATTAGCTGTACATGAGAAAATGTAATGAAAAATTTAGTGCTAAACTGTGTGGAGCAAATATCACATTTATACTGACTTCAGTTGAAAAATATTATTTGATGCTGACAGGTGCTAGTAGGTTTTTTCTCGCTTTCAGATTAGTATCTTCGTTTTCTTCTTTCGAGGAGTTGAGCCATTTGACACATTCCATTCTTCATCTAACGAAAGAACATGAACTAACTTAACACTATAGACCAGGGCTGGGCAGCAAAAACGGATTCTACTCTTTCACGGGGAACCATATGATTTCTCTTCATCCCCTTTCTTTCCCGCCGAACACCGCGCAGCGTTGATTCAGTGACGGATGAATATTAAGCGTCCTCGTTTTGAGTCTGGATCCGCTCCCGATGCCCAGCCCTGTTATAGACATTCAGTAGTAGGAGTTCTGTCTGGTCATTTGATTAATATGGCGCAGGGTGATTTCGTAAGGTAGTATAAGGCACGGGACACATATAAAATTCCTGGGATGGATTACTCTTCTATTTGGAATTGAATCTGTATCCATGTAGCACATAACTCTTGTCATATGAGCTATTTTAGAGTATTTGTCTTTAAATATGCATATATAGAGTGAACAGTAAGTAATGTCATTAATTTTAGGGGGTTATTCTTTGAGATATTTCAAACAAAAAAAGCTTAATACAATTTTGCTCGTTTTTGCTTCCTTTTCGAGACAAAAATTGTTTTATACGAAACATTTCATAGCGTGTTTTAGAAAAACCACCGATTTAATTCCCAATATATTCAATCACTTTTAGAGAGCAGTATATCTATACTAATAATAAATCTGTAGCCGAAATTTTTCTGGTAATTTTAGATTTTCCAAAAATAATTGGTCCTAACATATATAATTAACCACCCTGAAACCGAAAATCGCTTTTTTGAAATTTATGTTTGTTTGTATGTCTGTCTGTATGTCTGTATGTTTGTTACCTTTTCACGCGATAATGGCTGAACGGATTTCGATGAAAATTGGAATATAAATTAAGTTCGTTGTAACTTAGATTTTAGGCTATATGGCATTCAAAATGCATTATTTAAAAGGGGGGTTGTAAGGGGGCCTGAATTAAATAAATCGAAATATCTCGCTTATTATTGATTTTTTGTGAAAAATGTTACGTAACGAAAGTTTCTTTAAAAATAATTTGCGATAAGTTTTATTCCTTGAAAAATTTTGATAGGACTGATATTTAATGAGATAAATGAGTTTTAAAATTAAAATAACTGCCATCTAAGGCCGTGTAATGAATTAAAAAACAAATGACTTCGTCTATAAGGGGGCTTGGACAGCAACAATCGAAAGCTATGAAAGATATCCTACAGATAATGTTAACTAAATTAACCGATTTGTATAATTAATTATTATTTCACCATTGGAAAGTGTAGTTTCTCTAGATGGACATAATGCTATAATGTTATTACAGTAACTTCTGATATGATATATAATATAATATAATATAATATAATATAACATGTAATATAATATAATATAATATAATATAACATGTAATATTATATAATATAATTTAAGTTATTTGAAGGGTTCAGAACCATAGTGGGCCAAGCGCCATTTACTGAATACGTAGAAAAAACAAGGGTTAAAATTAAGTTATTACCATAATTCAATGGAAACCTATAACAAGTAAAATAAAATGTACACATTAAATCTAAATGATGTCAATCTTCATTAAACTTTGGTTGCATGTAATAAAAATTAAGAAACATGTTAAAGGAATTGTCATTGCACCAATGATTGCTCTCTGGACCAAAATGATCGCATTTTAATTATTTGGACGCGATTTAAATTAAGTAACATATTAAACGATTTATCCTCCTATCAAACACGAATGTTCCCTGGATCAAATGTCCTATTTTAATTATGTAATTACTTTATATTTATTTCTAACGGGTTCAGCGGAGCGCACGGGTACGGCTAGTTATGATAATAAATTATTGCAATAGTATTCTTTTTTGTTCTTTAAATGTGCAGAACTAAAATTCTTTCAATCGTATATTATCATAATACACTGTTTCCTTAAGTTGGCTGATCATATTGGGAATTAAATCAATGACTTTTCCAAAACACGCTGTGAAATGTTTCATATAAAACAATTTTTGTCTCGAAAAGGAAGCAAAAACGAGCAAAATTGTATTAAACTTATTTTGTTTGAAATATTTAAAGAATAACTCCCTGAAATTAATGATATTACTTACGGTTTACCATATAGAATTCTCATCATGTATTCTTACAAAAGGAAGCCTTTCTCTTTACAGCTGGCAGCCAACAAACGGCTGGCTTGGGTATTTCCTTTCTGAATAAAGCATTGACAAGTTAAACATTTGCTGTTTACATTTTTAAATCGTGTATACTCTATTTTTTTCATGGAGTGCAGTTTCATAGAAAGGACTTTGCCGACAGACCTTCTACTGCCCCCTACTAATTGGTTGTCATGAATAAATGTCTTCCTTACTATGACGGAAATCTTGTCTTCTCTTGTTAGTAACCAATCACAACCCTCGTTCAGAAGAATTGACAGGTGCCCGTCGAATCCACGTGAAGGTAGAGTTGCCGCATCTTTTCCGAATTCCAAGAATCCCGTCAGTTTCACTGCATAATTTCGAAGGTCATCAGGATTGTGACAACTGTGCAATGTTGGGACTAGGGGACAGGATGGAATTGTCAGAGGTGTTTGTGTAGGATTTCATAAATCTGTAAGTGAGTGTTCAAAGGAGCCACCGAACTGCACTCCTTGAAATAAAATAAGGTATACAGTATTTAGCGCCGATATAATATGAATAAGGAGATTTTTTTATTGAGATATGACGGAGAAACCGGTAATAGTAGGAAAAATCCTACCATTTTCCTCAGGGCCAGTGTGAATAAAACATGGAAGATTTATTTCTGCGTTCTACACATCCCATATATTCGTAGACCACGTGTCCTCGGTTACCTGCAATAAACAAGTCGACTTCTTCGTCATTCTTATTTCGCCATCCTGCATTATCAGCTCAGTTAACTCCTCAGTTCAAACAGCCGATAAGCTGTTACAGGCTTATAGAGTTTCGCCCTCAGTTTGAGGAGCGTTCGACTGTGAACACTTTCTTAATTTGTCAGTGTTACTTCCTAATCGCATTATCATGATATTGACGACTAAGACAATTGTGACGAAAGAAAGGATGGCGGTGACGATAGCGAGACAGTGGCGGTTTCGACTGCCACGATAAATTTATGTCAATGCCGAATAATCTCCGCTTTTGGAAGTATTGCTTAAAAAGACTTTTTAACAATAGTACCATTCGGTTTCGGTTGTCTAATGATTAACGTACTTGTCTTTGGACTAATAATACGCGGCGTCAATCCGGAACGAGAACTATGGATTTTAGGCCGGTAAATTGAATGATTTGAAGCAGGGAGAAAGCAAAGATGAATAAACTTTTTAAAAGAGTGTAGATTGATCTCCTTCCATTGCCTGTAATGAATAAAGAATTCACGACATTCGGAAGATTGTATCTTCGTCTTGAAACGAAACAAATGGGTTGAAAAGGATATCCTGCTCGTTGGGTCGTTACAAAAGGTAAATCTATTTGATTGAGATAATTTACAAGCATTAAATTACTGTATGTGGCCTACGACTTTAGTTCTTTCCGCTATGGAAGAAACAATTATAATTTTACTCTTATAAGTAGGCCATACAGTTGAATCGACATTTTCCATTGCTGGCAATGAATAAGGAATAAACCATTCAAGCTGATTTAGCTATTTGTAACGACTCCAGTGAGTAGGGTACCCTTTTCACGCAATTTTTTTTTCACTTGAAGACGAAAAAAAGCCAATTTTCGAAACTTTGTGAATATCTTATCTATTACCGTCGAAGGAAAAAGTCCAATATACACTTGTAGGAAAAATTATAATCGCTGCTTCCATCAGGTGAAGAATTAAAGTCGTTGGCTACATACAGGGTTAACCGTAAGTAATGTCATTAATTTCACGGAGTTATTCTTTGAGATATTTCAAACAAAAGAGTTTAATACAATTTTGTTCGTTTTTGCTTCCTTTTCGAGAAAAAAAATTATGTAAAATATTTCATAGTTTGTTTTGGGAAAGGCATTGATTTAATTCCCAATATGATCAATCAGTTTTCGAGAGCAGGGTATTATGATAAAAAATGATTGGAAGAATTTTAGTTTTGTCCTTTAAATGTGCAGAAATTTGATCCGAACAAATGTAACTTTTCGTTTTGAAAAGGAATTTTAAAAAGTTACATTTGTTCGGATCAAATTTCTGAAAATTTAAAGAACAAAACTAAAATTCTTTCAATCATTTATTATCATAATACACTGCTCTCCAAAATTGACTGAGCATATTGGCAATTAAATCGATAGCTTCCCAAAACACACCATGAAGTGCTTCATATAAAAACCATTTTCTTCTCTCGTAAAGGAAGCAAAAAGGAGCAAAATTGTATGAAACTTTTTTGTTTGAAATATCTCAAAGAATAACCCCCTGAAATTAGTGGCATTGCTTACGACTTACCCTATATAGTAGATTTAGTGTACTTGGTAATTCATTTGGCAGAGCTCTGGCTTACGAGGACTACGAGCTCGATTTCAAATCTATGCGATGGCGCAATGCCAAGGTTGTGGCGGTTTTTCTCGAGCCACTCCCGTTTTTCTTTGTCATTTCACCAACTATCTACAACCCTCTTTCATCAAAATCTCTGTCTCGAAAAATCAGAGCTTATTTAGTGTTTTCGTGACTTCAAAACTGCCGTCTGCTACAGTAGAGATTCCTCTAAGATTGATGGATCGTACTTCTGTAAAGAGCCAGGATAGCCCCGAGGTTCCTGTTTTTCTAACGGCGATATGAAGAGCCATAGATAGGCTGTTTAGATCTACGTATAAGAAACGGCAGATCGTCACCAGAGGTATGGTATATGGATTTCAAGGCTGGAGAGGAATTCGTGGTGTGGAGGACGGTGGTGCCAGCTTAGCCCGGCAGCACAATTGACACTCAAAACATTCTATCAGTCGTTCACAAACATCCTCTTTGTGCTTAAGTGCTTAGGAATGCTCCATGTTTCGCCCGGCGAGCACATCTATATATCTAGTCCACGTAAAATATTTGTTTATCCGTGAATAAAAATTAATAAAGTAAGAATTGGGTTTTCAGGCTGGTTATTATTATTCCGTTCTCAACCCTTTGTAACAGACGTGACCGCAAGAACGATTGTGGAGATCTCTGGTAGAAAAGAGTAAGGCATGTCGATTCTAATTCTCGTTGGTAAACAGCTTCCTATATAAGTTAACTTTCTGTCCGCGTACTATAGGCCCCACATTGTGAGATGCGTGCATTGAAATTGATTACGAAGTCCAAACAATTGAAGAAGAGCCATTAATTTATTGTCAAATTCTCGGCGTTGTAATTGAAACTATGACACAGTTCTGCCTTTTATTTCCCTTTACTAATTTGTTACTGTGTTCCCTTGTTTCGTTCTCCTTTTTTCCTTTCTTTCCCCTTTCATTTCTCTCAACTTTTCTTTCTTACTTCTCTTCTACCTTTTTGAATAGTATTTACAACCAAAATATCCTTGTCCAAGAACACGTACTGTACGAGTACATACTCTTTCGAGAACTAACAATTTGTAGACGAACTTATGGGCAGACTTTGTATGTGAGGTAACCACGACGCTTGGCATCTGTTTAAGGGGAGTCTACACCGAATTTTGACAAAAAAAAGGAAATTTTGGTTTTTATCGTTTTTTGGTAATTTAATGTGTTAAATGATATGATTTCATTTCTTCTCATTGTCAGCTTTTAGCTCTATCTTCATCAAAAATGTTGTAGTAATTCTTAATGCAAAAAATGTTACCGATATTTTTTTTTTATTTGCCAACCGCTCAATGGAATTTTAAATTCATTTAGCCGATTCTATAAATAAAAGTATGTTACATATGCCCTATTTTTCCTACATTTGTATCTTTTATCACTTCTGAGAAAAGTGCTCCCAAAATTGAGGTGTTTAACATTGCAAGATATGAAAACTTTGACACCATTTTCCTGCACTTTCTTATTTTTGTGACATTGGTGCACTTTTGTCGGAAGGTATTGTACTCAGAAGGCTGAAATTAATATACAATATCAATGTGATGGCATTTTACACAGTAGGTTAAAAAAAATTAAGATTATTTCTATCTTCAGCAAAAATAAAAAAATAATTTGTAGTAATCTTAATGCAAAAAATGTTATCAATGAAAAAAAAATTGCCAACCGTTTAGAACAGGCCTGCAGAACTCGCAAGTAGGGGAAATATGACGTCAGCCTCACTCCACTTCTATTGGGGATGATCGACTTCCGCCGCGAGAATGAATGTTGATGCAGCCGAGCGTAACTAGAACGCCGTGACCGCACAGGTAGAAAAGGTGGGTGGGGTAAGAAAGGAGAGGAAAGCAGTCGCTCTCAAGAGCTACAGTTCTGCAGGTCTGTTATAGAACTTATAAATTTATTTAACTGGTTGCATACATAAAGGTGTGTTACATATGCCCTATTTTTCTACATTTGTATCTTTTATAAGTTCTGAGAAAAGTGTACCCAAAATTCAGGAATTTAACATTGTAAGATATGGGAGTACAGACTCCTCCTAAGAACAGCGTGAAACAAACATCCATACCAAAGCGAGATTCGAACCGATGACCGTGGCTGCGGCCTTAACTGTTTATACACATCGCCTGCATTGATCCACTACTCGCCTTAGTTGGCACGGAGATTCTCTCGATGTCCTGGCGGGCTTGTGAGATGCCGACATGAGTGGAACAATGAGGACGCGAACAATGGCGGTGCGTCACGCTTGGGGGCTATTCCCGCGGCCATGCTGCTCGTGCTGAGTGCTGACAGATTGCGCCGAGGCGTGGTGGCTGCTAGATGTGCGGTGACAGTGTTGTGCAGTGAACGAAGAGTTGCTTACAGTTTGGTAAATTCCTGCTACGAGTTGTGTTGGTGCACGTGCCATGGAAATTTAGTGTGTGTCTGACGAGGAAGGTTATTGGTTGCATTACGTGAGGATCCAGTTCTGACAAGTTACTTATATAATGTATTGCAAGCTTTGCAGAGCTGAGTAAAATATTATGCTGAAAACGCTTCTAGGTCAACCTCAAAGTACCATTGCAATATTTTTATTCTGAGACATTAAATTCGGTCTCAATGATAGTGTTTGTTACATCTGTCTACATTATTTCATTTAGGAACTGAGGGGTTCAAGCTCTGTGATAATGTTTATTCTATTACATGCCTCTGTTCTCTTTATTTTGTTACTAGAGCTTCAAGCTCAACGATTAGTGTTTATTACAACTATACGTATTATCTTTATTTTGGGACTGTGGGTTTAAACTCCATGATAGTGTTTATAACTATCTTATCATTATTTTTATTTTTGGGTTCAAACGCAGTGACAGTGTGTATTACAAATGCCTTTGGTATCTTCATTATGGACTGTTGGTTCAAAATCAGTAATAGCATTTATTCTAACTTCCTGTATTATCTTTATTATTAACTACGTGTTCGAGGTCAGTAGTGATTATTGTAACTCCCTATTTTCTATTTAAGAACTCTGTTCAAACTTAGTGTTCATTATAATTGTCCGTATTAACTTCTTTATTTTGGGACTGTTGTTTAGTCAACTGTCTGAGACAGGTTGGAACTTCATAAGTGACCCCAATAAGGAATCACTCATGACGCAACTAAGCCAGGAGATAGTGGATTAGGGTGGTGAGTTCCGTTCCCTCTCCAATGCATACATCGCAGATTACTAAAACCTATTTCACTAATCAAACTCAAAATGTACAGTAGTGGCAAAAAAACCGGACCGACCCTTGTAGCTGATTTCAGAGCATTGTTCACTCCAGAGCACGATAGACTGGTAACTAAGACTTTCGTGGTTCGAATCCTGCCTGGGAAGGAAACTTTTTTTTTTTTGTTCCTTATTCAAATTGATTCCCAATACTTTTCGATTGCAGCGATATTTTGCTACTTAATTAACTTATTATTCCCAGAACATCAATTTTACCAGCAATCGAAAAGTAGGCCTATTGGGAATAAATTTGAATAAGGAACAAAAAAAAAGTTTCCTTCCCAGGAGGATTCAAACCACGAAAGTCTTTGTTACCAGTCTGTCGTGCTCTGGAGTGAACAAGGCTCTGAAATCAGCTACAAGGTTCGGTCTGGTTTTTATTTTTGCCACTACTGTACATAAACAATAATTTTATTGTTCTTCCTATGACACATTTCGACATAAATTAATGGGCAGTTCGTTTGGACATGATGATGATACTTTCTGTAGCTGCTCGTATTACCTTCATTTCGAGACTGTTGGTTCAAACTCAGTATTTATTATAAAAACCTGTATTATCTTTATTATGGATTACAGGTTCAAACTCAACGTTTATTTCAACTGCCCTTACTTTGGGACTGTTGGTTCAAACTCGGTATTTATTATAAATGTCTGTATTATTTTTATAATTGACTGTGTGTTCAAGTTCAATAATGTTTATTATAATAGTCTATATTACATTTATTGTAACTGCCAGTTGATTTTCAAAAATTAATGTTTACGTAGAAACTGTATTTAAGTTCAGTGCTGGATTAATTTAGGCTACTACAACTAAGGTTTCAAACTCTCTTAGTATTGTTTATGGAATGTTGGCTTGAATCTCATTTCGGCTGCGCATTATGAAAATAGAAAGTTTGGTCTAGATGGCTTACGAATCGCACCGTGGAAGATTACAGGGGTCAGAAAAATATAGTTCTATACTTAATAACGTTGCATGGGGTTGTGATTTCTTAGCATTGCGCCATGAAATATAAAGTGTCATAACATAATGTTATTGTTATAGTGAAATGTAAGGCAAAAAAACCTCTGCGTTACAAGCAAATAAATTGAACATAAACTACTTTAATAATTTTCATTTTCTGAGTAAGATTTTTCACTTTGAAAACCATATTCTGATTTTCCTTTCATAAAATTGTATAAGTTAGTTTATGTTCCAATAAATTCATTATATCACGTTGTATATCTATTTTCGGTTCAAATAGGCGCACAAAAATTCATCTTTCTTTTCTTTTGTAGAAATGAACGCGTTTCACACACGGGTCGTGGTGATCTGCAACACATTTGTGTCGCTATGACATCCTTTGGAAGAAAGTTCTCCAGTAAAAAATGCGAAGTATTCCCTTTCTTTCCCTCGTCGTGCGTGCACGATGCGTTCGGCTGACTGCTTGCGTTGATGACTCGACCCACTTGAACTCCGATAAATACCCCCGAGACCATTCGTTCCTGTCTAGAAACTAGACACATTTATAGCTCTTGCAAAACATTGCCATTTGTTAAGCTTGCTTTCTCTCATATTTATAGCATTGAGTGTGAACTTGTCTCCTCGGACACAACAGGTGAATTCAATTTCTGTCGTACGTGTTTTCGTAATGTACACTAGAATCTCGTTTAACCGAATTTAATGGGACCAAGGCTAATTCGTTTAAATGAAAATTCAGTTAAACCGGAAATAATAATAATAATAATAATAATAATAATAATAATAATAGTAATAATAATAATGATGGCTTTATTTAACCTGGCAGAGTTAAGGCCGTAAGGCCTTCTCTTACACTCAACCAGGATTAAAACTTGCTTACATAGTTGAACATAAAACTGGATCAGAATTAAGTAATTATATACTGATACAATTTAGGTACATAATGAGATCAAAAGAGGTAGTTACATAAAAATTTACCTCATAAAATAAAAATAAACATAGTGGAATACATATTAATGTTGTTAGAATCAAATACGAATCACATAAAAACAGAAGCCGATAATTCAATAAAAAATGTACACAGTAGAAATAAAAATAAACACATTAGTATACATATTAGTACTAGATTACAATTAAGTAGGATTTACATAATTAAACCAGAAACCGACAATTGAATAAAATGTATACAAAAAATAGATTAATAATAAAAAAACAACACAGTGGGATACATATTGGCGTTGTGATAAATAATAATAATAATAATAATAATAATAATAATAATAATTATAATAATAATAATAATGGCTTTATTTAACCTGGCAGAGTTAAGGCCGTAAGGCCTTCTCTTACACTCAACCAGGATTAAAAATTTCTTACATAGTTGAACATAAAACTGGATCAGAATTAAATAATTATATACTGATACAATTTAGGTACATAATGAGATCAAAAGAGGTAGTTACATAAAAATTTACCTCATAAAATAAAAATAAACTTAGTGGAATACATATTAATGTTGTTAGAATCAAATACGAATCACATAAAAACAGAAGCCGATAATTCAATAAAAAACGTACACAGTAGAAATAAAAATAAACACATTAGTATACATATTAGTATTAGATTACAATTAATTAGGATTTACATAATTAAACCAGAAACCGACAATTGAATAAGATGTACACAAAAAATAGATTAATAATAAAAAACAACACAGTGGGATACATATTGGCGTTAAGTGATAAAGAAACACGATTTACATGATTACACAATAAAAATAAGAAACAAAAAATAATAAAAATAAAAAATAAATAAATACAGTGGAACACATTCTATTAAATATTTGCAACGCGTTAGGTCTGGCAACTCATCATAAGATATTTTTCTAATTTACATTTAAAGGAAATTAAAGTTCGGCAGCCCTTGACTTCAGGCGGCAGAGAATTCCAGTGACGAGAAGTAGCAACAGTGAAAGATGAAGAATAAAGAGATGATGTGTGGAGTGGTATTTCTAGCGTGTTATCATATTGTGACCGAGTATTTAAGTTATGATACTGAGAAAGACTGTGGAATCGGACAGATAAGTAAGAGGGAGTAGAGGTGTGCAAAATTCGGTATAAGAGAGAAAGGGAATGTAACTTTCTCCTCTCATTTAACCTGAGTCACAATAATTTATCGAAAGAAGGCGAAATGTGATCGTAGTAGCGGACATTACAAATGAAACGAACACACGCATTATGAACACTTTGCAGTTTCTGGGATAAATCCACCCTGAGATCACTGAATAAAGCGTCACAATAATCGAAATGAGGCATAATAAGAGTCTGTACAAGCGTCTGCTTTAATTTAGCTGGATAGTGGTACAATCTTTTTAATGAGTGAAGAGTGGAAAATACTTGGTGCTTTACATAGTTTAGTATACATACTAGGCTTTGCATGTTAAAAGAACAACTTTATTTTAAAGTAAACTAAACATTTTTCAAACATAGGCCTTCGTACATGTACTGTACTACTGTATGTACGTATAGGCCTACTGTGCATAAAAATGAGAAAACTGGAATGTAAAATCTTATTTAAAAACAGTACGAAATTTGAAATTAGAAAATTCGGATTCAATAGCTCATGATTAAGACTACAAATGAAATAAGTAGCTTCTGCAAAAATGCTAAAATCAAAATTTTATTTGTTCATCGTCGGAATTCGGTTAACCCGGAAATTTGTAAAATCGCGATTCGGTTAATCGGGACTCTAGTTTACTTTGAACATCTCTTTCAAGCTGAAATATGAAGTCATCGAGCGAAATTCTTTGCCGTTTAGGGTGTGCGTATAGCTTCTGGGACTAAAAAATTTAATTCTGCTATTGTATTGTAGCTCAGGTTGCGGATAGAGGAGACTGCCTCCAGATATGGAGGGTAGCTGCGAATATATTGAATAAGCAATCGTGGATAGCCGATAAGGGGTGGTCCTCCAGCTTGGGGGTTGGGGAAAGGCTACCAACCCATCACCGTAAAAAAACAGCTTGTTACGAATCCATACAATAAGACGTTTGAGATGGGCAGGGCATGTAGCACGTATGGGCGAACCCAGAAATGTATATAGAGTGTTAGTTGGGATACCAGAGGGAAAAATACCTTTGGAGAGGCCGAGACGTAGATGGGAGGATAATATTAAAATGGATTTGAGGGAGGTGGGATATGATGGTAGAGACTGGATTGATCTTGCACAGGATAGGGACCGATGGCGGGCTTATGTGAGGGCGACAATGAACCTGCGGGTTCCTTAAAAGCCATTTGCAAGTAAGTATTTTATGTAGCTTAAACTTCCTCTTAGAGTGACAATTTTAAATGGCACATCAATATTTTCAGCTACTCGTGTTTATATCAATTTGGTATTTGAAATGTTCCTGCTGATCCTCACTTCTGCACCTTGTTCATTTCACGAAACGTGTAATTTTAAATCGTGTCAAAGCTCCGACTTTTTAAATATTTGAATGAGATTTTTCATGTCGGATTACCAAGTGATGGTGAACAATATTTAGTAAAATAATTTCTGTAACAGTCACAAGCAAAGCTGGTGTCAACACAAAACTTTCATGCTAATACATTTAAAAAGAAGTGTGACTTGCTTCTTAGATTAAAGAGTACTCCGTGACAGGAATCTGCAGCTCTGGCATTTGGAGGAAGTTGTGTGGAAATGTTATTTTTATTATTCATAAGTAGAGCCCTAATGTTTAGGCATTTATTTTGGTTAAAATAGGCAGGCATATAAGCACTAAAAATAGTAAAATAGGCAGTGAAATAGGCATTTATTATTCATAGAAACAGACAAAAAATAGACTAATACTTAATAAACTATCCCATACGGTACTCACTTTCCTTGGTTACATGTCACAACAAGATGCTTTTTTAAGTTGTCAACCGTCATAGTGAACCCCTGTCCAAGAGAACATTTTTTATGGTGGAAAAAGATCTTTCTACTTCTACTGAAGTGATTGGAGCAAACTTAAAAAAACTTATTTCAGGACTGCCTCTACTTTCTTTCAGAGATCGGGAAAAACCGATTGCGTATTGTCTCAAAAGGGGGTGTGTGAGAAGGGATTAGAGACTTCAAAGTACGCGTGATTTTTGCGTGCAAGCGACAACAGTAACGGGACCTGGAGACTTGCTTTTAATACTTCCCTCATCCCCTTTCTTCCGCTGGTAAACCCCGAAGTGACCTGAGCACTGAAGGTTATACTGCTCAAACATCTTTGTTAAGTGACATAAAATATGGAATCGGTAGGGGAGAAGAGTTTACGACTTCTTGGAAACATATATATTGCTTGAGAATAAGATTTTCAGCAAATATCTGTGTGAGGTGAATATATATAATTTTAATTTGTACAACCGTTCTTTTTCGTTTTTTGATATAATTTATGTGCGGTTTATTTTAAAGGTACCGGTATTAAAAATATAGAAAATGTACAATAACAACATAAAAAAATAAAAAAAAAAGGCATTTAACCCTAAATTGGCAACAGGAGCTAAAATAGGCAAAAAAAAAAAAAGGCAAAATAAAAATTGGCCTATCGTCCTCAAATGTGTGAAAACGTGTTTATTTTTAATAGGTCTTTCATACATACACTCAGTTTGGGGACCAAGCCAAGAGATAGCTGCTTTTCGTACTGGGTTTCGCCTGCGACCTCCTGCTGCATGTTTTTTTATAACACAGGACCTGTTTCTACAAATGTTCGATACCACAACATTATGGAATTGTATTTGAGTACATTACGCACACCATACTCACGTCGAAATTCCCTTTGAACTCTTTTAACACTCTCAAATTTAGCATGCCAAAGAACACATTGTGCTCGCTGTTAATTTGTAGTAGCCATTTTAATCATCTACGATTTTCATTTGTCCTTTCAGATTATGCATTTTTGATTGTCATATATGGAAACTCCAATCTTTTAATCGTAATGTAATCAGCAATAAATTTTTCCTACTATCATAATAGCTTTATAACAATGATGAATTAATATTAACCATATCCAAACGGATCAGACTGTGTATCAGTTCCATCTTCACTCTAGTCTCAACTGTCGGTAAGAGATGTCACTGCGATTACAAGTGCAGGAATCTCTGGTAGGAAAGAATGGGAACATCTGTTTAAAAACTCACTGATCCACAATATTCTTTAGTTAAAGAGACCCTCCGACGTACATGTACGAAGTAGACGAAATGAAAATGGGTATCAATCAAGCAATATCAGTCGAGAAGAGCTGGTGGTCCCGTTTCAAGTGTTCGGAATAGTACAAGTATAACAATAAAAAAATAATTATGATTTCTGAGTTCAACATCTTATAGAGTCCATGCGACAAATTTTTCACTCATTTCTAATTCATGGAAGTAACCATCCTGCCGACTTCAGCATTTCACTCTGATGCAGTGTAAGAGCTGTCTGAGGAATAGTTGTAAAGGCAAGGAATTTCCTTGAACGTTTAGGGGAATTAAGGGGGGGGGGAATAATTACGATTACGTTATGCCCAGTTGGGAAACGAAGACTCTCGCAAGAGGAAATTGTACAGGTTCACATATCGTGACGCATACTCTCCACTTTGCGGTTTCCGTTGGACACCCACACATACCTGCTACTGCCATTTCCTTCGTCGTCACCTTATTTTAATGACAAGAGATCTTGTTTGGCTTTTAACATAACTGAACTGTTATAAATTGAACACGTTTCAAGGTTTTGTATCTTCTACGTCTTCAGATAAGGAGGGCAAAAATTCTACTCGTTGGGGCTAGTCAATTAAGCTTAGACAGTTGTAATAGACCCTAGAAATGAGAGAAATCTTTCTCCTACTTATCATCATCCTCATTTGATGGGGAATATATTTGTAACCTTCGGAACTTGAGGACATCTGTATAATATTTCAATGGAAGAAATTTGAACTGAAAAACCTCCCTATTAAAGGCACCATTGTCTCTTACATCTATAAATCTACCATCTTTTTGAACTTTCATTATTTTTTGCAACCCTGGAATATGCGGTATAATAATAATACTTAATTACTTACTTACTGGCTTTTAAGGAACCCGGAGGTTCATTGCCGCCCTCACATAAGCTCGCCATCGGTCCCTATCCTGAGAAAGATCAATCCAGTCTCTATCATCATATCCCACTTCCCTCAAATCCATTTTAATATTATCTTCCCATCTACGTCTCGGGACGCTGACATAACCTCTGCAGTTGCGACCGTCGTTAAATAAAACATAACATTTAACATTCTACGTCTCGGCCTCCCCAAAGGTCTTATTCCCTCCGCCCTCCCAACTAACACTCTATATGCATTTCTGGATTCGCCCATTCGTGCTACATGCTTGCCCATCTCAAACGTCTGGATTTAATGTTCCTAATTATGTCAGATGAAGAATACAATGCGTGCAGTTCTGTGTTGTGTAACTTTCTCCATTCTCCTGTAACTTCATAGCGAACCAACAGGAATGTAGTTGGTGTATATTGGAATACCATAGCACACGGAGTGTAATGAGAGAGCAGCGTGCCTTCAGACGGGAATTTCAACATGCGGCACCTACTGACAAGACGATTCTGAGTTGGTACAGTACACATCAATTACGTTACTGTGGATTCGCCATAACCCTGTAAATGCTGCAGAATTCACACTGAGTTGAAATGTAAACATTCACATCATTAAGGCCTAACACAATTTGTTTCTCTCTAACAATGACACAATGATGAGCGAAAGAACGGAAACGGCATCTTTTTTATGGTGCCATCTATTGTTTTCTGCCAACAATTACAATTACATGTCCCCTGAAATTCTTTGAGCCGTTCTTTCTAATGATAGGTCTACCGGTATGAATTTCGTGTGCATAATTTCAAAATTATAGCAGTTTATAATCACGGTTTATGTCTGTGGACACAATGTATTTCTCAAAATCCTCTTCCTATTTTCGTTGGTTTTTAACGTCCATACTTATTCAAAATAAAGAATATATAAATGCAATAACAATGAAATAATAGTGGAAACAGTAAATTTAATAACGATAAAATTCTCTTGCATATCCTATTTAAACATTTTATTTTATTACATTGTTGCGTTCTCCCCACAGCTGGAGAATAATGCGGTCTAGACACAAACATGGCGAAACCGCGTCTAATCAGTCTTAGGATTTGGTTGCACTGGACATAATGAAGCAGACTCCTCCCCACAGATCTCGACCCGGTTTCATCGCTGCCTGATGATGCTCTATAAATCGCTCCACTTTATCGCCGATGTCTCGCAGCTTTCAGATCTCGTATGTTTTTGCCCATGCTCGGTTCGCTCCTTTGCCATATAAGGCAGGCTGTGTGTCTGTGGCTCGAAATCGAAACTTCTGGCTTTAGACTGGTTTCGGAGTCAAATAAAGCGCTACAAGGTGGTCATGTGAATGCATATGGTTTAGAGCAGGACTGCCCACCTCGAAGTTCACATAAACTTATTGCAGTAATATTCCTACTTTTGTAATTCACTTTCCTTCAGAATTCCGAAAATTCTCCTAGATAAAAGTACGTTGAAGTACTCTGGCAAAACAATAAAAAATGTCCAAAACGTCATTTTATCATCAATCACCATCATCATTCTTTCCTTTAACTTCAAAAAGTCATTCTATTCGTTCCGTCCCCATTGAGTATGTTTTCCCTACTTAATTATCTTTCCAGTTTTCCTAAGACTACTCATAATATATCTCTTTGTCTCTGATTTATAACTTAGTATGCATACACTTGAAATATATTCATTCTCCACTCTATTTATATGCTGTAATCACTTATTTCTGATATATATATATACGAGTATTTTTTCAGCGATATTGTATGCTCATTTCTACTCTGTCTATGCAGCGTTGTTCTACGAAGCAGGCTTGAGAAAATACATTTCACTATATTTAATTACTCTCTTTTGGTTTGTGTCAATGTCGAAGTTTCTGCCCCATACTCTCAGCTACATAAAAATATATTTGATTTATAGACTAGTCGTGTTTACCAAACTTCATATTTTTCCAAATATCTGTTGGTATCTTGCTATAGTCAGGATCAGCTTATTTAATACCCTAAGGGTGAAACCTAATCATTTTTCCGCTATTACTACATATGCTAGAGAATTATAGTGATTTTCTAGCTCTCAGGTTTCGGGTACAGACAAATACTACAACTGGTAGTTATTTTCTAACTGTTATGTTGGCAGCAATAATTTCGGTTTGCAGTATAGAAAGTTGATGAAAATGCAATTAAGGAAATACATTTTTAGGTTGGGTCTCATGAATCGTAAACTCTTTAGTCAAAGCAATAAATTTCATGTCAGACAAAATACATTTTAATATTAGATCATACTAGTCGTAATGACAAACATAATATGCGAAAAGTACAGGAGGAAAACGTATTTTTTTAATATCATTTAGGAAACACCTCGCAAAAATAAATATGAGTGTGGTAAATATAAGCAGAACATCGTTATTGTTAATATATTATTATTATTATTATTATTATTATTATTATTATTATTATTATTATTATTATTATTATTATTTAATTCAGTACGTAGCATTCCGATTTTAGCCTCTTTGGTGATATCTGGTATCAGTTGGCAACACTGAAGAGACGGCCAAATTAGACTTTTAGGAACTACACTTACGTGATCCTCACTGTAGTTTTTATTCCATATGGGTAATTTTAAATACGAGATATTACAGCTGAAATATTAGAAAGTATTGATCTATTGAATTATTATATAATATTTTTGTTCTTTTGAAAGTCACATGTGGCCACCGGCGTAACTCTGTCGGTTAAGGCGCTTGCCTACCGATCCGGAATTATGCTCGGGCGCGGGTTCGATTCCCGCTTGGGCTGGTTGGTTTTTTTCCGAGGTTTTCCCCAACCGTAAGGCAAATGTCAGGTAATCTATGGCGAATCCTCGGCCTCATCTCGCCAAATATCTCACTATCACCAATCTCATCGACGCTAAATAACCTCGCAGTTGATACAGCGTCGTTAAATAACTAAGTAAAAAATATATATAAAGTCGCATGCTTAGTTTATAAGTGCGGATAGTGAGATTCCAGATTAAACTTCTAATCAATATATAGCGATTTGTTAAATTGAATTGTCTGTATATGATCACCAATAACTCCTTATTTATGTTTTAGACAAAATTTGTCTTAAATTATCCAATGTGAGTTAATAGTACATTATGCAACGAGCCTATAATGGTAGTAATTAAGACGCAAGAAACTTTAGAACAATATAAAGTAATTATATGAACATAGTTTAAATTAAACCAATGCATGTAGTATTACTCCACAGTAATGGAGCATGCAGACTGTAAAAAAAAAAAAAAAAAAAAAAAGGACGCAAGTATGATAGTTTATGAAACGAGCGCAAGCGAGTTTCATAATTTTCATACGAGCGTCTTAATTACCATTATAGGCAAGTTTCATACGACTTTTTATGCTCGACAATATTTCTAACTTGAAAGTATTGAAAATTAGGTCTTTTTATGGTTATGTGCGAACTGACCTGAATTGTGAGATGTGCGCAGACGCAAAAGTATTGATTTTTTTCGAGGCCGAATGTCATTGACCTTGGCACAGAATAAGAATGAACATTAGTCTGATATAACCTGGAAATTGATTTAGAATTGAAAAACGAGATGACAAATTGAATTTATTTGAATATTATTTACAATTAACGCTAATTATTATAGTAACAGAACATAACCTTCTGTGACAGTATTGGATTTCCAGCCTTCGTGACTTTTCGCTAATTGTCTGTCAATTGCATATCCGAGAATAATCGATATAACGGTACAAAGCTTACTTGTGATTGGCTGAAGACCTGTACTTTAATGAGTAGGTGTACTTTAATGACATGCATTAAAGGACTACTACCAGGTGTATAATTACTACATTTCGGCATAGTCGAGCATAAAATATATTATTTCTGACGTGCATGTGAAATTCTTAAGGGAAGTATTATTTTCAACAAGGAGACGAAATATTACAATAATTACATTAAAGAAGTGTGATAAATATTGTATTTGATGCATCATCTTTGATAAATCTGTATTGCGGAATTGAAGTAATTGCTAGACCGTGCTGAACTCTCCGTTTAAATATGCTCAAGTAGGTATTACATCTGCCTTAAATAGTTATCGTTATCACATAGCACATCGATTCGTTTTAATTCGCCTCGTGGTACTCCAGAGCACTTCTTAATCTTGTATTGCGAAATTTATCGACTGATTGTACGATTACAGAGAGCTTTATTTCAAGTGCGAAGTATTATCTTATAGGTCAGTTTCTGTCAGATGTGTTTCCAATTCACTGTGGGCTTAAGCAAGGAGATGTACTATCACCTTTACTTTTTAACTTTGCTCTAGAGTATGAAATTAGGAAAGTTCAGGATAACAGACAGGGTTTGGAATTGAACGGGTTACATCAGCTGCTTGTCTATGCGGATGACGTGACTATGTTAGGAGAAAATCCGCAAACGATTGGGGAAAACACGGGAATTTTACTGGAAGCAAGTAAAGAGATAGGTTTGGAAGTAAATCCCGAAAAGACAAAGTATATGATTATGTCTCGTGACGAGAATATTGTACGAAATGGAAATATAAAAATTGGAAATTTATCTTTTGAAGAGGTGGAGAAGTTCAAATATCTTGGAGCAACAGTAACAAATATAAATGATATCGGGAGGAAATTAAACACAGAATAAATATGGGAAATGCCTGTTATTATTCGGTTGAGAAGCTTTTATCATCCAGTCTGCTGTCAAAAAATGTGAAAGTTAGAATTTATAAAACAGTTATATTACCGGTTGTTCTTTATGGTTGTGAAACTTGGACTCTCACTTTGAGAGAGGAACATAGGTTAGGGGTGTTTGAGAATAAGGTGCTTAGGAAAATATTTGGGGCTAAGAGGGATGAAGTTACAGGAGAATGGAGAAAGTTACACAACACAGAACTGCACGCATTGTATTCTTCACCTGACATAATTAGGAACATTAAATCCAGACGTTTGAGATGGGAAGGGCATGTAGCACGTATGGGCGAATCCAGAAATGCATATAGAGTGTTAGTTGGGAGGCCGGAGGGAAAATGACCTTTAGGGAGGCCGAGACGTAGATCGGAAGATAATATTAAAATGGATTTGAGGGAGGTTGGATATGATGATAGAGAATGGATTAATCTAGCTCAGGATAGGGACCAATGGCGGGCTTATGTGAGGGCGGCAATGAACCTCCGGGTTCCTTAAAAGCCAGTAAGTATTCTCTTCGCGCGGATAGAAATACGGACCGACTTTAGTACAGATATAACATATTTATTTTGACTGAGGAAGAGGAAGCAATTATGGCTTTTTCGATAAGGTATTGGATTAGATTTGTATCATCGTTGATTAAATACAGAGTATACTACGTTTCGAAGGTTCTGTCTACTTTCTAGTGTTTGATTACGGGATTTAGCTATTTATAAACGATCTTCCTCTTCACTTGAAGACAAAGATGGATGTAATTTCTATATTTTATCAGCAATGGAGAAAATCCAATTCATGCTCTTCTTGAATGGCATATTCAGACGACGCAACTTCAGACTACACGGCTGTTTACTTACGTGTTGCTATGGCCGAAAGTTGAATAGGATGTTGTGTTGAAGAATGGACTGCATAGTGAGATGAACGAAGTAGAAAGCAGACCAAGTGGTGTTTTCACACATGTTTTTAAAACAGTACAACGGCATACCTGTTTGTATTGTTTTGTATTCCGATGTGAAAGTAGAGATGTACAGTATCCATTAGTTGGCTATCTGTCAAAATAAGCCTATAGTTCATCGTATAGTCAACATCGTTGGGAGCCACCGGCGTAGCTCGGTCGGCTAAGGCGCTTGCTTGTTGACCTGGAGTTGCGTTCGGGCGCGGGTTCGATTCCCGCTTGGGCTGATTACCTGGTTGAGTTTTTTTCCGAGATTTTACCCAACCATAAGGCAAATGTCAGGTAATCTATGGCGGCCTCATCTCGCCAAGTGTCACCTCGCTATCATCAGTTTCATCGACGATAATTAACCTCGTAATTGATACAGTGTCGTTAAATAACCAAGTAAAATAAAATAAAAACATCGTTGGGAGTCAGTCTATTGGGTAAAATGGATGCGCTTTGAAAGCAGTTTTTACGAAAAGAATGTTCTAAGTCTGCATTGTTATTTGCTCTCGAGTTACTATCTGCTACGAGTTTGACAGTACTACTATATTTTTTCCTTCTAACATGTGTTTTAGAACAGAACATGGAAGTTCAATTAAAAGTGAAAAGGAATCAAGGAAATCCCTATGACTGCATGTAGGCCTAATGTCTATAAATGAATTAGGACTGTGGAATTAGGAAAAATAAATACAATTTACTGTAAGATTTAAGTGTGTCTAATGAACGGAATGATATAAGCTAGGAATAAATCAATAATAATAATAATAATAATAATAATAATAATAAAAATAAAACTTACAAATGGCTTTTAACGAACCCTCAGGTTCATTGCCGCCCTCACATAAGCCCGCCATCGGTCCCTATCCTGTGCAAGATTAATCCAGTCTCTATCATCATATCTCACCTTCCTCAAAACCATTTTAATATTCATATTCATATTATTATTCTTTATTTTCCTGAAGGTACAAGAATACAAGAGGCCTCGTCAATGTGATAATATAAAAAACAATGTGTCAATATTTAAAATATTAAAAGAGTAAAAAATAATAAAATTTAACTAAAATACTACATCATTTTCAAAAAATCCATTCATATTATAAAAGGGGTTGTTTTGTAGCCATCTCTTAATCTGAAATTTAAATTGTGTTTCATTAAGTGCCTTTATATTTGTAGGTATCTTATAATATACTTTTATTGCAGTAATTACATAGCTTGATTGTGTTTTTGCAACCTGACATGTGTTACATTTAATTGATCATTATTTCTTGTTTCATAGCGATGCAGATCTACTATACTTGTATAATTAGTAATATTCTTGTTTACATACATTAGAAGTTCAAAAATATATAGATTGTAGAATGTCATAATCTTTTCATTTTTGAAAAGAAATTTACATGATAGTCTGGGTGGTGACGTTGTTATAATACGAACTGCCTTTTTCTGCAGTAACAGAATGTTTGGAACGTCAGAACTATTTCCATATAAAAGTAATCCATATCTAATAACACTTTCAAATAATGCATAGTAAACTTGTTTTAAATGTTTGGGAATCTTGTACATTATACTTCAATATTATCCTCCCATATACGTCTCTGCCTTCCCAAAGGTCTTTTTTCCTCTGGTCTCCCAACTAACACTCTATATGCATTTCTGGATTCGCCCATACGCGCTACATGCCCTGACCCTCTCAAACGTCTGGATTTAATGTTCCTAATTATGTTAGGTGAAGAATACAATGCGTGCAGCTCTGCGTTGTGTAACTTTCTCCATTCTCCTGTAATTTCATCCCAATAATAATAATAATAATAATAATAATAATAATAATAATAATAATAATAGTAGTAGTAGTCTAATAATAATAATAATAATAGTAGTAGTAGTCTAATAATAATAATAATAATAATAATAATAGTAGTAGTAGTCTAATAATAATAATAATAATAATAATAGTAGTAGTCTAATAATAATAATAATAATAATAATGTGATGAATTAACCCTGGAAAGGATACATAAACTTAACGCTCAGTAATGGATACATGGGGTATTCAGTTACCCCAAAAGAAATGTTAAGATACATGATTGTTAGAAAGCAATATATTCCATTTTGACAATTTATTTGGTGGTATCAGTTTACAGTTACGTTTCCTTTCACATATGGCATACATACAATCGATGATCTTGACATACAGGTCTATTACGTTTGGAATACACAATTTTTGTTTTTCTGTCTTTTGCACTTGGGCAGAGGCGGCATCTGGCACGTCTGTTGATTTTCTTCGGCAGTTCTAGCTCACTCTCATCCTCTTCAATGTGTAATATTCCTTGAATATTTGAACGAAGATTTATAGGCAAGGTTAGAGTAAGAAATAATACATACATAGTTGGATACAGGGGTAACTGATGACCTCACTGATTCTCAGTAGAACTACGATGAAATCACGCCATACAACCAGCAACAATCTCAGCACAACCTGAAATGAGTATACACAAAGTATCGGATTTGCCAACGTTGAAACGAATAAACAGTATAGTTAATCAAACATTGGGGGAAAAACTGTACTCTTCGTCTGAGTCTTCGACTATCTAATTGGTGTTAATAGGCCTCAGGTCTATAAAAGAGATAATGATTATGGTGATAGTAGTTTCAATGATGATGGTTTTGTTGATGGTGGTGGTGATGTTGATGAAACCGAGTGAAATTCAAGGCTTCCAATCAAAATTAATGGAGTGTTGAAGTCCGTATTTTGACCCGAGACTGCTCGTTCAGTGCGTTTTCTTCTATAGGATTCTTGTTCGACTCTTCATCGCAGTTTATGATATTTCATTTAACTAGTTGTCAGCAAGTTTGTCGAGTATCCTGCCATATGTGTGTGGAACTGTGAGAACAAATTCCGGTTGTTACGTGTAACTTCCCACGGAAACAGCCATGTTGCTTCGTGCACAGCCAACCAAGACGAACGTCGCGAAGTTCTCTCTATTGCGATTTTCAACGCTTTCGTCCTGGCACCGACTCTCGCTTCTGTTAATTGTAGCATGGTTGTGCTTGTTAATATGCAATACATCACGCAAACATGCCGGTTATCTCATTCCATATTATTGCTGTGCAAGGATGTTGAGGGAAAGTTGGGAACTGCTGAGAATGATGAAAAATGGAATATTTGGGAAAGGAAATAGTTGTGACATCTTTCATAATATAATAATAATAATAATAATAATAATAATAATATTAGTGATAATAATATTAATATTAATAATGACAATAATATTAATATTTTATTTATTTATTTATTTATTTATTTATTTATTTATTTATTTATTTATTTAGAATATTAATGTGCAAAACAACAGCACAAGGCTAATTACAGTTTAGCACAGGTACAAAACGAAACAAAACAACAAATGATGATGAGAATGAATGATAGAAAATGGCAATGAGATGAAATACAATCAATATAATAGTAATAGTATGATAATAATAATAATAATAATAATAATTTATTATAATAATTAATAATAATATTAATAATAATTTTATTAGGCCTATTATTATTATTATTATTATTATTATTATTATTATTATTATTATTACTGTTTTAATAGTTAACAGTGAACCCTTTTATTTAGAGGACTCTTTCACTATTCACTTCTGGATATATTGCAACCTATTGACTTAACATTTCCGACTTTTTTCTTCGTAATTGGATTTGCGATCTTACTAGACATATTTGTCTCAGTGTGTCTTGTTATTAATGACTAAGATTTTTGTGTAGTCGCTTCTTTTTTTTTCTTCTTCTTCTTTTTTTTTTAGTTCACCATCATCATCATCATCACCATGATGAATTATTTTGTGCTCTTCTTTGTCAACAATTTTATGCTCCCCGCATTTCTGATTCTTTTTGAGTGCTTAAAATTCCTTTAGATTTGTTCATGGAACTTTGCAATCTTTTCGCATAGGGGGCTGCCACCTTTCAACCTTCATATCAGAGTTCCTCAGCATATGGTAAACGCCGAGTGGAAATAGTATTTATAGTGATTAAAATTAATCACTTAGAATATTTCTTTATTTAAATCGATTTAACAATAATGTAATTATTGTCGGTGGAATTAGTGATAGCGAGATTTTATTTTGACGAGACAATACCGAGGATTTGCAAAGGATTACCTGACATTGGCGTTACAGTTGGAAAAAATCTCGAGGAAAAGAACCAAGTAACAGCGTAAGCGGGATTCGAACCCACATCCAAGCGCAGTCTTGGCTTAGGTACGAGACTAGCTCCATACTCCTGGCGTCTTCCTTTTCCAAAGTTATAACTCCTAATGCTCCACCACCATCAACAACACAGAGATAATTTCCAAAAATCCTGTGAGATTTGTTACGGACAAGGCAATGTGAAACGCATTTCCCGCTGATATTCCATTTCCTTAGTTGATTTTTATTGTCAGTTATCAACTAATCGACTCGGAATAACGTTTACAGATTACAGAATAAGAAAATAGTTAATGAAATAAGTAAAACAAAAAAAATCAAATCCGTTGAGCGACAGAAGATATGATCTATCATCACTCAGACTGCTGGCCTCGTGTCCGCATGCCTCAGGAGAGGTGAACGATCATCTAACCAGTACGGGGGAAACGTTTAGTGGCACGATGATCACTGCCAATCGTTATAGCTGTCTTTTGAAACCGTATCTCGCTATTCATTGTAATCCGCCAAATTTATCACGATGCTGGGTGGACACCAGTCCCATACACTGGCCGAAATTTCTCGACAAACTTTCTTCTCTCATGAGGACTCTAACCAGCGCTAATCTTTGGTCTTCGGTGTAAGGCAATGTTTTTTTTTTTTTTTTTTTTGCTATGGTATCCCCACTATAAGAAATAACAAAAGAAGACTATGATTAATGTTGTATGCAAAATTATTATTATTATTATTATTATTATTATTATTATTATTATTATTATTATTATTATTATTATTATTATATGTAGGGGTTATAAGAAATAACAAAAGACTATGATTAATGTTGTATGCAAAATTATTATTATTATTATTATTATTATTATTATTATTATTATTATTATTATTATTATTATTATTATTATATGTAGGGACTATAAGAAAATATCTTGGAGCAACAGTAACAAATGTAAATGACACTAGGGAGGAAATTAAACGCAGAATAAATATGGGAAATGCGTGTTATTATTCGGTTGAGAAGCTTTTGTCATCTAGTCTGCTGTCAAAGAATCTGAAAGTTAGAATTTATAAAACAGTTATATTACCGGTTGTTCTGTATGGCTGTGAAACTTGGACTCTCACTTTGAGAGAGGAACAGAGATTGAGGGTTTTTGAGAATAAGGTTCTTAGGAAAATATTTGGGGCTAAGAGGGATGAAGTTACAGGAGAATGGAGAAAGTTACACAACGCAGAGCTGCACGCATTGTATCCTTCACCTGACATAATTAGGAACATTAAATCCAGACGTTTGAGATGGGCAGGGCATGTAGCACGTATGGGCGAATCCAGAAATGCATATAGAGTGTTAGTTGGGAGGCCAGAGGGGAAAAGACCTTTGGGGAGGCCGAGACGTAGATCGGAAGATAATATTAAAATGGATTTGAGGGAGGTGAGATATGATGGTAGGGACTGGATTAATCTTGCTCAGGATAGGGACCAATGGCGGGCTTATGTGAGGGCGGCAATGAACCTCCGGGTTCCTTGAAAGCCAGTAAGTAAGTGAGTAAGTAAGTAGGGACTATAAGAAATAACAAAAGACTATGATTAATGTTGTTTGCAAAATTATTATTATTATTATTATTATTATTATTATTATTATTATTATTATTATACATACTGCAGTTATTCATATAATAATAATAGTAATGAATTATGTAAAATGTTACTGAAGCAAAGAAAAACAGGTGTTTATATTGTAAAATAAATTATGTAAACTGCAGTAATTATTATTGACAAGTATAATGTCAGCATTTTTACACACCTAGACATTGGGATTCGTACCCTTCGTATCCATACGATACGCGTACCATTGGTCTAAGGCATAGACAACGCGGCTACGGCGCAGGTCTAATGGCAGAACTGCCTATCAAAAATTAAATGCGATTAAATTCAGGAATATTAGTATAAACTCGGTACTGGCTATAGTCCTTGTAGATTTCGAGCAGGTAACATTTTCATGTCATATTTCAAATAAAGAACCATTATTTTAAGTACCAAATATGCCCTGTGAAAAACTGACTCGCAGACACTGCGAACAAAACCCGTCTATTAGTTGAATTACTGTACGTGGACTCGTGCCAAAAATTATTTTTATGGTGATGGTTAGAAAGTCAATTTTCATAAATATCTATAAATTATTTTTGTTTTCGTAACAACACTTTTCCTTTATACTTTGTTCAGGTGAAAATATGCCAGCGTCAGGAACACGACAATTTCTCATAGATTATCTGTTAAGTGCCGGTGTTGTGAAAACAAAGGATCAAGAACTGATAGCCTACGCCTGTTCCACTTATTGTTTGCACTATCTTGAAGCTAACCTAGCTAATCTCTTTGACTACTCCAAACAAACGCCCATCTTCAGAGCTCACTTCCTTATTGCTTTCTTTTGCACATTTATTTAGAAATGTGCTTCATTGCAGATTATCTAATCTTCAATTTGTCGGTATAATAAAATGTTGCCTAATTTTCTGTTTCTATTTTCTTCACTTATATATTCTGCTTGCTTTTCTCCGTCTCTCACTATTAGGCATAACTTTGTTTTACAGCCATTCTTTTGTAACAAATGCAATAATTACACATTTTTCATGCCATTAAATTTATACATTTTAAATAATTTCTTAAAAATATAAACTCAGTTTAAGGACTTAGTTACACATCTGCCAAGTTTCTTATTACATACAGGGTGTTAAAAATAACGTTTACAACGCTTCAGGGATGATAGAGTAGGTAAAAACAAACCTTTTTTTTTTAAGTGACAAAACTTTAGCAGATGCGCCGTTTTGCCGCAAGATGGCCTGAAGTGTAGATGGCTTGACTTCCGTCACAACACACACTGGTTAGTTCTGTTTGTACTGCTGTGCCTGCAACAAGTTAAAAGGGTCCCTAACACTCTCCGTGGTGGTAATTATTTTGTTCTTCTACGCAACGACTTACCAGAAATTTTAGAAAATATCTCGTTGAGCATCGGAGAACGAATATGGTTTCAGCATGACTGTGCCCCTCCACACTTTGATCGTCGTGTCAGGAACCACCTAAATGCTACATTTCCCGATCGTTGGATTGGCAGGGGTGGGCCGATACCGTGACCACCTCGATCACCGGACCTAACCTATCGATTTCTTTTTGTGGGGAGACATGAAACGTCTTGTGTATGAGACACCGATCGATACGGTAGAAGACTTAGTTGCTCGCTTTGTTGAAGCTGCACATGTTATTCGAGACAATGTTGGCCTTTTTGAGAGTTGCAGACACTCCATAGTACGAAGGTACCAGTTGTGCAATGCCTTCAATGGACGGCAGTTTGAACACCACCCCTAAAACGACAATTGGCCTCGTTCCTTAAGGATTACACTAACTCTTACATACACAATAAACGGCGCTTCTGTCAAAGTTTTGTCACTTACAAAAAAGTTTTTTACCTCCATCATCCCTGAAACGTTGTAAACGTTATTTTTAACACTCTGTATATATTGTCTGATTTCATTTATAAGAGTGTAATGAGTGTGACGGAATTTGCGCATAACGTTTCTATTAATATATTCAACTAAATGAAACTTAATTTTTTTCTATTTCGGTGACGATTTGATAAGTAAGTTCTTGTTTAGTCAACTATCTGAAGACAGGTCTGAACCCCACAAGTGATACCAATAAAACATCACTTATGAGGCAGCTAGGCCAGGAGATAATGGGATATGTGACCAGTTCCTTTCCCCCTCCATTGCATACATCACCGTCTAGTTATATATTACACTAGTCAGACTTCAGATACAAGAAACAATTTGTTTTCCTCCGACACATATCGTCAAGTGAGTTGTAGGCCTACTGTCTAATAATACAGTAGATGTATATATCAACCAGAACCTCAATCAGGGGAGAATAAGTAGATAACGAAATCAATTTTAATTTTACATCATTATTAACTAACTATTGTATATCTTGATTACACAACTTTTAACACTGTATTACTTCGGAATATGTATGATAAGACTTTCTTGTGTTAAATTCTAACGTACCTTGTCTATATGTTTCGATCTATTTATGGGTTATCCTCAGAGCTGGTCGTTGTTGGTTTTGGCACCTCTTGTTTTGTTTCCTGTGAGGGTGTGTTCGTGTGGTATAATGAAGAGTCAAAGAGTGTGTGTGTGTGTGTGTGTGTGTGTGTGTGTATGTGTGTTCTGAAATTGAGTTGTGTGTTGAGAATTTCGTTGGGGAGAACAATATGAAATATCCATACACACGAAAACACACCACAATGAAATTCTCAACACATAACTCAATTTCAGAACACACACACTCTTTGACTCTACATTATACCACACGAACACACCCTCACAGGAAACAAAACGAGGCGCCAAGACCAACAACGACCAGCTCTGAGGATGACCCATAAATAGGTCGAAACATGTAAACAGGGTACGTTAGAATTTAACACAAGAAAGTCTTATCATACATATTCCGAACTAACTATTGCTTAAATATAGACAAAATAGTGATATACATGAATCGAGAAGAAAATACAGTATGTATGCAAATATTTGTTTTGTTGTTTTAATTAAGAAATGTCGCTTATAAAAGGATTGACCGTTTACATACTGTATTTTTATTACTTTATATTTGCTAGATATCTTCTCCCCCTTCCTCCCTTCTCCTATTTCATTCTCCTTTTGCGATTGTTTGTATTTCGACAGTGGAGATATCTTCATACCGAAATTTAGAAAACGGTAGACGTCTTTATTTCTCCTCATAACGTTATCTGATTGTATTTTCTCCCATTTACAACGCACTTTTAAGACAATAATAGACCTACTCGGTAATAGTGCTACGAATCGGGTGAGAATAGAAAAGTTACCTACATTGCACAGAACAGTACTACATGCCTTTGGATGGCGGCTTTCGCAAGTCACAGAGAAAAACTACTTTATTGTATCGGCCTGCGCTTTCATCTTATCTGTAAGAGCAGCTCTCTCCACTTCTCACATAGCTCACACGAGTGAAAATGCGTGTATTCGATCCCTGTCACGGAGACAGCACAGCACAGTACTTCACATGCAAACAATAGGCCTACTATTGCTTCCGAGACGCGGGAATTGTACCTCACATGAAGAACATAAAATTAGACTAGGACATTCCGCGTTTTCAGGACATTACAAATGTTTAAACTTCAATATTCATTATTTAGGAGGTGAAATGAGAGTTGGAGAGTGTGAAAGATACATGCGTCCTTTCTTTTTTAAAAGGAATCTTGGGGCTGATCGAAATAGGCACGTGTGATAGCCAAGGCTTTAGGTCACTTGTCTCACTCTAAAATTAGCTGTCGCAACGAAGAGACTTCAATGGTAAAGCCAGAGTGAGTACGTACCTATTAAGGCTGGTCCACAATAAACCGGGAAGGAGAACCAGAACGAGAACGGAAAGCGTAGGACGTGACGTGAAGATATTTTATTTACAACAAACCGAGAACGAAAACGACTATACATATCGATATGCATGTCAGTAACAATATAAAAAGTTTATATTACGCATTCTGATGTTATTTATATATAATTGACCAATGGCGTTCTCTCATGATACAAGCTAGCCAACATAAAGACAGGTTAACCAACTTAAAAATTTATGACACAATATTTAAGAATTTAATTCACATGGTAATCTGGTCGGTCACATATACACGTAGCATATATTGAAAGTGATTCTACTGAATTTCTGAGTTGGTTAGACACGAAAATAAATAAATAAATAAATAAATAAATAAATAAATAAATAAATAAATAAATAAATAAGAAATTATGTCACGGCCTCCTTGCTACAAAATATACGACGACCTAATAGCTTTATGTTGACAACAGAAAGAATCTAGTACGCTGTGATCAGAAACGAGAACGACAAAGTTAAAACTTTTGTATGTTTGTACTTGACCTTGATCAGCCAATTCAAAATGCACAGATAGGTTATATAAGTTAAGCCAATGAAACGGGCGATTTTAAAACTTTAATAATAATTATTGCATTAATTACTTTGAAACGAAACTTTCACTTTACATTTAAAGTATACACAATAGCATTTACCTGTACGTCATTTATTCTTATTTTGTGAACACTACATCCCACAAGTGGGACCCATTTCGTTGCACAAATTCTTCAAGTCTAAATTGTATGTTCCTCATTACACGACGCAACATGTCCACAGGAATTTCAGTAACTTCATGCCGAATTTTTTTATTTGAGTTCTTCGATGTTCTGTAGAGGTGGAGTTTTGAATATCCCCATAAGAAAAAATCGCATGCTGTCAGATCTGGAGATCTCGCAGGCCATGAAATGTCTCCATATCTTGAGACAATGTTGTTTGAAAATAAACGTCTAACTGCATCCATGGAGCGTCTAGCCGTGTGACTGGTCGCGCCATCCTGTTGAAACCACGTGTGTCTATTGATGAGAGGATTATTGGTAATTTGTGGAGACAAAAATTCTTGAATCATTCGGACATATCGTTGTGATGTTATAGTAACAGATGTCCCATTATCGTCCTCAAAGAAATAAGGACCGATGATTCCAAATGACGCTATTACACACCAAACTGTGACTGACACTGTGTAATGGTTCCTCATGCATTTCATAAGGGTTAGTTGGTGACCAGGATCGAAAGTTTTGTTTATTGACGTATCCAGAGAGATGAAAATGAGCTTCATCACTCATCAGCATATTGTGGCCAATGTCTTCGTTAACATTTAGATCCAAGAATTGTTGGCAAAAAGTCATGCGGTTTACTTTATCAGCATCTTTTAATGTCTGCCATTGTGCAGCAATGAAACTATCACTATTTTTTTAATATGCTTTAATAGCAAAAGTACCTTGTTCACACGTCCAACGATCCGTTATAAACAAATGCTATCGAATGAAGAATAGATGGTTGCATGTAACAATTAAAATACCCGACAACAGCCGAAAATATACGAATCTGAAAATCGCCCGTTTCATTGGCTCACCTTGTAGATAACCATAACAGTTGATAAAAGCGTCGTAAAATAAATCACAAAAAAAATCAGTAGAATCCTAACTTTTATAAATGCTTTTTGCTGCCAAGATTGAGATAGCACCGACAGCCTAAAGTAGTGAACGTAAATTCGAAGAAAAAAAAAAAGAGTTATTTATGTCGACAGTACTATAGCCTATGTTCAAGGTTCATTTCTTTTAGAACTTATCCCGAGATCTTTTTTTCGGGAGACCCACAACAAATCTTCAAGTATATCACCAAGCTAAGACATTCTCTTAGTTATTCTATTCAATAATGGTTCACTTTAGTAGCTATTTTGAGAATAAAGAGGAATGGAATCTAATACTAGATATAGAGGTGAAGTGTAAAGGTGTTCTGACTGAAGAAATTGGAAGGGAGATGATTGCTACTCTGTCTGAAATTTCTTCATACTACTGTATGTGAAATTATCAAAATGTGCTGTTCACCTCATATTGCATACATTTCCTCTGGAGTAACTTAATGCAATTGCTATTTCACGGTGTATTTTTATTTTAGGAATAGATACCTACGCCTTTTCGCTACACATACACTAGTATTATCTTCAAAATAGTACAATTTAATACGAGGCAAAGAAGTGGAGATTGATACGTTCGTGTTGTTACATTAGGCCTATATCTTAATGTCACGGTTAATAAATTTCAGACATACAGTGCACATAGGCTATACTTTAAAAATTAGTCGGGAAACATGCTTTTAAGACTGTAATTCCAAACGTTTTGTCGATATATTTTGTGGTAAATTGAGTGGTCAAAAATAATATCGCTGTCACAAAACTTGACGACTGCTGTTATAATTCGATAAACAGAATGCGTATGGAAATGCTTAATGAACTCAGACTCGTATTACGAACTGGGAGATATGACTGCCATAAGCAAATTATAACACCCCAAAAATGCAAACACCAATATGAATTAACTCCTGTTTCTTATGGGTCTGCTGGTACGCTACCTTACTTTATAATTTGCTTTACCTCACATGGAATGTTTTGGGTCCCCATAGTGATCAGGAAGTTGACCCCTCATCGAGGTCACGAGCTGCCACGTACTTCCGGTACCGCTATTTCACGTGCAGGACTCCATGAATAGACAGGCACACGAACAGGGCAAACAACTACGAAAACGTAGTTCATACCTTTTGGTACAGTTAGTGAATCTTAATGTTATTGTTTCATATTGTAATTTTATTATTATTCGTCATAGCAATAACAGTAGCATTTCAGTAATCCCAAATAGATTGGGAACTAGCCGAAACTTCGAAATGTACCCAGTGTACAGTAACCGTCAACGCTCCTCCACTGTGGAAACCATTTCCATTACTTAACCCTAAGAGGAAAAGGAATTGGGTGGGTCACAGGTTGAGAAGAAACTGCCTTCTGTATAATAGGAATTTTGTCAGGATCAGTCTGTGCTTATCTATTTAACAAATATTAGTAGTTTACAATATTTGTCACATTTATTTATTTAGTTTTTTTTAACGTTTTCGGCTGGAGTAAGCCATCTTCAGAAAAAAGTTTTATGCCTAGGGGAGAGTCGGGTAGTATCGGACAGCGGGTAATATCGGACAGTGAGTTTCTTTCATCTACCACACGATGATAGTACCTGGTTGACATGGTTACGTTTCTGTGATGTCGCATAGAGAAACGTAACCATGTCATTCAGGTACTACCATATGGTGGTAAATGAAAGAAACGCACTATCCGATATTACCCGATGTCCGATACTACCCGACTCTCCCCTATATACATGAAGTGGTACATATGTGTATAGTACAAATAAATGAAACAGTTGAAAAATATAAGTCTCTGTGGAGATGAGTGAACATACGATGATTAAAACATTACTGTATTAAAAACATGATCAAAAGTTATTAAAAAGTTATTAAATACTAAAATTAAAACCTGTGCGATGTGGTTGCGATTAAAATAGGTTGGTTCATCTGTAGTAATGTCCAGATCTGACTAGAATATGGTGAATCAACTGTGAGGGAAGAAAAGAAAAGAAAATATGTATCAGATTGTGATACCTAAGCCAAATTATAATGAGGGGTCATATACAAGAACAGAGCAAAGTACATATGCAGATCATAATACTGTTACAGCTATGAAAAGCTTAATAAGCTACATAAATCTAGTTACAAACATCACGATGTAAAATATGTACGCGAGCGCACGGAACAGTTGTACTAAATGAATGTACCACTTTCATGTATATAGGCATAAACATTTTTCTGAAGATGGCTTACTCAAGCCGAAAACGTTAAAAAACTTAATAAATAAATGTGACAAATATTGTAAACTACTAATATTTGTTAAATAGATAAGCACAGACGGATCATGACAAAACTCCTATTGTTATTGTATGTATGTATGTATGTATGTATGTATGTATGTATGTATGTATGTATGTATGTATGTATGTATGTATGTATGTATGTATGTATTCACACTGCAATGGGTATATACCCGGTGGCAGTGACAACTAATTACACTCAATAATGACAATAATGAACTTATTAATTAAAAATACAGTTAATAATAATAATACCAATAATTAATACAGACAATAATTAATACAAACAATAATTAATAATAATAATAATAATAATAATAATAATAATAATAAGGAATATCCTAAATTAAATGAAGCACGATCACTTGAAATAACATTTAAAATAACTCTAATTTATATCTTAAATCTAAGTTCGAACTAAAACCCACGAGTATGATATGTTCATAGCTGCACAATTACCTTTCCACATTACACTCATTTCGCTGTCTACTCACTCACTGCACTGGAACTACGACACATTTCACTGATTCTATCCTGATTTCACTAACACTTCAAAAATATTTCACTGTTCAAATACTTTGCACTGCCACTATAAACTATAAAGCTTCCCTGACAGGAACACGTTTCACTGACACAACACACTTCACTGACACAACATAATTCTTCATTGATACAAGACTTCAATAACAAAATATCATTTACATCCTTTAAATACTGTGTATAATTACCGTCTATTAGTAAAGTCCTTAAGCCTATTTTTAAATACGTGTTTGGTTGTTGGTAAAGCCTTTAGTAAGTCTGCAGGTAAAGCATTCCAGTCCCTGATAGTACGATTGAGAAAAGAAAACTTTCCAGTGTCCGTCCTCTGTCTTCTTTCCCTCAATTTATATGAGTGGTCGTTCCTTGAAGAGTAATTTGGCGGTTGCAACATATTTTTTATTTCTCTCCAGGCAGGCTCACCTATGTATGTTTTGAACAGTGCGCATAATCGAATTCGCGTTCTCCTGTCCTAGAGTGTGTCCCATTTTAATGGTGAATTTTTCCGACAACGTATCAGCTTATCGGCCCTCACCATGCCTTTCAAATTTGCCTACTGTATGATGCACTGGAAGGAATGGTGAATGGGAGAAGAGTTCGATATCAGGTGATAGACGACATTAAGATATATGGCAACTAGGATGGAGGTGTGATAGTCGCATGTAATGATGCAGAGACGAAGACTCTAGAAGGAAACACGCAACATTGGATGTGAAAACAATTAAGATACTGAACGCGAATTTGATGTGTACGAATTCAGTTACTGAACAGAAGTCTGGTGGGCCTCCTAAGAGATTAGTCACAGAAGAGGCTAAAACTATCGCTACCATGGCATTTGCGGAAAGTCCCAAGAAGTTCCTGAGGCAATATCAAAGGGAATTCGGTTTGTCGTATGGTTTGATCCAAGGAGATAAACTGGCGGCCATGACAACCACCTGAATCCATGCTGGTGAGGATTGATGAGGAATCAGATATCTTGAGCAACATTCTGTGGTCAGACGAAGTCGTGTTCCATGTGGGTAGGTTCGTAAATCGCCAAAACTGCCATTACTGGGTCTCTTAGTGCAGAAAATCCTGGTGCTACAAAACTGTAAAATTGCAGTCACGTCCTTCGGTGACTATGATGATGCTCTTCTTGGGCCGTACGCTCTTCGTGACACAATGAATGCGGTGAGGTATGTGCACTTGCTAAAGTCTGTGTGATGTGTCTTGTCTCACTGTGAAAAGAGAGAGAAAAGAGATATATCTTACTTCGTCTGTATTGTTATGGCCATGGGGGAGTGGACCGATGCCGTCCATCCATCCAGTGGCGGAAGGGACTAGTTGATACATTCTGTAGCGCAAAATAAAATTACAAAATATCTCTCTTCGTACTGTGTAGTTCCGTCACTGAGCTTGTCTTTCAAGAAATTGAGTTTCGGCAGCCTGTACAATAACAAGATTTTGAAAGGAATCCTGAAAATTTACAACCCTCCTATAATATCCACTCTCATTTGAAGGGACTTGGTTTTATTGCTACTGAGACAAGATAAACCTTACCAGGTATAGAAACTTTCGTTCATCCCTGGAACGATGTGAACAAAGTGCATTTTATACAAGATGGGGCACTTCCACCCTTCTGTTGAGTAACCGAACCCCATGCGCATCAAATTTGCGTGCAGTCTCGGAATTGTTTTCACATCCAACGTCGCGTGTCTCCCCTTTTCCCGTCTCCATCATCTCTGCACCATTACAGGCTATTGCCACACCCCCATCCTAGTTGAAATTCGAGCACGATCAAAAACGGATAGTAATCTTCCCTCCATCTTTAGTTATTCGTGGTTAGTCCTAAAACAGACAAATAATTTTGACAATAATTATTATGAAATGGCATATAACAGACTACAATATAACAGTAAAATTATTGATGTAATATAATTACTAATAGAAATGCATTGAAATAAAAAAGGATATAAATTGTGAATCACCCTGTAATATCCAAGTGCCACCTCTCTTATATGCATATTTATGTGTGTATTTGTGAGTGGTTAATATGTCAAAGACATGTTCACCTGTAATTTTCAGATTTTGAGTTATTCCATACGCTTCCTGTTTCATTGAATTTTCGCACTGTTTTCGAAGCTGTTGATTGTGTTAAGTTTATACTGTTCGGGTGAAGTTGATTAAATGAATGAAATACTTCTTTTTTATTGTTCATTCTGTTTTCATAATCATCCATCATTAGGACTACTGTCATTTGCTTACGCGATTAAGTTGCCAGAAGGAACTTTGAAAAAAATCATTCTCGATTTTAGTTATTCTCTGTTTTATATAGTGTTTTGTTTAGTTTCATGGCCTACTCCGTATCAGAAGATAAGCGCTCTGCCGAGTGAGCTACACCGGTGGTTGTGTGTAATTTTTAAATCCACATCCCAAATAATTTCAAGGGAAAAATTGTTCCGGGGCCGGGTATCGATCCCGGGACCTCTGGTTGAACGTACCAGCTCTCTGCCAACTGAGCAATTTTTCCCTTGAAATTATTCAGATCTGCTTTACAGGGAGCCTTACCTGAAAAACTGGATTTGCATAATATATACGTCACTGTGTACGTTAACAGAAAACCACAATTCCAAGTCACACAGAGTTTGTGTGCACTCGATGTGGGTCTCTGGCGCTTCGTCAGCCCACGCGAGTTGTGTGGATATAAAGGGAAAAGTTGAGACGGTGTCGGGTGGAGTTCCTGGGTAGCTCAGTTGGCAGAGCGCTGGTACGTTCAACCAGAGGTCCCGGGATCGATACCCGGCCACGGAACAATTTTTCCCTTGAAATTATTCAAATCTGCTTTACAGGGAGCTTCACCTGAAAGACTAGATTTGCATAATATATACGTCACTGTGTACGTTAACAGAAAACCACAATTCCAAGTCACACAGAGTTTGTGTGCACTCGATGTGGGTCTCTGGCGCTTCGTCAGCCCACGCGAGTTGTGTGGATATAAAGGGAAAAGTTGAGACGGTGTCGGGTGGAGTTCCCGGGTAGCTCAGTTGGCAGAGCGCTGGTACGTTCAACCAGAGATCCCGGGATCGATACCCGGCCACGGAACAATTTTTCCCTTGAAATTATTCAAATCTGCTTTACAGGGAGCTTCACCTGAAAGACTAGATTTGCATAATATATACGTCACTGTGTACGTTAACAGAAAACCACAATTCCAAGTCACACAGAGTTTGTGTGCACTCGATGTGGGTCTCTGGCGCTTCGTCAGCCCACACGAGTTGTGTGGATATAAAGGGAAAAGTTGAGACGGTTTCGGGTGGAGTTCCCGGGTAGCTCAGTTGGCAGAGCGCTGGTACGTTCAACCAGAGGTCCCGGGATCAATACCCGGCCCCGGAACAATTTTTTCCCTTGAAATTATTCAAATCTGCTTTACAGGGAGCCTTACCTGAAAAACTAGATTTGCATAACCGCATCCCAAAGTTGTAATGCTGATGTAAAATCTATGGAATAAAATAAAATAAATTAAAAACAGGTGATCTCCGTCAGGCTAGGTTAGATAGAGCGACCGATATTCGCCACGTGTTCTCTAACTTAAAGGTGAAACGCTTATGTAGGTACTAGAGTTCTAGTCTCGTCACAGTTCGTTCTGTGTTCCTCTACACTGAGATTTACTTAGGCCTACGTACGCCGCCATCTTTTGGTGTTGTGGCATAAAACAACGTTCATTTCTCAGTAGACGATTTTGATTGCCGCTGTATTTAAAAATCTCCTTTGTAGAACAAATAAATCAAATTTAATTGCAATTGGCGTGTGATTGAGAAATGTTCGAAAGAAAGAAGTAAAAAAACTGAACTGACGCGGAAGTAAGATATAGTAGACCTACAACCTACATATGAATTCTATTACACTCCTTCCTTTAAAACACTCACCTGTAATTCCTTATTACTTATGCAGCGATGTACTATTTGAAAAATATATTGCAACTTAAGGTGCAGTACATGGCCCTCCTGTAACTTGCCCCTGATTTTTGTTTTATTTAAACACAACGGGTATTTCAGTCTCGTGTTCAAACATAATAATATAGGAATTAATCACGCACCCATTTTGTGAGTTCATCACTTCAGTGGCATCACCTTCGTTTGCGTAATCACAACGCATTCATTCTCGCATTTGACCGCATAGTTCTGCCCCTTGCTTGACTCAGACTTTACTCTCTGATCGCGAAACTGGAAATTGCGTACGCCTTTTCAGTAAGCCAGGTTAAAATACAAGGTGTGACGAATGAACTTTACAGACGCCGAGGGATTCTATGGGAGGTAAAACCGAAGTTACAGTTAATTTAAGTAGCGATATCTTTACATTATTCAAAATAAAGTTATCGCATTGTTAAAATTTTAGTGGTTTATTTATCCATTTATTTATTTATCTGTTTATTTATTATTCATTGTTAGATACACTTTTTCAACACTTATAATCACTGAATAACTTTATAATATTTTACTGTGTTAACTTTTGCAATCATAAGAAAGACTAAACGCAACACAAACACAAGAATAAAACAAATACATCACACTAACATACGAAAATGAGAACACATACAAGATTGCATCATCATTCAAAAACTAAAATACAACATTGCATACAGAACATCTTAACACACAGACAAAACACACAAACAAATACAACTTATCAGGTGTATACAAACTACCATGCAATCGTTACAACGACTTCTATATTGTACAGACTGGAAGATCATTTCAAACACGTTACAAGGAACATCACAACCATAACCACACCACACAACAATTCAATCTACGCAGAACACATCACAAACCCCAATCACAACTACAGCAACATAGACACTGACATGAAAATACTACATCCAACCAAACAACGAGAAACTTAACACCCTAGAACAATTTGAATTTTATAATCATACAAAAACACACCCACATCACATCTTGAACACTCAACTGAATTTAAACACACACTCTTTTTTGACACAATCATGGACACACCCCACCACAACATGAAACCAGAAGACAGCGTGGGATCTTCACTAAGCTTCGGACAATGAAGGATACCACTCCGAAACTAGTCAGCCAGATAAATTGCAAAAGTTAACACAGTAAAGATATTATAAAGTTATTCAGCATTTATTTATTATGTATTTATTTTTTATTTACTTGTTCATTTTTATCACATTATAATCCAGCTTACTGCTCACGTGGCTCCCTCCACGTTGTCGCTATTAATGCGTGCATAAATGTCGGTTGTCGCTTCAAGAGCTTTCGTGAATAGAACACAGAAATGTAAAAATAATGCATTGTACCTACTTATAATAAAATTACGAGACTTCGATTTTAGCTATGAACAACATTTGTTATTGCGTGAATTAAACATGATAAAATATTACTACATATCGAAAATGACATTTAGCACCGTATACATAAAGAAAATTTACCCTTTTTTATCTCTTCTAAATCCCTTCAGTTTGTAAAATTCGTTTAATTACATCCTGTATAGCAGCCTTTTAGCACCTCTGCACGACGTACGTACCTGAGCACTGTGACGAATCTTCTTACAGCGCCGAGACCAGCATGTAGCAGGATGCAGGGCGCCAGGGCCTGCAACGTTGTGATCAGAGACGCCAGCAACCCCAACAGACTGTTCCAGAGCACCCGCCGCCGCCGCCACGTCAGAAAATTGCCCAAGGTGCCTGTTGTACGCGCAGCCTATCTCCAGATTCCAAAGTGAGAGGCTCTGATCTTACTAGAGCTGTTTGGTTGTTGCAGGGCCAGAATGGATTCGAGGAGCTGCGACGCTACATTAAGCAGGGAGGGGATTTCTGCAAGGACCTTAGTTCCATCCTACAGGAAAGGTAGGCCCTAACTAATTATTATTGTTATTATTATTATTATTATTATTATTATTATTATTATTATTATTATTATTATTACTCGACCAAGGCCAGTGGAGTCCTGCAGCCCGGAGCCGTGGCGCTACTGCTCCTGCGTTCGTAATACCGCATCGCGATAGTTCACATTACGTCCGCGGCTCCACTAGCCTTGGTCGAGTAATATTAGAGAAAGTGTTACAAAATTTATGGAATATCATTTTGTTTTTTTTCGTTTTGGAACCTACATGTTGTTCTTTCTTTCGTTATTTATTTTATTTTTATTTATTTACTTTTTACTTTCTATTTATTTATTTACTCATTTATTTATTTATTTATTCATTTATCTATTTATTCATTCATTCATTCATTTATATATTTATTTATTCATTTATTTATCTATTTATTTATTCATTCATTTATTTATTTAATCATTTATTTATCTATTTATTTATTTATTCATTCATTTATTAATTCATTTATTCATTCATTTATTTAGTGATTCATTTATTTATTGATTCATTTATTTAGTGATTCATTTATTTATTGATTCATTTATTTATTGATTCATTGATATATTGATTCATTTATTTATTGATTCATTTATTGATTTATTTAATTACTTAAATAATGATTTATTTAATTATTTGAATAATGATTTATTTAATTATTTATTTATTTATTTAATTTATATAATTATTTATTTATTTGTTTAATTATTTATTTATTTAATTTATATAATTATTTATTTATTTGTTTAATTATTTATTTATTTAATTTATATAATTATTTATTTATTTGTTTAATTATTTAATTATTTATTTGTTTAATTATGTAATTATTTATTTAATTATTTATCTATATTTATTAATTTTTATTTATTTATTTCGTTTTGGAACCTACATGTCATTCTTTCTTTCGTTATTTATTTATTTATATTTATTTTTTATTTTTATTTATTTTTTATTTTTATTTATTTATTTACTCATTTATTTATTCATTTATCTATTTATTTATTTATTTATTTATTTATTTATTTACTCATTCATTTATTCATTCATTCATTCATTTATTGATTGATTTATTTATTCATTTATTGATTGATTGATTTAATTATTTAAATAATGATTTATTTATTTAATTATTTAAAGAATGATTTATTTATTTAATTATTTAATGATTTATTTAATTAAATTATTTATTGATTTATTTTTACTTATTTAATTATTCAATTATTTAATTATCAACTCTTAAATAGGTACCCATTTCCATATGATCGATATTTTACTGTCCATAATGTTTCTGGATTTTCAAGCTGTACCTAACAATGATGCTTGCCGATTGTAGGGGACTTGCTCCCCGTGTTATATCTAAGCAGGTAGACATTGCCTTTCTCCTATGTCGACGGAGCAGCGTACTTGTTAGAAATATTATTTAAATGAAGGCATATAATCTACAGCATGTGCTTTCCACTAGATCCAGATGCATTAATTGTTTCCATTATTATCCATTGTTTTACATACGGACATTTGTCGCACGAAGGAAACCCAGTCCCAGTATTCATGTTCCACAGTATTTGGTGCTCATTAGTTAAAATTAAGGGATGGTATTTTTAATTCGAACTCTAAAGGAAATTAAAAAACATCAAAATGTATCCAAAATTCGAATTAGTAGGCAGATTATTTTTTTAGAATTCAATATAAAAAAGGATGGCGGATTATTAGTAGAATCCCTACTTATACTCATTAGCGTGAAATATTTAAGTGTTTGGTGGTTATGTGATTTTATAGGGTTGGATGTTTGTAGGTTAATATGTGTGTGAAATAACCTTAAAAAGGATGTATTCTTAAGAGCCTTTGTTTAATTTGTTTCAAATAATCGTAGGTCCCTGCTTAATGAGAATCATCTTCGCATAATCATAAAAAAAAAAAAAGAACTTGAAATTTTACTGAATTCGCTGCTCAAAAATTTAATACGTATACGACGATATTCAAAGTTCACACTTCGTTTATTTTTCCAAAAATATATGTGCGGGTTGCATCGACCCGCTGCCGTTAAGGAGCAATGAGATACGGGTTACATCGTTTAGTACTAATAATTTCATATAGTCAAACAAAATACATTTTTAGGTTAGATCTCGTGAATCAATTGTTTAGTCAAACCAATGAATTTCATATTGCCAGACAAAATACCTAATATGTTGTTCCCTTTCTCGTATAGTTTGCCTAAGAGAATATCTTGCAAATTATTGAATTATTTAGAATAACCTTCCAACATAAAAGTAAAGTACAGTAAATAAATAAATAAATAAATCATTCAGTACGTAGGATCGTGTGATATCTGGTAACAGTTGGCAACACTGAGAAGACGGCAATATTTGCTGTTTAGGAACTGTTCTTACGTGACCCTCACTATACATGTTACACTAGTCAGACTTCAGGTGTACACAAACAATTGTTCTTCCTCTGACACATATCATCAAGTGCAATGTACTGCCTGATAATAGATGTACATATACGGAATAAAAAAATGGGCTGAGTCTTGGTAGCAGTAGTCCTGTATATAGGCAACAAGCTTCGCAAAACTGTCCACAAGTAGCTTACATTACTGCACATGCGCAATGCGTTGTGTCAGGAACTCTGTAAAATTAGGTGCCCAAATTTTGTTTCTGGGTCTGTACATAAGTCAAACCTCATTCAGAGATAAATGGATAATAAATGTGCAGTATATTTTAGCTTAACTGCCGACATGTTTAATCAATCAATATTTACACAAAATATTAAGCAACCAGTAGAAGAAAACACTTCAACTAACTTTTCTAACGCTAAACTTGTACGTCGCTTCAGGATTCGACAATTGCTAATGCAAAAGGGCCAGTAACACACTAACTTCTGTTCGAACAATAATGATTTCACAAATTTGTTCTCTTCCATGTTATTGACTGATGCGTAAGGGGGGCGGTGGGGGGGGGGAAATACACCTGCAAACAATAGCATAGCGTTCGACATTCCACCTGTAGCTTTTATCTACTGTCAGCCATAGGATAACAGTACGAAGTCTGCTAACAGTGGCAACGACCTTTTTTCTGTTCCATGCCTTGTCGGTCATTATGAACTTTAATGATAGAATTTTATTTCTTGCAATGATTAATAACTGAGATTAAAAAACTTTTGACCTTTCTCTAGTATTCTAGATAGGACACCAAACTTATTGACAAGTAATTCCTCAATAAAACAAAATAATACACTATTTTACGTAATTTATTACAAAGGTAATTAATGTGTTGGTTCCATTTTAAATGATTATCGAAAATTATGCCTAAATACTTAACTTCAGAGGACTCTTTAATAATCGGACAAATGAAGTCCTGGCTTGGAATTATCTAAATGATAGCGTCGAAATTCTAACTTTAGTGAACACAAAATGACTCTGAACATGGGATAAGTCACCGGCGTAGCTCTATCGGCTAAGGCGCTTGCCTGCCGATCCGGAGTTGCGTTTGAGCGCGAGTTCGATTCCCGCTTGGGCTGATTACCTGGTTGGGTTTTTCCGAGGTTTTCCCCAACCATAAGGCAAATGTCGGGTAATCTATGGCGAATCCTCGGTCTCATCTCGCTATCACCAATCCCATCGACGCTAAATAACCTCGTAGTTGATACAGCGTCGTTAAATAACCAAATAAAAAGAAACCTGGGATAAGTCAATCGAATGCCGTTTGAGGGCACTGTTGTCAGAGAGACACGACACGGCGAGAGCAACAGAGACGGGAGACTGAAGATAGTAGCACCATAGTCTAGTATATACAGTCATGAAGCTCAATGCGTAGTGAATATGCATCCGTAGATAGTTGCTAACCACTAGGATCGCTAATATCGCCTCATTACAGACAATGCGAAATAGTACCGGCACAGTCTATTGTTCCTAGCACCCCCACAACTCAAGCTTCGTGACTGTATATACTAGACTGTGGTAGCACAGTCTAGTATATACAGTCACGAAGCTCAATACGTAGTAAATGTGCATCCATAGATAGTTGCTAACCACTAGGATCGCTACTGTCGCTTCATTACAGACAATGCGAAATAGTACCTGCACAGTCTATTGTTCCTAGTACCCTCATAAACTCAAGCTTCGTGACTGTATATACCAGACTGTGATAGTAGCTGCTCTCTCTGTCTCACACTGCACATTTTATACGCGTAAAAAAACATAAAAAGGCTTAGTCATAGCTAGCTAGCTAGCGCGTTTCGTTAACTAAAGACAACGTTGCAGCATTTTCAGTGGCTGATTGCAGAATAGCGGCCACGTCTACCCCCGTCTCACGTTCATAGTTGTGTTCACTTTTATATAGGCTAAGTGGAATTTCTAAATTTTAAATTGTTTTATTTAACGACGCTCGCAACTGCTGAGGTTATATCAGCATCGCTGGTGTGCCGGAATTTTGAACCACAGGAGTTCTTTTAAATGTCAGTAAATCTACTGACGAGCCTGTCGCATTTAAGCACACTTAAATGCCATCGACCTACGCCGGGATCGAACCCGCAACATCGGGAACAGAAGGCCAGCACTCTATCGACTGCGCCACCCAGGCAGACTATAAATGTGAATTTTTAACATTAGTTTAAATAGGAATTTCAATGGGAATAAATATTTATCCGAATTATCCAATAATTCCAATATTATACTACAACGTGTTCATAATGTGTGCATACGATTCTACTGCAATACTCGTAAATTTGACCAAATAACACCTTCCCTCCAGTTACTTTCATGGGGGCGTCTGAAGGAACGTAGAACAATACATTCACTGTCTCTTCTGTTTAGAATCATGCATACTTCTACTCCGAATTATCTCTTATCGCGCTTTAAATTTCTTACAACTATTCGAAACCGACATCAAGCACTTCTTTCTATCCCTCATCATAGAACGTCTTTATACTCATCTTCCTATACTGTAGAAATACCTCGCCTCTGGAATTCGTTACCTAATGACGGACTTTATCACAATTCAAAATTAAATTGGAAAATTTTGTCTTAGTTAATGTTTTTAGGTATTGCTAAAAGTATTGATTTGTGTTTTTTTTTCTTTTTCTTTTTTAATCTAGATTAAAATTGCAATTTTCTTGTTTATGCTAGTTATTTAGTTAGGATACAATTAATTATGATACTTAATCACTCATTTAAAGTTTGTGTGACTGCAACCTGTGTATATTTTTGTGTGGCTTTGCTTTGTTTATAGTGTTTTTTCTTTCTCTCTCTCTTTATTTCTTGTGTAGCTTTACTTTCTATATGGTGTATTTTTTTCTCTGTTTATTTCTATTATTGTATTTGTATTCCTGGTGTTGTGGAAGAGAAGGCCTGATGGCCTTAACTACACCAGAATAAATAAATAAATAAATAAAAAATAAATGTTGAATTAACCAATATCTTCTGTATTGTTACGAATTTGATAAAGTGAGACATAAGTAATTATTGCTATGGCTTTTCGTGTTACAGTCGCATTTAACTGAGGTTGCGTTTATAGATGATAAAATGATTTTTTACGTACAGAGTTCTGTGTCTGCAATGTAAATTATTCGCCGTTTCAATAGCAGAGTAATTTAACAGCTGTCGCTTGCAGCTGCAACATATTTCGCCTGTATTTCAATGCATAGGCCTAAATTGGATCATTGCTTTATTGAACTTTGTAGCTTCCTGTTGGCAATGCGAGTGCTGGAACATATGATAGGCCTACACGTCTGAAACCACAGCGACAGACTCGCATTCCTCTCGACCGCCTACTGGAAACTCCGTTCCGAACATTTTGATTCTCTAATAGCGTGATTGGCAGAATGCCGTCTGTGCAACTACTGGGCGAGTAGCTTTAAAATTACGTAAATTAGATCTGAGTTGGGATCGTTGCTTACGAGACTATACTGTATAATCTCGTAAGCAACGGTTGGGATGATCCTCTGTCTTGGGAGTCCCACAACATGGCTCTCTGTTTAAAATTGTCAGGTCTTGAAGAAAATCAGATATACACTTAGCAAAGACATTTCGAGGGATTTAAGAACAGTTAAGAGCTAGACTAAGAAGAAAAATATTTCAGGAGGCTAATCAGAATGTTTTCTACATTCCGAACACGAAATAATCGTAATTACTAATGTTCGATTACGATCTCATATTCACCAGTCAAAGTTCTCAATCGTACTTAAGGTATGCATTGACTCTTGGAGGAAAAATTTACAATTTACCCTCAGTGTAATTCAAAATTCACTTACTACTTTCTTACAGTTAAATGAAAGGAATGCAAAAGCACACAGAAAAAAAATTGGGGGGCACTGGGCAAAAATTTTGTGGGGGAAAAAAAAAAAAAAAATCGGCAAGCATTTCTTCGCTTCCAATTGACCTAGGTCCTAGATCATTCATTTTTTCACCAAATTCATTCTTATATAGTGAAGAATGTTGTAGTCTAGAATGAACTAATAGCATTTCACACTTATTTATTATGTAATTTTTTTCTAACATGTAAAAAAGTTATTCTATTTATTTACTTATTTTATTTATTTATTTACTTATTTATTTATTTACTTATTTTGTTTATTTATTTACTTATTTTATTTATTTATTTACTTATTTTATTTATTTACTTACTTATTTATTTATTTACTTACTTATTTATTTACTTATTTATTTATTTACTTATTTATTTATTTACTTATTTATTTATTTACTTCTATATTTATTTATTTATTTTTTCATTTATTTATTTACTTACTTATTTACTTATTTATTTACTTATATATTTACTTACTTATTTACTTACTTATTTACTTACTTACTTATTTACTTACTTATTTATTTATTTACTTACTTATTTACTTATTTATTTATTTATTTATTTATTTATTTATTTACTTATTTATGTATTTACTTATTTACTTACTTATTAATTTACTTATTTGCTTACTTATTTATTTACTTATTTATTTATTTACCTATTTATTTATCTATTTATTTATTATTTTATTTATTTATTTTAAATAACTTGTAGTTAGTATTTTTCTTGTTCTTTGTGTTATTATTTAATCTCCTTTTACCGATTTACAATCCAATGCGGTATAGAGAAGGGTGTATTTGGACCAACACTGGACCTTCTGACAATGCAGACCTCCCCGATCGTGTGGCCAGTACAATGTAGGGTCACCGCGACGACATCACAAAACAAGTACAAGACGAGGAACAAACACTCAGCCTCGTGGACGGAAAAGAAATTTCTTCCATTGTCCGCGCTGGGAATCGATAACGGACTCCTTGAATGGAACCGCATACGCTATCCATAGAGCCAAGGCGGCAGACCAGATTAAGCATCATCTACCAAAATGTTATTCTAGTAAACGGGAATACCCTGCGAAAATTTACCATCTAACACAATTTTTGCCCACTTGAAATTGCAAATTGAACAACTGTGATTCGAACCCGGGTTACTAGCGTGGAAAGCCGATGCTCTAGCTAGTCGTTCGGTTAAAATCTCGTCAAGCTTAAAAGCAAACTGTAAATGGGAAATGAAAATCGATATTAAAATATGGCCGCAACTTTACGGTTGAAGTTTTATTTCGGAGAAATCATATGGCCAATTTATCTTTCCAAGAATGTACATATATTTATGTACTCTAGATATAGACTATAGATGAAAAGAAATGTAGTATTTAATAACATGAGCATTTGATCTTTATAAATAGACAGCCAGGAATTCAAGTGTAACTGCAAATTATGGTCGGTCCAGGTGTTACGAAATCAATCAAGTGGTTTTGCCACTCACATTGGGTCAGTGAACCAACGTTCGCCTCGACTTCACGCTCCCTTGAATTTGTATTTCAAAGTTGTCATCATTCTTTATATAATTCAGGGACCTGTCCGTTGCAGCAAGTGTGAATTGGATATCACATCGTGAAATCAGGGTTAGAGCACGCTGTTGCAAATAAGTGGTCTCAGAATCGGTTGGATTCCCATCAACAAATTGCGATTACTTTTTTCCTATCCAAAATAGACATGTGTATTTGTACAGTATGTCTTGTTTTATATTGTTCTATGTTGTCGCTTGGCAGGCGAAGTAAGTATTCTGTGAAATTGTATCAATATACTCATAATTATCTTCATAATTATTTTTCAAAATGTTCAGAACTATTCGTCAAGTAATGAACTACAGTAATAAATGTTAGACTATTTGAACCTTATCACCATGAAGTGTATGCACCTACGTCCTAGCGAACAAACTTTGTAATAAAGTTTCTGTGTTTTTATGAATAATAATTAATTATTATCTGTAACCTATGCCTTAGTTGTGAACATAACAATCACAGGAGACATTAAAGTAGTTTATATACTTAGTCGAAAAACTGTTACTACTAATAGAGGCCATTCAAGTTGTTCATCCCTTAGTCGAGAAACTGTTACTTATAGGGGACATTGAAGTTGTGCAAATCTTTGTCAAGAAACTATTACTGAAAGGGAACATTGAAGTAGTTTATACTTTAATCGTTTTTTAATAAGAGTGTAGATTGCTACAAAAATCCTTAGGCACGGGTGGTCCACTGTGCACTCCGTAAACTGGAAATCGACCCGGAGACCGCAGTGGATAGTTCACATCTTAATCGAGAAACTATTACTGATAAGGGCATCAAAGTAGTTTATACCTTAGTCACGAAACTGTTGTTATTAGGTGACATTGAAGTAGTTCATACCTTAATGGAGAAACTATTACTGATAAGGGCATCGAAGTAGTTTATACCTTAGTCACGAAACTGTTATTATTAGGTGACATTGAAGTAGTTCATACCTTAATGGAGAAACTATTACTGATAGGGGCATTGAAGTAGTTTATACCTTAGTCACGAAACTGTTATTATTAGGTGACATTGAAGTAGTTCATACCTTAATGGAGAAACTATTACTGATAGGGGTATTGAAGTAGTTTATACTTTAATCGTTTTTAATAAGAGTGTAGATTGCTACAAAAATCCTTAGGCACGGGTGGTCCACTGTGCACTCCGTAAACTGGAAATCGACCCGGAGACCGCAGTGGATAGTTCACATCTTAATCGAGAAACTATTACTGATAAGGGCATCGAAGTAGTTTATACCTTAGTCACGAAACTGTTGTTATTAAGTGACATTGAAGTAGTTCATACCTTAATGGAGAAACTATTACTGATAAGGGCATCGAAGTAGTTTATACCTTAGTCACGAAACTGTTATTATTAGGTGACATTGAAGTAGTTCATACCTTAATGGAGAAACTATTACTGATAGGGGCATTGAAGTAGTTTATACCTTAGTCACGAAACTGTTATTATTAGGTGACATTGAAGTAGTTCATACCTTAATGGAGAAACTATTACTGATAGGGGCATTGAAGTAGTTTATACCTTAGTCACGAAACTGTTATTATTAGGTGACATTGAAGTAGTTCATACCTTAATGGAGAAACTATTACTGACAGGGGCATTGAAGTAGTTTATACCTTAGTCACGAAACTGTTATTATTAGGGGACATTGAAGTAGTTCATACCTTAATGGAGAAACTATTACTGATAGGGACATTGAAGTAGTTTATACCTTAGTCACGAAACTGTTATTATTAGGGGACATTGAAGTAGTTCATACCTTAGTCACGAAACTGTTATTATTAGGGGACATTGAAGTAGTATATACCTTAATGGAGAAACTATTATTGATAGGGGTATCGAAGTAGTTTATACCTTAGTCGAGAAACTGTTACCGATAGATAACAATGAAGTAGTTTACACCTTAGTCGACAAGCTATTACCGATAGTGGACATTGAAGTAGTTCATACCTTAATGGAGAAACTATTATTGATAGAGGTATCGAAGTAATTTATACCTTAGTCGAGAAACTATTACCAACAGATAACAATGAAGTAGTTTATACCTTAGTCGATAAGCTATTATCGATAGGAGACATTGAAGTAGTTCATACTTTATTCGAGAAATTATTATTGATAGAGGATATCGAAGTAGTTTATACCTTAGTCGAGAAACTGTTACCGATAGATAACAATGAAGTAGTTTATACCTTAGTCGATAAGCTGTTACCGATAGGGGACATTGAAGTAGTTCATATCTTAATGGAGAAACTATTATTGATAGAGGTATCGAAGTAGTTTATACCTTAGTCGAGAAACTATTACCAACAGATAACAATGAAGTAGTTTATACCTTAGTCCATAAGCTATTATCGATAGGGGACATTGAAGTAGTTCATACCTTATTCGAGAAATGATTATTGATAGAGGATATCGAAATAGTTTATACCTTAGTCGAGAAACTGTTACCGATAGATAACAATGAGTAGTTTATACCTTAGTCGATAAGCTATTACCGATAGGGGACATTGAAGTAGTTTATACCTTATTCGAGAAATTATTATTGATAGAGGATATCGAAATAGTTTATACCTTAGTCGAGAAACTGTTACCGATAGATAACAATGAGTAGTTTATACCTTAGTCGATAAGCTATTATCGATAGGGGACATTGAAGTAGTTCATACCTTATTCGAGAAATTATTATTGATAGAGGATATCGAAATAGTTTATACCTTAGTCGAGAAACTGTTACAGATAGATAACAATGAGTAGTTTATACCTTAGTCGATAAGCTATTACCGATAGGGGACATTGAAGTAGTTTATACCTTAGTCACAAAACTGTTATTCATAGGGGACATTGAAGTAGTTCATACCTTAGTCGAGAAACTATTACTGATAGACATTGAAGTACCTGGTTTATCCCTTCACCGAGGGATTAATTAATGATAATAGTGTATTGAAGTACGCGTAGTTTATATCTTAATCGAAAAACTATTTCTTGTATGGGATAAGGAAATAGTCCATAACTTTTTCGAGATGCTACCACTTCCAGATGATATTGTTGTTGTTTAGTCAACTATCCGAAGACAGGTCTGAACCTCACAAGTGATATCAAGAAGACGCCACTTATGAGGAAACTAGTCAGGAGATAATGCGGTAGGGTGACCAGTTCCTTTCCCCTTTCATTGCATACATTGTCGACTAGCTACATATTACACTAGTCAGACTCCAGATGATGTTGAAGTAGTTAATCATATATTATTTGTAAATTTATAAAACTAAATATTATATTTATATAACTTAATCTACTATAAAGAGTAATACGCCATGCAGCAGTGTACCAAGAACTTCGCCATCAGTAGAATTCGTAACTGTGCTAGTCCCCCGTATGACAGCGATGTTTCGCATGGCGCTTGACACAGTATATATCATTACACTATTTTAAGACATTGTAGAATCGTGGGAAGAGAGGAAGTGACTTCTGACAGGTTGACAGCCACACTGTTTCAATGACAATGCCAGAGTTCTTCGCCCTATGATGTCCAGCAGCTTTTGTTAAAATACGATTTACTGAGAACGAAATTAATGAAATATTCCCTTATCGCATACATAGGCCTATCTCTCACTGTGGCTATCCGACAGTGATTAAAACACTGTAAAAATGACTGAGTGAATTGTAAGTCACCGTAAATATATGCCTTGAGGAATATAAATAATTATCTAGAGCAGGGCCGTGCATGAGAGCGGCTCCATACAGCCGGCCAGAGCTGCTCTCGCTCCGCAAGGCACTTCAATACCAAGCCAGAGCAGAACGCTCACGCAGTGGCGGACTCGCATTACAGTTACCTTCCCTGCATTAATATAACAAGAGCCACGGCTGTTTTATTCATTCAGTCTGTGGGTACATAATAGTTTATAAGGATATTACATCAATCCATTGTACATTACAGAATTTATAACACTCTTATTAATTTAATGAAATAAACTTCGCTCTATGCACACACACAAATCATTACGCTTACAGTAGCCTATTTACATAACCCATACGCACATACTGCAATCTCCTCACCACTGTTCTACGAGACAGGCGTATGGCTTCCACTTCCCCTACTTCCTGTGGATAGAGATCACCTGCCAATATACACGTAAGTAAACATCGCTTGCTGAATTTACCTTCGTTGAATGTTTTCAATTCCCTTGCAATTTTGTGGCAAATTTTGTAGCTAATTCTCACTAATTGCATATTATCATCCTGTTAATACATAATATAATATATGATATGATACGATACGATACGATATGATATATGATATGATATGATATGATATGATATGATATGATATGATATGATATATGATATGATATATGATATGATATATGATATGATATATGATATGATATATGATATATGATATATGATATGATATATGATATGATATATGATATGATATATGATATGATATATGATATGATATGATATGATATGATATGATATATGATATGATATGATATGATATATGATATATGATATATGATATATGATATATGATATGATATGATATGATATGATATGATATGATATGATATGATATGATATGATATATGATATGACATGACATATGATATGATATGATATGATATGATATGATATGATATGATATGATATGATATATATCATAAATTGTAACATACTATACTGTGATATAACAGAACACTTGTATAATTCAAAATTATATATTACTAAATATATAATAACTTATAATGCAATATAAATATCAAATAGATACTCTGATATAAAGTACCTGAGAAACATTTTCTTTAAGTTGTTGTACAGTATTAATTTATGGCGTTCATTACCAACATATTTGTCATATTCAGTAGCATGTTATAAAGAATAATGCCGTTGGATATTGAACTTCTTAATCAGTTAGGTTATATTAAAAAAAATACTGCATTACTAATGTCATTTCGGAATATTCTGTGATACAGTACTTATCATCATCATTATCATGTTCATCAGCCGCTTTAATGTATGGGCTGAAGCTCCGTCTTCAAAATTCGCCTCATATTGCAGAGTCACCACTGCACCGACACTAAATGACGTACAGTATGCATACGTCACCACGCTCGCAGGAACCGCTCTTTAAAGCACACAGCGCTCATTTCTCAGAATCACATAATGTGCCCAGCCCTGATCTAGCGTCAGGCTGTGGCTGATACCAATGAGCTTTTTATTCGTGGTTTTACAAAAGAGGGCAAGCATCTTCATTTGTGGGTTTCGTCAATCCCTTGTGGCACGTATTAAAATGGAGCTCGTACTATTTATATCCTGAAGGGAAGGATGAATCCATAGCGCCGCGCCACGTCCATTATGGTGTACTAACTACGCTAACCGCCGGATAGCAGTATTCTCACCCACACAAGTTGACTGTGCTAAGGTTCGCTGTGTATATTTAATCTCTCACGTTCACTGAACACACAGTTGTCAAACATGCGGATTATTATAAATGAACATTTTTCTTTTTGTGTTTTAATGGCAACTAATTATCATAATTATGTAGCGCTAGTATTTCTATGTAGACCCTAAATACATATTCTAGTCTTCGTCATGTAGATGCTCAACAAATATAAATATCAACGAATCACCTAATTACATACATAGAACCTACATAGTGTTCTACCCAAGAGCAGGTCTTTAACTGCAAATCCACCATTCTCCAATCTTAACTATTTTCTGCTTTCCTCTTAGTCTTTGTATATGATCAATATACTATATCTTAATGTCTTCTATAATTTGATATCTTCTTCTGCTCCGAACTCTTCTGTCCCGAACTCTTCTCCCGTTCACCATTCTTTACAGTTCATCCTTCAGTAGGCAGTTTCTTCTCAGCCAGTGACCCAACCAATTCCTTTTCCTCTTCCTGATCAGTTTCAACATCATTCTTCTTCACCCACTTTTTGCAGCACAGCTTCATTTCTTATTCTGTCTGTCCACTTCACACGTTCCATTCTTCTCAAAATATCCACATTTCAAATGCTTCTAGCCACTTTCCTTCACTTCGTCGTAATGTAATGTACAAGTCTCAGTAAATGTTTTACAGAGTTTAACACAAAATTTAATGTTACCTCTATGCTCTGCACTGTATTACACGTCTTCACTAAACGAAGCGGAAATCTGCACTGTATTACACGCCTTCACTAAACGAAGCGGAAATCTGCACTGTATTACACGCCTTCACTAAACGAAGCGGAAATCTGCACTGTATTACACGCCTTCACTAAACGAAGCGGAAATCTGCACTGTATTACACGCCTTCACTAAACGAAGCGGAAATCTGCACTGTATTACACGCCTTCACTAAACGAAGCGGAAATCTGCACTGTATTACACGCCTTCACTAAACGAAGCGGAAATCTGCACTGTATTACACGCCTTCACTAAACGAAGCGGAAATCTGCACTGTATTACACGCCTTCACTAAACGAAGCGGAAATCTGCACTGTATTACACGCCTTCACTAAACGAAGCGGAAATCTGCACTGTATTACACGCCTTCACTAAACGAAGCGGAAATCTGCACTGTATTACACGCCTTCACTAAACGAAGCGGAAATCTGCACTGTATTACACGCCTTCACTAAACGAAGCGGAAATCTGCACTGTGTTACACGCCTTCACTAAACGAAGCGGAAATCTGCACTGTATTTCACGCCTTCATTAAACGAAGCGGAAATCTGCACTGTATTTCACGCCTTCATTAAACGAAGCGGAAAGCTGCACTGTATTACACGCCTTCACTAAACGAAGCGGAAATCTGCACTGTATTACACGCCTTCACTAAACGAAGCGGAAATCTGCACTGTATTACACGCCTTCACTAAACGAAGCGGAAATCTGCACTGTATTTCACGCCTTCATTAAACGAAGCGGAAATCTGCACTGTATTTCACGCCTTCATTAAACGAAGCGGAAAGCTGCACTGTATTTCACGCCTTCATTAAACGAAGCGGAAAGCTGCACTGTATTACACGCCTTCACTAAACGAAGCGGAAATCTGCACTGTATTACACGCCTTCACTAAACGAAGCGGAAATCTGCACTGTATTTCACGCCTTCATTAAACGAAGCGGAAATCTGCACTGTATTACACGCCTTCACTAAACGAAGCGGAAATCTGCACTGTATTACACGCCTTCACTAAACGAAGCGGAAATCTGCACTGTATTTCACGCCTTCATTAAACGAAGCGGAAATCTGCACTGTATTTCACGCCTTCATTAAACCAAGCGGAAAGCTGCACTGTATTACACGCCTTCACTAAACGAAGCGGAAATCTGCACTGTATTACACGCCTTCACTAAACGAAGCGGAAATCTGCACTGTATTACACGCCTTCACTAAACGAAGCGGAAATCTGCACTGTATTTCACGCCTTCATTAAACGAAGCGGAAATCTGCACTGTATTTCACGCCTTCATTAAACGAAGCGGAAAGCTGCACTGTATTTATATTAGTTTCCGGCTACGTTAATCTTCCCAATCCTCATGCGAAGCTACACTGAGTATATACGCCTGGAGAGAAGGTCACATACCACACGGACAAGGCAGAGAAGTTGCCTATACGGCATGGCGTTGCCACAAGAAGTTCCGGTACTTTCTGACTGTACTCTAGTAATAACTTTACTCGTACTTAGCAGTGCCATGTTCACCGCTGTGGACTAACAGCACGTCTGACCGTGAAACGAGCGGGCCCGGGTTCAAATCCTGGTTGGGGCAAGTTAGCTGGTTGAGGTTTTCTTCCCGAGGTTTTCCCCTGAACAAACTGAAGTAGAATTGTTGGATAACTTTCGGCGTTGGATCGCGCATTCATTTCGCCAAAAAATTACACTTCTCCTCTTTCATCATAGTCTCAGTTTCTTTCATAGGTTGCGGCTTAGACCGATATAGAGTCGCCTGCGGGCTGCCGCCGGACTTGGACCCGCGGATATGTGGTCATTCGTTGTTGGTGGTAGTGTTATGCACCATGGGCTCTCCACTGGGCTCATGGTAACTCGTGGGACCGAGGTTGAGGTACCGCGGGGGGATCTGTAAGGCGGAAGGCCTTAAAGCATGCACACCTTTCCACCTCGGGCAGTACAATGGGTCTACCCGAGCGGCCTGCATGTGAGGACAGTCCCAGTCCGTGCCTGCCCCTAAAGGGGAATAATAGATAGATAGTAGTGCCATAATTTCAGTGCTAGATTATTTTTTATAATAACCAATTTTAATTGAAAAATATTTCACATTTCAGACATAAACTAAGTTACTGTTGCGAGAACTGTGAAAAAATAGTTCTTGATTTTTCGTGCCATCCTAATCATTCCACTATTCTTGTATATAACCCGTGTTATTTCATAATTTTCGAACAACGGTTTATATTTTAGAGTTTATGAAGAAATTGCATCATTCGGTAATATTATGTATGGCAGGTGGGCTTTTTGTCTTGACATCCTCGAAGGAAAGTGGTGAAATTCTAACTTAAAACATATTTAGATAGGGGAACATGGGGCAGGACGGGATAGTTAATGTTTGAATGTTTTTATTTGATATCAAATAATGTAAATGTATGGGTTTTATGACATATATGCTTTTATTACACTGTAAACTATTAAAAAAATATGCACTTCGAGTGAAATCCGGTTATTATAACCTTAAAATTAATTATTTTTCCGAAATGTGTATTTTGCCCCGTTCTGCCCCACGTATGGGGCAAAATGGGGTATCTATTTTTTTTTAATAATTAAATGGCAAAAGTGACAAAAATTATATACTGAAAGTGTGAATACTACAACATTTTACAAGTTTACTTGAGAAAAAGTCATTCACAAAATACGCAAATGTGCGTGGCATCCTCGTCTTCAGTGTCTACTCCTGCACAACAATTGTGAGCCAATTCAGACATGATACGCATCTAATCCAACCTTCTTCTGACAACAGAACAAAGACCCCATTACAGGAGGAGAAATTTAATTAAATATGACGTGGGGTAGGACGGGGTACTGCCCTGTTATGCCCCACCCCGTTTTGCCCCATAGTCACAATTTCTAAGTTATGAGGTATTTCCAGGAAAAATAACGCACGAAATTTAAGAAAGTTTCGGAATTAAAAGCCAGGTAAGCACTCTATAATATGACATTAAAATAGATTATCTAAATAAATCTCATTTCTACTTTCGTGTGACAAGAGAACACTTTAAAGTTGCAAATGAATGATACCATATGATGCAGCAACCGAATAACATACAACATATGCAAGGAATGGCAGTAAGTGCTGTGTGATGATATATTTACATGAGTTGACGAAGTTCTAAAAAAAAATTAGGTAGATTGCACTACTTGTTGGGAAGATAGAGGCTATACCCCGTCCTGCCCCCTTCCCCGTCCTGCCCCATTATTCCCTACATAACAAAACTTTACCACGCCATTCACTTTCAGACATGGTAGGTCATTTCGAAAATATATAGACATATTAGTTGAACCTAAATATTTCACATCTGCTGCTTTACTACACAGTACAAATTATGGTCCACGTCTATATAATTCGATAATAAAATTTCATCCAGAATTGACTACTTTAAGCAATGAAATTTTCAGATCCAGAATTAAAAAATTTATATGCCAGACTTCCCTGTGTATATATATTATGTACCATGTATTGTAAAACAAGTTTATTTCTATCCTAAGTGTATTTTTCTATTTTATCTTGGTTACTATATCAACATGACCTGCACTAATTATACTACTAATAATAATTTAATATTAATCCACCAATCTAAACATCGTCTCTTTTTTCGCTCAGTTATTATTAGTATTATTATTTACTAATTTTATTACAATCTTTATGTGAGCTTTTTTCTTAAGTATTTTGTCTACAAAGTATGTGTATCTATGTAACGGAACTGTCCCCGAACACGAGCTTTGTTCTTTCGGGATATTTTAATGTAACGTTTTTATGTATATGTTATTATTAAATAAAATCTAAATCTAAAAAAAATATTAATTTTCGTAATGGTAATTATTACTACTCTGTTTTAACTAATATTTGAATTAATACAAGTAATCTTGAAGATCCTGTAAATTTAGGTATTACACACGAGCTTTGTGGTTGCATAAAGTTTTGGAAAACCCGACTTATGTTTTATGGTGCCTTAAAATGATAAATTGATGTATTTGCACTTTGAAGGTCTGAAGCAGAGACGCAGTATGCCAAGAGTCTCAGCAAGCTGTCGGGAAAGCTTCTAAAGGCCTCCAAGGATTCCGTTGGTACCGTAAACCAGGCATGGCAGCGTGCGGGCACGCAAATGGAGGCGCAAAGCGAGATTCACAGGTAAGAATTAATTGACCCTAGCTAGTCTTATGGCAGCCATAATTTAAGCAACACACAAGTGTTAATTAAGTTTAACACCTCTAAAGTTACTATTTTAAGGTAGGTCTACTTTAAAGTAAAAAAGTGATATTAAATTACACAAACGTTCTCCATTTCAATGGGAATTAAATATTCTTACAAGCCTTCAGTGTCTGTAAGAACATATGTTATATATGCTTAATGTCTACGGAAACTTTAATTTTTTAACAATTCATGTATATTATGTCTTCAAGTTTTAGAACAGTTATCTGAAGCTTTTGATTGTAAACATTATATAGATAATTTCTGACATATGTGCCTGTAAAAGGTATCCCCGTAACATGCCATGAAGGCACTTGGGGGCATGGAGGTAGAGCCCCATGCTTTCCATGACCTCGGCACTAGAATGAGGTGGTGTGGTCGGCACCACGCTCTGACCGCCCTTTACCCCCGGGAAAGACCCGGTACTCAATTTTATAGAAGGCTGAGTGAACCTTGGGGCCGTTCTGAAAGTTTGGCAACGAGAAAAAAATCCTGTGACCACCTGGGATCGAACCCCGGACCTTCCAGTCCGTAGCCAGCTGCTCTACCAACTGAGCTACCCGGCCGCCGACATATGTGCCTGTACCTAATTATTTTAATGCATACGATTTTAATTTGAAATTTTATTTTGGCCAATAAAATATTTTATTCGAGAAGAAAATCATTACACATTATTTTAAGTAGGCCTACCGGTAGTATGTAATTTTGTGTTATTGACTCGTAGGAACTGAATATGAAGAAAATCCGCCGAGAACTTTAAGAGAAATCACAGACAGGCAAACTGTAGGCAAAAACTATCTTCTTGTATGATATGAATTTCAATGGAAATTGAAACCAATATTTCCCAGATCACAATATGTCTCTTTACCCATTTTGTGTGTAATGAGGAAATAAAAATGTAACACTGTATTCATATAGATGTTTGCATTATGTACGATACTGAGGTATCCTATAATGCCATAATGTTCCCATGGAATTCCATTAAAATTAAGTTCACTGGTTCAGTTAAAATACATGAGTCATTCAAAATTGTTCGATAGAGTACAGCTCAGTGGAACGAAACACAATTATTGGTTCAGTGAAAACTTCTCTTTTGTCCTTTCGAACTCATTTGAGACATTTTTTAGCGTATTACTCGTTGCGGTAGAGAAAAATTATTATTATTATTATTATTATTATTATTATTATTATTATTATTATTATTATTATTATTATTATTATTATTGAATAACTCTTCTCGGGTTCTCAGCCAGGTGAGTTGGAGATTAGCTTCCAAGCTTTCGATGGCTAGCTCTGTCATCTTCTTCAGGGAATGAGACAATGAGATTCCCTGAAGAAGATGGCAGAGCTAGCCATCGAAATCTTGGAAGCTAATCTCCAACTCACCTGGCTGAGAACCCGGGAAGAGTTATTCTACATCAAACGCCGGGAAAGCCTCAAGTCATACATTATTATTATTATTCTCCATTACCATCATGATTGATATCATTATCATCCTGTCGAGTGTTAGGCCTATGAAGACATGTTACTGTCTCTACATTACAGAATCCTTCCATCTTTAGAAGAATTTTCCTAAGTTTCTTTCCGCTTTCGATTGACAATTCTGCATTAATTTAGGCCATCTTCCAGAATCCATTCTTAATGCTGAATTACGAACCAAAAGGGAAAAGAAATTTAGGATTCTTAAAAAGATGAAAGGATTGTGTAATAGAATGCATTTGTGGATAACATTAAAATTTGTTTAATTACATTATGCTTTCATTCTTGTATAACAAGCGTCGTTAAATGATATCCATTTGTGATTGAGTAATGATATAACTCGGCACATTTATACTCTAATTGGTATCTGTAATAAATATCACTTGGTCATTCAAGCTTACTTCCATGTAAGCCAAATATTACCAATCTACTGACAAGTTTGGCCGGGGTGTGTGCAGGGCATTTGCTACAGCGTTAAGCGAAGAGGTGGTAAAGCCACTCCGGCAGCTGGTGGAGGCCCAGCATCGGATCCGGAAGTCGGTGGAAGCAGCTGTGGACAAGACGGGAAAGAGCCTGGGTGAATGGAGGTCTGCAGAAAGCAAGAGCAAAAAGCAGAGCTTTCTTTGTGCGAGGGAAAACGAGAAACTGCAGGACGCTATGCTGGACGTGAGGCTTGGGCGGGCGTCCTCCACCACACACCTACACCTGGCAGGCACGGGGCAGCAGCAGGCCAGCAAGGACAAGGAGAGTGCGAAGGTAGGCCTGCCAACTCAGTCTGCTTTTTAAATTTATTAGTACCAAGATGATTATTTCATTTTAGTGACTAGGCAGAAGAAGTGACAGTTGGACATAATGACAAATAATCTCACTGCTTTACCATGGATGAATATATATTTATTTATATATATTTATTTTTATTTTACTTTCTGCATGGAGTGGTAGAGATAGAAACAGCAACAAGCCGTGAATTGCGTTTCAGATTATACAAGGGTGGATGTGAAATAATCTACCCCTGCAGATTGTTTCCATTCATAGATTTCAAAAAGGCATATGACTCGGTTAAGAGAGAAGTTTTATATGATATTCTTATTGAATTTGGTATTCCCAAGAAACTAGTTCGACTAATTAAAAGGCGTTTCAGTGAAACGTACAGCAGAGTTCGTATAGGTCAGTTTCTGTCAGATGCGTTTCCAGTTCACTGTGGGCTTAAGCAAGAAGATGCACTATCACCTTTACTTTTTAACTTTGCTCTAGAGTATGCCATTAGGAAAGTCCAGGATAACAGAGAGGGTTCGGAATTGAACGGGTTACATCAGCTGCTTGTCTATGCGGATGACGTGAATGTTAGGAGAAGATCCACAAACGATTAGGGAAAACAAGGGAATTTTACTGGAAGCAAGTAAAAAGATAGGTTTGGAAGTAAATCCCGAAAAGACAAAGTATATGATTATGTCTCGTGACGAGAATATTGTACGAAATGGAAATATAAAAATTGGAAATTTATCTTTTGAAGAGGTGGAGAAGTTCAAATATCTTGGAGCAACAGTAACAAATATAAATGATATTCGGGAGGAAATTAAACACAGAATAAATAAGGGAAATGCCTGTTATTATTCTGTTGAGAAGCTTTTATCATCCAGTCTGCTGTCAAAAAATCTGAAAGTTAGAATTTATAAAACAGTTATATTACCGGTTGTTCGTTATGGTTGTGAAACTTGGACTCTCACTTTGAGAGAGAAACATAGGTTAAGGGTGTTTGAGAATAAGGTGCTTGGGAAAACATTTGGAGCTAAGAGGGATGAAGGTACAGGAGAATGGAGGAAGTTACACAACACAGAACTGCACGCCTTGTATTCTTCACCTGACATAATTAGGAACATTAAATCCAGACGTTTGAGATGGGCAGGGCATGTAGCACGTATGGGCGAATCCAGAAATGCATATAGAGTGTTAGTTGGGAGGCCGGAGGGAAAAAGACCTTTAGGGAAGCCGAGACGTAGATGAGAAGATAATATTAAAATTGATTTGAGGGAGGTGGGATATGATAGAGAATGGATTAATCTTGCTCAGGATAGGGACCAATGGCAGGCTTATGTGAGGGCGGCAATGAACCTCCGGGTTCCTTAAAAGCCAGTAAGTGAGTAAATGTTTAACACCCTCTTATTCAATAACTATCGCGAGTAGGATCGTGAGTTTTGTCTAAATCGATAGGAAATCTAATAAAGAATCATTTATTTCTCTGGCGTATTTCAATATCGTGAACAGTTTTCGTGTAATTTTAATTTAAAAACCACTAATTTCAAGCCACTGAATTATGCTACCATGTAGCAGAGACAGAGACGGGGAGACAGACCTGAGTTCGTTGACCTCTTACATCTGTATTACGAGAAGAAAGAGGACTGTATTAGCTGCGATGTTGCCAGACCACTGAACTTAATTGTCTAATTAACCGTGCATATAATCACAAAACGTAATACAGGTTTTCTATTCATTTCAGTGTACCCTATCGTTCCTTTCAATCTGCAGGATTATTTCACTTTCACCTTGTATGTGGTGCAAATTAAATGAAGATAGAACGAACTACTGCGTGTTCAGTTCAAAGTGTGTCATGGCTCGCTGTATGCCGTCATGTGGCTAGCCGATGAGCCTAGAGAAATCAATCTTCCTTCATTTCCGCAGAAGCGTATTACCTATATTCCAGAGAAGTTGCCTAGCAAGTACGGCGTTCATTCTGAAGAGTACTTACCGATACGCACGGTAACGTCGGTAGTGGCAGGAATGTGAACTGTTTGGAAACACGTACTGAGGTGAGTTTTTTTCTTACTGTCGGGATATGGGAAGAGGGTTAAGACTATCACTTACGTACAGTATTTGTTTGACATTAACTTGAATGCTCAACATGGACACGGAGCATTTGATTTGTGTTGTGGAATGTTGCCGTACGCAACCGTTGATAACAAATACCCTGCGTACGACTTGTCCACGCAAAACACAGCTCGAAAGAGGTTATGGTAGCACACAGACCGTACAGGCAACCATCTGTTGCTACGACGTTCAAGTTGTACCGTACACGTTCTCAAGTTCAGATTGAACGCCTTGATTAATAGGCAACTTCTCTGACATAAAACTTGAAACTCGCTTCAAATCGCTGACTCACAACAGTGACGTCATGACACTTTGAAATGAACACCCAGTATAGTCTATAAGCTGAATTTTGTTTTTTACATAAAATTAATAGACTGCTTAATTTGTTAATTAAGAATAAATGTTGGACCACCGAACTGCAAGGTCGTAGTTAACAAAGTTCACTCTCGTTCAGTTTGATACAATTTGAGTTCAGACTGTTTTGTCATTGGAAACTACATAATCAAACAACACATGCGGGAATGGTTATCCTTACATGCAGCAAAATATTATCCATCATTAGTGCTTACACTTATACGTATATGCCTTTTAAGGATGCAGTTGGAAATAAAACAGAAAATAAGCAACTGATTAACTAGCGCATTTACTCGTGTTAATTATGTAAGTCTGTGCGGCTTACAGCTGTTTCAGTGCTTCATCACACCATCCTCTGAGCCTACTAAATCCCGGCGTCATCTCGAACTTCTCTGCCTGTTGTGTGGGTGCGTTTGATTGTTGAAAAGTGTTGAAAAGTGGAGTCAAATAGTGTGTGTGTACTGAAATTGATCTGTATGTTGAGAATTTGATCAGGGTGGGTTGTATATACAACCCAAGAACCAGAAACTCAACACACTAAAACAATATGAAATATACAAACACACTAAAACACACCCTGATCAAATTCTCAACACACAGATCAATTTCAGTACACACACACTATTTGACTCCACTTTTCAACACTTTTCAACAATCAAACGCACCACACAACAGGCAGAGAAGTTCGAGATGACGCCGGGATCTAGTAGCCTCTGAGGATGGTGTGATGGAGCACCGAAACAGATGTAAGCCGCACAGACTTATATAATTAAAACGAGTAAGTCCGCTAGTTAATCAATTACTTATATTCAAGTGTTAAAAGTAGTGTACGCAAGATTCAAAATGGATTAGAAAATAAGTATTTCCCCACTTTAACCTGTGCGCAATATCAAGGTAAAGACTTCAAAATCAAAAGTAACAATGTGTCAGTACCGAATGTTTTTGTTTGCAGCTGGAGTCAAAGCGACGGAAAGCAGAAGAGGCTGTGAAAAAGGCGGATGTGGAGTATTATACATTCAGCATGAGGGCCGAGCGTGCAAGGTGAGTAAATGTGCACAAAGGCTTCATAACTGAAACACCTAGCAATAACCCATTACTAGGATTAGGAGTTCGTACTATAAAAACTTCTACAATGTACATGCAACTATGCCATTAAAAAGTATAAAATATGTCCAAAACATGCATTAAAATTTCATAAAATATAGCATTGCACCTTCTAGTGTTGAGAAGTAGTTGTGCTTGCCTCCACATTTAAAGTAAGGGGATGAATTATAGTTTATAACTACCTAAACTGTAAATTTGTATCTGTTGACTCTCAAGATATTCATATAACGAGGAAAGACTCTTTCGACGTCACAGGATGTTACTGATGCGTACTTAAAAGACGATAATTGCTCCACAGAGAGAAGCAAGTCTTTATGTACGTATATCCAAAGATTTTCCTTCGAGAATATCGTAAATTTTGCAAATCTATTGATTTCCAGAATTTGACATGCTCTGCACTACCTAGGATGGACATTAAATTGGATATGGTACCACAATAGTAATATAGCCTACGTTACAAGAGCGGTATGTTGACGTTTTCATGGTCGAGGAATAGATTGAAAAAGCGAAACGTAGTTGAGCTTTTTTAATTTCCGAGAAAATGAAAACAAACATACCGCTCGTGTATCGTACATTATTTTGTGCGAAGATCGTTTATTACATACCTGAAACACGAATTTCTAATTAGTTGCAATGAAATCTCCATGTTGGTTTCTGTTTAATGACGGCAACTTCGGAAAACCAAAATATCTTTCTTCAACATTGTTGCTATAAAATGTTTTCTGTGTTTACTATACTCCAGCAGGCCGTGATATACGTCTATCTTTTTTTTCCCCTAGTCTATAAATGCGAACTTAAAACAAACGGTAAGGTTATGTAATGATTTATTTTTCATTTTAATATTTTAACAATATTATTTATATAACATATTGCAGTAATAACATCCGCATCTGGAATCTTGTTGATTTTTTCACGGCTTCCTTAATGTTACTTGTATCAGGAATGCAATAAGTTTTGTGGAATAGTAGACTTTACTTAATTTTTGCAAATATTTAAAAACAATAATTAACATTGCAATTTAGGTGAAATTGCAGTGGTAAGTTTCCAATTTATAATTATTACTATGTTAAACGTCTCTAAAAATAATATGTAAAAGCCTAAAGCAGTAAAATGAATGTCGCGCTTAAGCGGTAAGAAGAGGGAAATTGTTATGTGTGTTACGTTGGGGATACTGAATGTGGTATTTCACACTTACCGCGTATTGGTTGGGTGCGGAAAACAAGCAAATACGCACAATCTCGCACAAAAACATTTAATGAATAATGCAGAGGAATGCCTGCTGTTTCCATTAATATAATGGCTTCAGAAAGAAAAAAAGTGCCAATATAAACCTAGATTTCCTTCAAGTGCGTCGTTTTATAGAACATAAGATTTTATTTACCGTGGATACCAAATTATGCAAGCACACTCTTTTTTTTTTTTTTTCTGAAATTGATGAAATGCATGAAGAAGTTACGTTAAATTAGTGCTATGAGGAAAATTTGTCTTGTGTATGACAAGTAATGCAGTAGAGAGAAGGAAATTTCAAATACAGTAGGTTTGTTCCAGCAAGCAATTCAGAACGTGTTCCGAACTAATACCGAACTTCATTCGACGCATGCGCCGTTGTGTACGGTGTCAGAGCTAGTTCGGGATTTTACGTTGTTGGAATGTTTCTTGAACTGTTCTTTCACGTTCTTCGGAGTTTCTTCTCATATTAAAATTATATTCATCCTCCGAACTTAATCCTTCGTAAAATATATCGCTATTACTTTCCAAATCACTCATAATGGACTATTTTTTATTTTAACCTGCCTAGTCTCAAAGCATTTTAACCATACCTTCATATTAGACCATCTGCGCATGCATTCCTGCTCTTAATCGGGAACCAATTGAAGACATTATTACAAAAACAGCCCTTGTCAGAATTGCTATTTTTCAGAACAATAAAAAATAAAAAGAACAACACATATCAGCTGTTTCCGTAATACTAGTGTTTATCCTTGTGGCTATTGCAGCTGACATGAATCGTTTTTGGAGTCCATCAACATTTAAAATAGTAGCAAATGTACCCTTAACACAATTTCATTAAAAATGACTAGGGCTGTTTTTGTAATAATGTCTTCAATTTCACTCGTTCCAAAGCATGTTGGAACAGGGAACTGGGAATTCAGTATCGGTTCGGAGTAGGTTCTAGTCATGTTGGAATGTACGTACATTGAGCTACTGTTCATGAGTTAGGCAGTTCAGAATCGATTCTGAACCGTGCTGGAACAAACCTAATGTGTACTAGAGATTTGAAGCCATGAAAATAGAACGATTTTTTAACCCGTTATTAAGTTAGTTTTAAGTCTTAATTCTAAACGACAGAAATAGTTCATTTTAAAACAGTTTCCAAGAATTTTTAAATATTTTAATTTCTTATGAGGTGAGTATTAAAATATGCTACATTACAATAGATTTCTTAAAGTATTACGCATAAATATGCATTTATATGCACGACAAAATCCATCTAAAAGAATAGAAACTGTGTAATTCACACAGGTACCTAGTTAATTAATCAGCATATCAATACTTCCTAACCCTGCATTCCAGGCTGGAGTGGGAGACTGCTGTGATCAGGGGCAGCCACTGTTTCCAGGCACTGGAAGAAGAACGACTCCAGCAGCTGAAGGATCTCGCTGCTTGCTATCTCAAGCACCTTCAGGAGATGGGACCAAAAACGATCCAGGTAAGATTCAGTGCACGTTCTCACATGGTTTTTAGGGCCAGTCTTCACCATTTCGGTGCCCTAAGCGAATTTGCTTTAGCACTCAAGCAGTCATTTTGTGCAGACTTATTTTTTGCCATGAATGTAAAACTTTAATAAATCTGTGGCTTGGAACTAAAACAATCAGTATTCCATATATGGGATCACTGTCTTATATACAGGGTGTAAATGATATAAACTGCCAAAAAGAAATACTGGTGATAGAGCATAAATTACTGAACAAAAAAAGTCTAATACAATTTTTCTGTAACTTTCGTGGTTTCCCATGTTACCTGTGAGTCTAATGTTTTTTGGAAATGACAGTAGACGATCACTGTTTACCGTACTTCGTCCACCACATACATTGCAACTGTGGTGAAACTTAGTCAAGGTACTCTGTTGTCTCTCTATTGTGGTGATGTTAGCTTATGTTGGATGGAAGGTCATTGGCAATGATGATCACCAGGGAAAGGATTTATATGTAAATACATATTTACTTATAAAGCTAATATAATTTATATTTTGCATTATCTTTATGTTTCACAATGTGTAGGGTTGAAAAATCCTACTTTTATTTTCCATATTTTTCCATATTTTAGAGTTTAGTACATATTTTCGTTAATTTCCATATATTTTCCATATTTCATATAAAACAGTCCATATTATATTAGGTTTAACAATAAAACAAAACAAAATTCCATTAACTTTTAAAAATACATTTCAACAATAGAGATTTAAACACATGTTCAGTAATCCCTTTAACATCAGAGTTATTTGAAAATTAGCAGTCCTATCAACAATGGGAAAGTAAGTTACAAAACTGTATTAATTTAATTTAAAATTTTTAACAGACTTCAGTTGTGCAGCTCAACAGTTAAATGCCAGTCAGAGTACACATAGGTTCAGTTTTGTAAATCATACTATAAAGACGGTAAATATGCCAAAAGTACGTCATTCAGTCAATTTAAAATCAAAACTAACAAGTTACATTTCAGAATTTAAAGAAGATGGTTTATCAACTGACAATAAAATATTATTTTGTAATTTGTGTCAGTGTGCAGTATCATCTACACAAAAGTTCCTGGTGCAACAACACATTACAACTAGTAAACATCAGGCCAACAAACAACTAAATTCCAAGCAGAGACAATTGTTTTTAACACAACCAACAACATCGAATGTAAGATCTGAGTTTAACATCGACCTGTGCCGTTCTCTCATCTCTGCTGATATTCCTCTCTACAAACTAAAGAATAAGGTCTTCAGGGAATTCCTTGAAAAATATACTCAACATACAATCCCGGATGAGTCAACACTTAGGAAGACGTATGCTCCATCCATCTACGATGAGACAATACAGAAGATAAGAGATGAAATTAAAGATAGTTCAATTTGGGTTTCCATTGATGAGACTCCCGACAAAGAAGGTAGACTTGTTGGTAATGTAGTTATCGGTTTGTTAAGTGAACAATATTCTGAACGAATTCTTTTACATTGTGATGTTCTAGAAAAGTGCAATAACAAAACTATAGTTAAACTGTTCAACGAAGCTATGGGTATCCTGTGGCCAAAGGGTATTATGTACGATAATGTGTTATTCTTTATTAGCGATGCTGCCCCTTATATGGTCAAAGCTGGACAAGCATTATCTGTTGTATATCCTAAATTGACTCATTTTACTTGTGTGGCGCATGCATTTCATCGTGTGGCAGAAGTGGTCAGAGACAATTTCCCTAAAGTAGATTTGTTGATTTCATCAGTGAAAAAAGTATTTCTCAAAGCTCCCAGTAGAGTTAACGTGTTGAAAGAAATGTACCCTGAAATTCCATTGCCACCAAAGCCAATTTTAACTAGATGGGGTACATGGCTAGAAGCAGTTGAATATTATGCCGAACATATAGACTCTATTAACAATGTTCTCCTTGCATTGGACTCTGAAGATGCAGTCTCAATTGATACTGCGAAAACAGTTACCTGTGACATAAGTGTGATGAAGAATGACTTAGCTCACATTCAGCATACATTTTCATGCATCATAAAAACGCTCAAAAGTCTCCAAAATAGGCACCTTTCACTATCTGAAAGTTTTGAAATTATAAATAGTACTGTGGAACAACTGAATCGTGGTAGAGGTAAAGTTGCAGATGCAGTAAGAGCTAAGGTGGACACTGTACTTTCAAAAAACCCTGGATATGAAGAACTACAAAAGGTTGTTGCTGTGATGAGTGGTGAATCAACAGTGAAGATTAACTTGGACTTATCCCCAGCAGACATTGTGAAATTGAATTATGTACCAGTTACTTCTTGTGACGTCGAACGCTCTTTTAGTCAGTATAAATCTATCCTCAGAGACAATAGAAGAAGATTCACTTTTCAGCACTTGAAAGAAATGTTTGTAACCTATTGTTATGGTAACAGACAATAAAAATTGTGTTTTGTTGAAACTACATTGGAAGATAAGGTACGTCCATTATATTTTTTGTTTAGTTTGATTAAAATGTACCAATATTTAACGTACATAGTCATTTTTTTATAATTTAAAGTCCATATTTAATTCCATATTTTGGTAAAAATCCATATTTAATTCCATATTTTGGTAAAAATAACTACATATATATTTACATATTTCATATATTTTTAGTCCATATAAATCCGTTCCCTGATGATCACATTTACTCGAACAGTAAATATTAGACTACTACTATCAATCCCAAAATCATTATATTTTAGGAATTAAAAACAAAAATACAAGAAAAAACAAAATGTCATTATGTTTATTAGACCGAGATGTACAGTCTGTATAATTTTGGCAGTTTATATCATTTACATAAATATACAGTAGAGCTCAAAAGTATTTTCTAGATAGCATATGTCATAATTACATAAAGATAAGCATTGAATAGAAGAAAATGCCAGTGAATTATTGAAAAGTATGTACTTCGAATCCATTTAGTACGAAAATACTTTTAGTTATCTTGCTTAAAAAAAATTGAAAATTCTTCTGGATCAAAAGTAATTTGTACATCCAAGTATGTAATAGTAAAACAAAAATATTCTGAACTCTGGGAAGAAAATTCTTTGCAATCCTTTTAAGGCACTACTAATTACGTCTTGCTCTGAAAGTATCAGCTTAAGGATAATAATGGGCTCACTAATGGAACATTGTACCCTTACAGAATACAAACACAGAATGAGACTTTCATGATGGAACTCTAACATGCAATTTTATCAGTGTGATTTAGACCTCAGAATATTATATTATTGTAATTGTATTATATAATCATACAGAATACTACCACAAGGGATTGTAAATCAGTTTCTGGAATTGGCAAGATTTCAGGGCTGTGTAAATAAACTCCGTTCTTTTGGTGTAAGAGTTAGGCATATGAGCCCTTTGTATTTTTGTGCTCAGGGCTAATCTAGTATCAGCTTCTTTTGTTTCTGGCTAAGTGGAAGAGAAGGCCTGATGGCCTTAACTTCGTCAGAATAAATAAATAAATAAAATAAATAAATAATACTATTCTACTTTTTTTCAACTCTTCTATTCTCTTCTGTCTCTTGTACTATCATGTAAGAGAATAAAATATGCTGTAGCAGTATTGAGAATAGTTTGACTAATGAGAGTCACTGTTCTTACATGACAGTAAAATGCGTTATTCCTTGATCATTGCCATTGCTTGATTTTGTAGGGTGTAGAACGACTTCGAGAACCAGTTGAGAGCTGTGATGTGGCTCGTGACATTCAGACGGTAGTGTCCATCAAAGGCACTGGTCAACCTATTCCAGAACAGCTTCTTCCTGACTTTTATGCCGAACATATCACCCTAGCAATGAACAGGGACCGCAGACGACAGGTACAGTTATAAAGATCTGTTGATGTCATGTTCTTAAAGAATGGAATATGCTGAAGACTTACTAATCATTTGTAACAAATGATCTGCAGAGAACTGAAACTTTATAAGTAACAGTGTTTTCACTGTATCACAATGGCGACTCACAGACCCAAATGCATATCACTAAGGCAAGTCATGAAAGTTAAAAATAAATGGGCATAGAACCATAGTTACTTGCCATATTTAACTGTCACCATTGTTCACACCATGTGTTTTGTATTTCTGTTTATAAAAGTGGATATTGTAAACCAGGGCTTTTTAATTGATATTATCTCAGCATTCGCCTCGAAAAAACAAAGTCAGAAGAGCCAGCCCATGGGATCAAACCTCAGACCTCCTGAATAAAAGACAGGAATGATACTTGACTGTGCTCACACTAAAAACTTACTATTAACATCTATATAGTCATATGTATACATTTTATGTAATGTCTGTGTATATTTATGCCCTACGTATCTTTTATGTAATACGTTTGTTTTACTTAGTAATATACTCAGTATGTATTTGTAAGTAAGTTTTTAAGTATTTGTACAGGGCTATAATATGTATGATTTAATTACAGCCCTAATATACCTTCGGGTAAAATAGGGCTCAATAAATTTGGATATTGAACTATAAAAATAAAAATAATAATATCTATATATTCCTTCGTATATTATTTTTAACATGATAATACACGTATATCATATTAGCATAATTTACTACAGTACCGGTACTGCTTCTGCTGCTAGTACTAATGTCTGATAAATAAAAAATAGCTTCTGTAATGTTTGGTATTTATTTCCTTTCAGGCACTAGTAAAACTGTTACAATTGATACGACAAGATTTGGACAGGGAGAGACGAGGGAAACAAGGAGTTGAAAATTTAGCACGTGCCTTACAACAAACGCCTACATTCGGAGCAGAAGATTCTCAGCAAAATGTCACAGAGAAGCTTCATCATGTACGTTTCTATCAGTTGAAATTCATTTCTTATGGTACTATATTAATATACTGAGTCTGTAACTTATGGTCAATCTGGTTTTAAGTTACTATAAAATGAAACTCACAAATTTAGGATTTTTTTTCTCTTCATTCTTTTATACACTCTTTATTTCGCTGATATAATTTATAAATCTCTGGCAAAAGTGAAAAACCTCTTAAAGACCTGAGAATGTTCTCAAGGCTTATGAGGTTTTGTACTTTTGCCAGCGAAATGTTGGAAATGGAGAATTGATAGAAATCGAATATTTTTAGAACAGATTTGTTTCCTGTATTGCAGATGAGGTCCATGCTCACATATTTGGAAGCCATGAGGTACAAAGTCCAAAGTGCACTTGCGGAGCTTGATGGACGAGCGCGGTGTGGACATCCACTGGCAGCACACATACAAGTGACACGGGACAGACAAGGCCTGCAGCAGAGTGTGCTCAAAGTAAACGGCATAGTGCTTTTGAATCCAATTCCGAGATGTATAAATTCACTCACAACATTGTTAAATTTCAAACTTTCGAAATGATCAGTTTAGTGTGAACCTCTTAGCGTTCTCTATGGATTTTGCTACACACTTCATAGACGTAACAATACAAAGAATTTCGTATCAAGATTTTCAACATGAGAGCTACCAATTTCAAAGTATTGGATTGAATACTTCGGGTATGGTGGAAATAACTTAATAGACTGACTTTACTCATGTCGAAATAATGAAAAAAAAGAGAGATAGAGAACAAGGGTTTATGTTTTGTGCAGTCTACATGAATCTTCAGAGCGAGCTTTCTGATAAGTAGTTCTTGCTGTGACTTAGTGAAAGTATGCAATTCAAATTGTTTTATATTTGTGTTCAGGTTCCCCCATGGGTGAGGGAGGAGTCCCTAGACAGGTTAGCTGGAGATTCCCCTGATTGGACAGATAGGGGAACGGCTGATGGAAACTCAGTGCAGCCTGATAGTGACTTCGGTAAGTTGTATTTGCGGACTTACAGAGCAGATAGCTCTGCATTCTGACTTATTAGTAATGAAGTTAGTAATTATAGTCCCGTCGCTCTAATTCCCGGCAGCCAATCGCGTTGCAGGTTGGCTACATTTAAATGTGTGCATCTTGTGATTCGCTGAGGAAGACGTTATTCACTTCTTAAGGCTCGATAAATATTTAATATAATCGCCCGCCATTTTGGCTCTTTCGTTGGCGTTGGCAGAAAGCACACGAAGATGTTATTTGCCGCTCAATTATTTGCTGAATTACAGTAAGTTTGGTTTATTATCATAGGAGCTACGACATGATAATGTTTAACGGTGTGGCAAATAGATTCCTCGTATGGTAGCTCGGCAACGAAAGAACAAAAATGGCGAACGATACTACCTACCTAGACTTTATAGAGCCTTCACTTCCTAAGACGTAAGCAAAGAGGAGGAGTCACGCCGGGAATAACAGCATCGCGACTATAAATGTAAAATTTTGCTGCACATAATACTTTCGAAACATGTTACATCTTTCTTTACACTAATGATTAAATTATATAGACTACATTCATACTCAGTATTATTTATGTAATTTAATTGAGTTACAAAACAGTTATGCTCCGAATTAAATATGTCAAGATCAAAATTAATTTATAACACTCTGTTCTTTTCCATTGGCGGCTGGGTAGCTCAGTTGGTAGAGCAGCTGGCTACGGACTGGAAGGTCCGGGGTTCGATCCCAGGTGGCGACAGGATTTTTTCTCGTTGCCAAACTTTCAGAACGCCCCGAGGTTCACTCAGCCTCCTATAAAATTGAGTACCAGGTCTTTCCCAGGGGTAAAAGGCGGTCAGAGCATGGTGCCGACCACACCACCTCATTCTAGTGCCGAAGTCATGGAAAGCATGGGGCTCTACCTCCATGCCCCCCGAGTGCCTTCATGGCATGTTTACGGGGATACCTTTACCTTTTACTTTTACCTGTTCTTTTCCATTGGTCTTCATAATACTGTTTTAAATAGGCCTTAATAGAGGGTGATTTATTTTAAATTATAGTATCTTACTGTCAAAAGAACGATATAAACATAAAATTAAATAGATTTTATAACATGTGCGGAACAATAAGAAGAAGGTTGAAAAATAAAATACTAAAATCCACACAGTTAAAAATTTTTAATAAAACAGTGGCAGTACCAATGCTGACATACGCCTACGAAAATTGGACACTTAACAGATCAAATAAAAGAAGAATAGAGGTAGCTGAAATGAAGTTTTTACGTTCAGTAGCAGGCTATACATTATTAGACAAGAAATATAATGAAGAGATCAGAACAGAATTAAATATTTTTAATCTGACAGAAAGAATTCAAAGTCTAAGATCTAATTGGCTACAGCTCATAGAAAGAATGAAACTCTTTTGCAAGATGAAGTGTACCAATTTCGATCTGGTGCACGCAGCTTACTCTGTCTGTCTAAAGCCGTGTCCACATCAGTAAAAATTTACACCTTGTGCACGAGTGGTTTGTTGCTGGGAAAAGGTATTGCAATGAATTTGCCCAAAAAAGTATTACTTTTAATAATTCAAGAATACCAAAACCATCTAATCCTATGGGACCAAAAGATAAATGGCATTTCAGTAAAGAATATGGCAAACATTTTTATTCATGTGCAGTGCATACAACCACAATGACATAAATTTATCAGCACGCACAAATTTGCGCAGAATACAAAACACCACGTAAATTTTTATTAATGTTGTTGTTGTTTTCTAATGCCAGGCGTTTGACAATAGTCATTTGACCTCTTGCACTCCAATATTTTTCAAAGATATTATCATGGTCAGCCACTGAAGCACAGATTTTTTGGTGTTCCGAATCCATTTCTTGATTTGAGTTGCACAATGGGCAGTTAGGGGACTGATATATTCCAATTCTATGCAGGTTTTTGGCCAAACAATCATGGCTTGTTGCCAATCTAAATGCAGCTACAGACGATTTTCGTGGTAAATCGGGAATTAACTGTGGATTATGATGCAGAGAGATCCATTTTTTTCCCTTGAGAATTTTTATTAATGTGGACATGGCTTTATATTTGAAAGTTGAGTGTTGCATGTCGGGTGTTGTTGGGGTTGCATGAGGCTGACTGTGGTGTTGTGGATATGCTAACCAGAACGCCGCCTGTGTACAGACGAGTTCTCCAGCCAAGGCAGTGAGAAGGATTACCAAAGCAGCGTGCTAACTCAATGCCCAGTCATCTCTGAATGTGCCAGTGCACCTCCTGTGGACGCAGTTCCCAGCATTGGGCGGTGCCGTGCCCTCTATGAGTACACAGCCAATTTGTACGACGAGCTTAACCTCCAACCAGGTATGTCCAAAATCTACGCTTTGAGAGGAACTACTACATATCTGGGATCCAACTGGAAATATTCCTTGGTATGCATAGTGAGTTAGTGAAGTGGAAAATGGGCTAAAATGAAGTAATAAAATGAATTCAAAAAGAGTTGCAAATTGACTGTTTTCATTACTATATAATTTACGACATTTCAAAGGTTTTCAGATTAATTAAAAGGGGAAGAATACATGAAATGGTTAATCCACTTGATCAGGTTCATATAATAACATTTTGCCATTTATAAGTCTCAATGACATGGATATCTAACATGCCTAGTGCACTTGCCCAAAGACAATCTGTGAATTTAATCATTTTTAACGGTCCTACTCCTTTCTCCACTTGAAGACAAAGGTAAATACTGGGTGTTCAGTTCAAATTGTGTCATGGCTTGCTGTATGCCGTCATGTGGCTAGTCGATGAGCCTAGAGAATTCAATCTTCCTACACTTCCGCAGAGATGTATTACTTACGTGCCAGAGAAGTTGTCTAGCAAGTACGGCGTTCATTCTGAAGAGTACTTACCGATAAGTACAGTAACGCCGGTAGTGGCAGGAATATGAACTGTTTGGAAACATGTATTGAGGTGAGTTTTTTCTTACTGTCGGGATATGGGGAGAGGGTTAAGACGATTACTTACATATTTGTTGACATTAACTTCGACGGTCAACATGGATACGGAGCATTTGATTTGTATTGTGGAATGTTGCCGTACGCAACCGATGATAACAAATACCCTGCGTACGACTTGGCCGCGCAAAACACAGTTCGAAGGAGGTTATGGTAGCACACAGACTGTACAGACCGCCATCTGTTGCTACGACGTTCAAGTTATACCGTACACGTTCTCAAGTTCAGATTGAACGCCTTGATTAATAGGCAACTTCTCTGACACAAAAGCTGAAACTCTCTTCAAATCGCTGACTCATCAACAGTGACGTCATGACACACTTTGAAATGAACACCCAGTATACCAGTAACGTTAAAAACGTTGTAATTTTTTTTATTTCATTGGCAATGCAAACAGTCCAACCCATACTTCTTTTATACAGGGTCTGGCAGAATGATCTCGATTTGAATTGACCACCATACAGGTTTCTTGATAGTTGCACTTGAGTGGCATACATCTTTGAGCAGCACAAGCCATTGTCAATTCAGTTACCATCATGGCGTGGACAGGTGAACAGCATGCATTTTGTAGTTGAGCATTTTAAAAAAAAAGGTGACTGTGATTGCAACGCTGTGGAAATTTAGTACCCATTTTAGAGTAAGTCGACACAAAAGAATTTCTGATAAGAAAACCCTACTGATATGGGTGAAATGATAGACGGAAGGTTCAACTTTCAAATAGAAGTCGTCCAATAGATATCGCAATGTTCAGGCTCCCGAGAATATAGCAGCAGTGAGGTGAGCTGTTACCACATCTCCACAACGTTCAGCCATTAAACATGCTCTGGTATTGGGAATATCTAATCGAAGTGTCAGTCGAATCTCACATCTAGATCTCAAGTTCCGTCCCTACAAAGTTACGGTGGTTCAGGAACTTCGGTAACGTGACTGGCTCAACCGCCAAGATGCTTGCAGACCATATTGGAAAATGTTCCAGGCGATGCTGTTGTGCTCAGTAATGACTAAGCTCATTTTCATTTGTTGGACTGCGTCAACAAACAAAACATCCCATATTTGTCCCCAGAAAACTCTCGAGAAAATGCATCAGCGACCTCTCTACAGCAATAGTGTTACTGTTTGATGTGCTGTTGCACAATTTGGAATAATAGAGCCATGCTTGTTTGAGGAAGGACGCATAGTCACTGTTTGGGTAGTGCAGCCGTGGCGAGAACGTGACTCACGAGACATTGTGGCTCGCAGTGATAGCTGTGCATTTCGCTAGCTTCTAACCTCTGCCAACCCCCACCCTCTCACTCACTGGAGTCAAACTCCGTTCCATTTGTATTTGTCTCTGACCTGCGAATGGCATATGTCTCTCTCGAAACCATGTACGAAAGTTCCAAGTAGGATGGGAGGACGCATTTTTTTCCTGTCAATATGATGAGAATATTAAATGTATGATTTGTTCACAAGTATTACGAGGAAAACAGTTGTATAACATAAAACGGCATTATACTACATGTTACTGATGAAACATTAAAAGGTTAAGTGTTATTGTTGTTATCATCATCATCATCATCATAATCACCACCACCATCATCATCTTTATACGTCGACCCTTTTTCAGCAGATGTACGAATAATGCGGTTAGCTCTTCAATTTGAACTCGCTGATTTACTATGTGATGTCAAATGAAAGCTAGATGTAAGGACTTGACAAATGTTGAACTTTCAAATCTTTGCCAAAAAATAAATATCCGAAGCTTCGTTCTTTCGCTTGCTCTGTTGAAGCCATGTTCGCTACAACTTACGTTTGTGAAAAATTATTTTCAACAATTAAAATAGTAAAAACCAAATTTAGATCACGACTGACAGACAAATACCTTCGTGATCAACTACGACTGGCAGTAAGTGACATAATTCCTGATTTTGAAACTTTGTCGCAGAGACATTCTGAAGACAGTTAATTTTAGGTTGTGATGTTAATTTCTTTCTTCGTTACACGTACTAAACATTAGTTTGTAGCCTTGTACTGTATAAAGTTATATTTAAGTGCTTGACGTAAGGAAAATGGAAATCCGTTAATAAGTCAGACAGTTGCTTCACTTCCGCTTCGGGTGTCCGCCTCCCTCCATAGGTGCTATGCACGTTGCAGGTTACACAGTGGCTCAGCGCACGATTACATTTTCGCCACCGCTGCAGTAGTGTATAGCTCATGAGGACAAGCATTTGGACGATATTATCTTTAAAACAAAGCGATGTCAAAATGACAGACATTCTTCTGTAAGATGGTAAAATAAAATGTTGAATAGGATCTATGTTGCTTTTGTTATTTATGTTTCTAATTGGGGAGATCATTCTGCCAAATCCTGTATAAGCTGATATTGCTTTTTTCCAATTTAAAACAATGTAATAAACTGAGTAATTGAACTGCTGTCCTGCAGGTGATGTAATCAAGATCCACGACAAGCAGGCGGATGGCTGGTGGCTCGGAGAACTGAACGGTGTTGTGGGTATATTCCCTGCAACATATGTGCAAGAGATGGACTGATAAATGTGCTCGATCAATCACTCTATTTTCTGGTCGTAAGAAAGAGGCTAAAAGAAGGTAATTTGTACGAGAACCACATATGTGTGTGTTTGCATTTGTTCCATCCAGCAACATCGAGATGGATGGAAGCAAACTGCTGTAGTGTAGTAGGACTGCTGTGGACATAACCATGTTGCAGTGTGCAATATGTCAACGGGTCAATGTCTGGAGCGCAATGTGCCAACACTTGGGATCCAACATAACGCTGTCTTTTCAGGTTTGAAGGAGACGGCTACAGTGTGTTTTCATGGAAATTGTAGGATATGATTTTTAAGAGAAGGATAAGTAATTTTTAGTTTGGTATTGTGTTGTTATGCTCTTTTGCACAGTTAACTGCCTTAATTTGTAACTATGTTTTGTTACATGATGTACACAGTCATATTGAAACAATGAAGACTGAGTTTTAGACACTTCTGATATTACAAGTTTCACCATCGAGTTCAAGAACTGAAATACCGGTACAGCAACTCTACTCCAAAGAAACTTGGAAGTAAATAATTACATCTGCATGTGTTACGAATAAGTGAATGCAAAGGAAAATAAACAGAAAGGTGAATGAATATAATTTGATTGCTTGTTTTGAGCTAAATGTGTATAAAAGTTATTCAATGTAAGTAAAGTGTGATAATTTTGTGCCTTACTAAATATAGTTTGAAAGGAAATAAGCGCAAACAGAATGGAAGAAACTAAATGTATCCTGCAAACGTTGTTGATTAATTCTTCTTTATTTAATTATATTAATTACGAAAGTAATACACTCCGACATGGAATGAAACTAGCTGATAGCAGTAACATTTTGTCATCAAGGAGAGACTAGTGAAAGCCATGAATACACGAGCGACAATCGAACCCTGGGACTTCGAAATATGAAGCATGCCGGAATTAATATAAGTCCTGTTTCACTGCAGTTCATGGTCGTCCTACCAAAAAGGACATTTAGTTTTGCTGGTTTAAGTTAGTTCACTTCGTCATCAGCACTACATAATTGTTGTGAGCGTGGTATTTAAGATGCTCTTGTACAAAGAAGAGTGGTCGCAGATCGAATGCAACAGAAGGAAAATCCAGAAAGTACTTTGGAAACACTGTGAATAAATCCTTGGATGTACTAGTTCTGCAGAATGTGTGTTGCTTCTAACATATTTGTAATTGATACAGTCAATAAAAACTTTTTGTTTTGTTTTATAAAACCCATTGCAACCTTTTCATCAAGCTATACCTTTGATCTTTTCTTTCTTTCTTTTTCTCTTTTCAAGGTGCATCACTTGTTCTGTTCTGGAATACCTTTGCTCCATATTATTTAATTCCGACATAATTAACAGGTTTTTTTTCTTAAAAATTTATGGTAACCACAAATAGGTAGGTTGCTAATCTTGCTCGTGGACTTCTTTTATGCTAGAGGTATAATCCAACTCTAGTTGTCCCCCTACTAAAATCAGAGTTGATCCCTAGTGGGCAATTTTCGAAATTTGCTTTGAACTTATTCAGTTACCAAGTGTCTGGCGACCCAAGTTTTTACTGTACCTCGCCTATTTAGACAATTCGCAATGAAAATGTGAAGGTTAGTTTTGAGCCATATATACTGGTACCTTAGTATCTTTCTGAAATGGTTCTTGTAACGTTTAATAGTACATTATGCAACGAGCCTATAATGATAGTAATTAAGACGCAAGTATGGATGTTTATGAAACGAGCGCAAGTTTCATAATATTCATACGAGCGTCTTAATTACCATTATAGGCAAGTTTCATACGACTTTTTATGCTCGACCATATTTCTAACTTGAAATTATTCAGATGTATACATTTTATTTGTATCTGACAAGATCGGAAGTGACCTTGTTCTAGGTCGTGAATTGTGAGATGTGTGCAGACGTGAAAGTATTGATTTTTTCCCGAGGAACAATAATGTCATTGACCTTGATGTAATCCCGTTAAACTTGATATAACCTTGATTATTGAATTCGATATTGAAAAACGAGATGACAAATTGAATTTATTTGAATATTATTTACAATTAACGCTAATTATTATAGTAACAGAACATAACCTTCTGCGACAGTATTGGATTTCCAGCCTCCGTGACTTTTCGCTAATTCTCTTTCGATTGCATATCCGAGAATAATAGATACTTGTGGTTTTATAACGGTACAAAGCTGACTTGTCATTGGCTGAACACCTGTAAGCTGAGTTGTCATTGGCTGAACACCTGTACTTTAATGACACGCATTAAAGGACTGCTACCAGGTGTATAATTACTACATTTAGGCATGGTCGAGCATAAAAATATTTATGTAACTCGTTAAAAATTAAAATCATTCTTCCCTGTATGCTGTAATATTCGGTTGCTTTATTTTGGAAGTGGAAGGAGGGGGGATATCTATACGTACTGTCTGTCCAGTGGTTATGTCGCAGCAGTTGTTTACTTAACAGGGCCCTTTTCTTTAAATTATTTTAAACAGTTGTATAATGTGTATTACGTAAACTTCTAATTCTGTACAGAAAATATTTTCAGGATAGAGCCACAGTCCAGTACATACAGTCACGAAGCTTGAGGTGATTTTTTTGCATTTCTTGCGATACAATACTCCAAGCGGTTAGCAACTGAGAGTACTAGGAACAATAGGCTGTATGACAGTAGCGATCCTAGTGGCTAGCAACTAAAGTTCAAACTGTTATTGGATGCATATTCCCTACGTATTGAGCTTCGTGACTGTATGTACTAGACTGTGATAGAGTCTAACAGCCTAGCCACTAGCCTTTACGAGAGGCCAGCAGAAGTGGGTGGGGGAAACCAGGATGTGACATAACCACTCAGACAGACAGTATCTGTCGTTCATTAGGAGTCTTGAATTGAAAAGGATAAGGAATTTTTCTGTAGACTTTCAGAATGTTATTAGAGAAAACAGTACAGTACCTCAATGAAATAAGTTAGTATCGGGTGAAAAAACTATTGTATATTAATTCTTCTGTTCTCAAAATTTCAGGAAGCTTCGCACCTCTGCTTTCTTGTGTGGTGTACACTGTGAACATTTATATTTAATTTTAGACAAGATACAAAATGAAGCTAAAGTTGAAATTCAGTTTCAGATAATTGCGCATCTATGTCAGTCTGGCATCATAGTTCCTCAGTATTGTGTAAAAGAAAAATTATACCTTTTGTTTTAGTTCTTAGGGATATTTTTAATTGATATAACCAATGTACACAAATCTATAGCTTTGAATACTACCTATAGGTAAGGATGTTTGCCCATTATCTACTTGGTGTCTGGTTCCAGAGTCTGGAAAGACTAAAGGTAAGGCTCAAGAATGTAGAAAACTGGGATTGGAAATAATCCCTTTTTTTATGGTAAAAAAAACGATTTTGGTTTTAACCTGGTATGTTTGGCAATACTGGTATAAGGAATACACATCAGCATGAAATGATAATTATTGCTTTGAAGTCACAGATAAAGTATCGTATCTTAAAATATATATATATATATATATATATATATATATATATATATATATATATATACATACATACATACATACATACATTTGTTTCTCTGCTTTTTCATCTTCATTGTAGTCGTCATGGTCATCATAACATTATGTTAGACTTATTAAGACCTGTTATGGGCTCTACATTAGACAATTCTTACACTTTTTTAAGCGTCTTCCTAAATTTATCTTCCTTTTTGGCTGATAATTCGGCATTAATTCAAATACGCTTCCAGAATCCATTCTTGCAACATAATAATAATAATAATAATAATCCGTGGTGCTACAGCCCGTGAAGGGCCTAGACCGACCAGCCAGCTGCTGGCCTCACGCCCACATGCCGAAGCAGAGGTGAACGATCATCCAACCAGAATGGAGGTATCGTGTGGTTAGCACGATGATCCCCCCCAGCTGTTATAGCTGGTATTCACAACCTGATTTCGCTACCTATTGTAGCTCCCCAAGTGCATCACGATGCTGGTGGGCACCGGTCCCATACACTGGTCGAAATTTCATGAGAAAATTTCTTCCCCCATGAGGATTCGAACCAGTGCGCATTCCGTAACGCGAGTCCTAGGCGGGATGCCTTAGACCAGGACATCACGGCGCAGGACATTCTTGCAACATGGTCTTTGCAATTTTGCCAGCGAGTTATAAAAGTTATGTAAAATTGCAGTTGTTTCTAATTCCAATTCCATTTTATCCATCAGTTCTTTATTTCGCTTATGATCACAAAGAATATGATCTAAAGTTCGCCTTATGGATTCCATTTCAGCACTGCACTTATCAATCCGCTTTGTATTTTTCGTTTATTCTATTATTCACTGCCATAGCTAAGGGGTAAGTCTGACAAATATCTTGTAAATTTTCATTCTTGTATGTCTATAAATTAAATTTGGTTTGAAAATGTGACTGATGATATCTGTTATTCTTAGAAATATTATCTTTATTTTTAAATTGTTTTCTTTAACATAAGAAAAGTCACAGTAGTCCGAATAATTGTAAGTTCAATTATATTGCTATTAATGTAAATTTTACTCTTTGTTAGGTACCTCCATAAAAGCAATCACTTTGATTCTTTCTGTATTTATTACCACCGAAAATTTTGTAATAACTTGATGTAAAATTTTGTCTGAATAATAGTCTGATCCTGAACTATTATACTGGACTCACCTCACCAGCCCTGTGAAGAATGCAAAAGGAATGCATCAACTGTTATTCACTCCAAAGCTACTTGAAACCAAGCTCCTATTTGCCAGCTTCCGAACTGATAACATCTACAGTATAAGCTTCATAAAAACAATTAACGAATCACTATACATGTATTAACCTCTGTAGTAGCTGAATGGTCAGACCTTTGGCCTGTCAACACCCCTTATCCGTTCTACTACATCCCCACTCCCAGCTTACCCTGTGATGTTCTCCTCCAGCCAGGGCTGGTGAGATCAGTCCCACACTATAGATACCAATACCTGATCGATCATCTGCAAAAAGCATGTATCGGTGTTGAAGTTTGTTTATTTGAATGGTGCCATGCTTGTACTACCTGTTTTTTGTAAATTTACCTGTGTTGATTCCGCAAATTAGGAGAGTATGTTTTCCCCCTCCACAAATTATTTGATACCCTCAATATCCTGCACTCTGTAGCCACCTCTGGTGACATCAGCAGCACTCAAGTCATGTAACAATCAATGTGCAGTAGCTCTTCATTCTTGCATTATCTTATTCATATACTGTATGGTATATAATAAGAACTGCACGCATTGTATTCTTCACCTGACATAATTAGGAACATTAAATCCAGACGTTTGAGATTGGAGAATCCAGAAATGCATATAGAGTGTTAGTTCGGAGGCCGGAGGGAAAAAGATCTTTAGGGAGGCCGAGACGTAGAAGGGAAGATAATATTAAAATGGATTTGAGGGAGGTGGGATATGATGATAGAGACTGGATTAATCTTGCTCAGGATAGGGACCGATGGCAGGCTTATGTGAGGGCGGCAACGAACCTCCGGGTTCCTTAAAAGCCAGTAAGTAAGTATATAATAACCTTATCTCACTGCTCAATTTATATGCTATATTTCTAATCGGAGAACAGAGATTCAATTGTAACTGCAATTAAATTTTAATGTAAATATTGCTGAAATGAGCAACTTAGGTATGTTATTCTCATTCTTCAATATTTCAATTAATTTACTTCTTTTCATTTTATCAAAAACTTCTTTATAATTTATAAATTCCAAATATGTTTCTAAATTGAACTCTCTGAACTTTTCAGTCAGAAATCTGAGAAAGAAATTTCCATCACAGCAAGTAGATTTAATAAATCTTTTCATAGAGTAATACGTAGATTTAGTAACAGGTCTGTAAGTAGCAGTCCTGCCCTTTGCTAAAGCATCTGCATTTTCGTTTCCCAGGATTCCACAATGGGATGGTATCCATTGGAATACAATTCTTTTATTGAGTGTTATTGTGAGAGCATTTTAGTTATTTCTGCTGTTTGAGATGAAGGTGTGTGTCTAGAGACTATTAATAGAATAGCTGCTTTGGAGTCTGACAATATAACTGCATTCTTAAATTTATTGATATGGCATAGAAGATTCCTGAGACATTCACTTATTGCAACGATTTCTCCATCAAAACTTGTTGTTCCATACCCAAGAGATCTATAAAGTGAGAAGATACAGCATGTAACACCTGCACCGGCACCTTGTTCTCTGGAGATCAAGGATCCGTCAGTGTATAAATGAAGACAGTTTTATGGAGGGTACCTAATATTAACTGTCTCTGAAGACAAATGTTTCATTATTTCAATGTTTACTTCTGATTTCAGTATTTCTTCTGTTAAATTTGAATTATACTCTATATTTAATAGAGTTAAAGGGTTTGGTTTAATTTGTAAGTTTTCTTTTAAATTCGGGATGTTGATTTTCTGTTTTAATTCTTGAACCATGGATATGAAACTTTTTTGAGTTTTTAATCTACAGAGAGGACTGTATGAATTCCAATTGTTTCCTGGTAATCTGATAAGTTTTTCATATTGAATCAGTGCTTTTTCTTCTATTGTCATTTTGATGATGTTAGTATTAGTGAGGAATCTCATAGAATCTATTGGAGTTGTTTTCATTCCACCAGTAATGAGTCTGAGAGCTATTTCTTTTATGAAAGATTAATTTATTGATATTAAGAAGCTTATGCTTGGACATCACTAAAATGTTGAATAAAATTAAAGTTCAAAGATACCATTACCATGGTCATTGTTTTTAAAAAGTGTATATTATTTATTTAATTTAATTACGTGTTCATATATTAAAGCTGTTCGACTTGACGGTGCTCGCTCATTTAGTATTACATGTGGGTGGTGCTCACTTTCTTAAAAAGGTTGAGAACCCCTGCTCTAGAATATGTCATTAGGAAAGTCCAGGAAAAGAGAGAGGGTTTGGAATTGAATGGGTTACATCAGCTGCTTGTTTATGCAGATGACGTGAAATTGTTAGGAGAAAATCCACAAACTATTAGGGAAAACAAGTTCTTCCAAACTTAGTTTTAATCATCCCCTACTATTGCTGTTATCGCTGCACATTTAAAAAAAATTATAAACGAGATAAAGTGTTTCGTTATAAAACTGAAATCCGATCTGGTGATATATTTGGAGATGAAGGGTGGATTTGTTAGCTAGCTTATTTGATTAATGATCTCACTCTTCAATTCCAAGATTTCGATGAAAATATTTTTAAATCTCATGTTGAAGTGAAAGGGTTTTGTACGAAAGTTTTATTTTGGATTGACTGCATTTAATAAAGGCAATATTACACTTACACTTACATTCATCCTAGTACACGACATAACTCTTAACAGATACGTCATCACGCATAGCATGACCCACCGAAGTGGTGTGCAACTAGAAAATGGGTCACAGTCCTGTCATCTATCCGCTATATGTGGAACCCGAATCACGTAAAGTGAAGTAGGAAGGCACTGGATACATACATACTGCAGTTTTCCCAACTGTTTGAACATAGTGGACAAAATGTAGTATTGCTGATGGAGTTTTAGAAATAATTAGTCAAACACCACTTAGAAAACCTGAGGATACAGTTTTCGAAAAGCCTTCCAGAAATTGAGAAGTTAATACATATTGGATTAGAAATCCGTTTTCCACCACAGCCATCAATTCCCCTGAACTTCCCTTAAAATTGAGAGGAAGGAACTGGCTACCTACTCATTATCTCATGGCTTAGTTGCCTCATGAATTATGCCTTATTAGTGTCGCTTATTATGAAATTCAAACCTGTTTTTGGACAGCTGACTAAACAACTATGTGACTGTATGGCTTCCCAAACGTGAAACTTCAGTTATTGGTTGCATGATATGATAAGCAATTTGACTAAAACTTCGTAATCCTAATAATAAATACACCGTGTAACAAAAAGATGGATTCAGTTTCAAAGCCCTATATCTCGCAATGGCAGTAAGTTATAATTGCACAACAAACTGCAAATAGTTTAGTGAGTTGCCAAGTTCTACTCACCATTTTATAAGTGCTCTATGTGCCCTTCACCTGCTGCATGGACAACATCGAGGTGATAGCTGAATTTGCCCCAAACTCTTCTCCACTGCCTTCTTCCACTGAATTCACTGCTGCTATGATTCTGTTTCTGAGGTCATCCATATTAGTTAGTAATCTTCTTCTTTTGGCATACAGCTCTTAGGGCATATTCATAGACATTCTTAGTGCGGGCTTCCGGTGGATCATCAGTGAACTAACGTTTTTCGTATTCATAAACCAGTGTTAGTGATATGATATGAATCCTGTACAAGTAATCAGTCAATAGCCGGGGCTAGTTTAGCACGCTCGTAGCACGGGCTAGCAAAATGTCTATGAATAGCACCCTTATAGTTTAGCTAAAGCCTCCTTTAAAACAATAGCCCAATCGCTTCTGTCCTCTGCCCTCTTCCTCCATCTCCTTATTCCCACTTTCCTCAAATCTTCCTCAATACAATCTAATCATCTCAATCTATCTATCTCTCCTTCCCTCCATTGTTCCAGTGAAGATCTTCGCCATTCTTTCATCCTCCATTCTAATTAAGTGACCTACCCATTCAAGTCTTCTAATTTTTATCGAAGTTATCGAAAAATCGAAGGAGAATTGGGAGGAAAATTTAAAAGGTACGCAAAACGCGTCCTTGCAAGTGGGTTGGGGGCTGTACAAAACTAAATATGTGAGCTCCAAGCCTGTTGGCCACTAGTCTCACTCCGGGTTACGCTGCTCCCCTGAAGGAGCTCTAGAAAATTTTGAAGGGGAAGCCGAAATTGGACGGAACCTCTTAGGTACCACATACGCGAGGGCTGACATTGATCAATTGATCACGGAACGGGGCAAGGAGGAGTTGGCTGGTGTTTGCCGTTAGAATGGCAAGACGCCGTCATCTGTTGTTCGATGACAAAGCATGTGAAGGCCGTCGGAAGAAGCGCCGTGAAATCTAATCTGCAATTTGAGAGGTCCCTGTCCTTTCAATTTGCGACTTATTAAGTGACCTCGTATATTTAATAGACTATTTATATTATCTGAACTAGGGCATACATCGTTTATAATAAGGGTGGAATATGTATGGGGAAGGGCATATAGGTCCGTGGCCCATTTCTTATAGGGCTCATCCCGACATTTGTCTTACGCCTGAGAAAACCACGGAATACCTTAGGCTAGATGAGTTGTCTCATGTATAAGAGACTAGCCAATTTGGCTATTATGTAGGAGGTGATTGTTGTCATGAGCCTTGTTGAATCGTCTCAATTTTGAGACAAGACATTTGGCTTGGCTATATTAGGTTCCTTATATACTTGTTCTAATTCCAAGTTACTACGGATTCTCCAATTATTTTGTTCTTTGACAGGACCATAAATCTTTCTCAGAATTTTCCTTTCCTATCTTCTAAGTTGTTGTTGCTGTTCAGTCATGGTCCATGATTCACATCCATAAACTACCATGGGTTTAATTATTGTTTTATATATTAATAATTTTGTCTGCTTAGAAATATACTTTGTTCTCATAACTTTGTGTAAGGCATAATAACATCTATTCCCTGCTGAAATTCCAGCTTTTATATCTTTACTGCAATCATTGTCCCATGTAACCAGTGAACCCAAGTATTTAAACTCATTACATTCCTTAAATTGCTCTAAGGCAATAGAAACAATCTTATTTTCTTCCGTTCTTATCCTATTTTTCGACGTGTTCATAAATACTGTTTTATCAATATTAATTTCGAGTCCAATCTCTTCTGTTATCTCCTTTATTTCCTCATATATTTCATTTATTGCTGAAGCTGATCTTGTTATTATAACATCGTCTGCATAGGCCATGTATTGCCTAGTTCTATTTATTATACTGCCACCTGGGTTTATAACTATATTATGTATAATTTTTTCTAAGGCTATGTTAAACAACAATGTTGAAAGTGAGTCTCCCTGTCTAAGACCAATTTCTGTCACAAAATCATTTGATAATTTCCCACCAACTTGGATCTGATTAACTGTTTTCTTTAATGTGATTTTAATCAAATCTATAATCTTTTCGGGGATACCAAATTCTTTCATTATAATGTACAGTTGTCGTCGATTTATGCTGTCATAAGCCTGTTTAAAATCTATGAACAACTAATAGGTTCCAATATTATATTCATATGATTTTTCAAGTATTTGTCTGAGTTGAAATATTTGGTCAGATTAGTTGGTAAGAGCAGAACAAAAACACAGTCTTTGATGTAACCCCGTAAGAAGGCGCAAGGTGTAATGTCTGAGGTCCTTGGGGGCCAAGAGTGTAGTGCTAAGTCTTCAGGTCCCGTGCATTGAGACAGTGTGCCACCAGGGTTGCCAGATGTCCTGGATTTTAATGTCCTGTGTTCTGGATTAGGTTATGTTTATCCCGGAATGTCAAAAAAAAAATGTAAAAATACAATTTTTGGATCACTTATATAAAATTGTTTTTAAAATTCCTTAGCCATATTTTCAAGACCCCGTCCAACCTATGTTCAATATCGTCATCAATGCCACTTGGCACCTCCTATTGGGTTGTATTGAAAAAAAAAAAAAAAGACAATAATAATATTGTATGTATTGTGCAGTGTCTCTTTGGAAGTTGATTTATTATAGATATGATTTAAACACTTATCAATGCATTTTTTCTGTTTAGATCAGACTGTAATGTGACATTATTTTTCCAAACTTTATCAGAAATTCAAATGGAATTTCATAATCTAGCAAAAATGTAACAAAATTAAAAGTTTAGGGCCTAAATAATTAGTTGAAATACTTCAAACGAACAAAAATCAGTTGTATTGCAAATTTAATTGATTCAACTGTGTAGTCACGCTAAGGTACGCAATATCATCACCTGTCCTGGATTCCTGACGAGAGAATCTGGCAACCCTGTGTGTCATTTAGGAACTATCGAACCTGCTGGTGCCAATGTGATGGTGCTTCATCTTGCTGGAGAATGAAGTCATTGGAGTCTTAATGAAATTGTGGGAAAATACAGTTTTCCAGCATTTCGAGGTAGGTCTGCCCATTAATTCTGTTTTCCTTGAAAAAGAAAGGGCCGTAAATTGTTCTTGCAGAAACAGAGCAGAACACGTTTACTTTTACCAACTAAAAATGTTTAGTCTCAATACAATAAAAATCCTGTATAACTGCAGTCAGTAAATTTTGCTGCTATTGTAACGTTGGGAGAGACATTTAGCATTGGTCATAGAAACTGACATGTCATTTCAAGTGATATATATGTAATTCACAAGCGACTCGTGATTGCAAAGATATAGGATTCTGAATTGGGTCTATCTTTTTGTTACTCATGTTGTTTTATGGTCTAGATATTAATGTAATAACTATGTAAGCAATTGTATTCAATTAGAATTAGAGTCTGACTGGGCGAAAGAGAAGGCCTACTGGCTTTAGCTCTGCCAGATTAAATAAATAAATTATTATTATTATTATTATTATTATTATTATTATTACATAGTTTTTTTTACACTTGGTTATTTAATAACGCTGTATCAACTACGAGATTATTTAGCGTCGATGGGATTGGTGATAGTGAGTGGTATTTGGCGAGATGAGGCCAAGGATTCGCCATAGATTACCTGACATTTGCCCTACAGGTGGGGAAAACCTCGGAAAAAAACTCAACCGCATAATGAGCCCAAGCAGGAATCGAACCTGCATGCGAGCGCAATTCAGGATCAGCAGGCAAGCACTTAGCTGACTGAGCTATGGTGATGGCTTACACAGTATTTTAAAAACTAATCATACGAAAACTACAATCCATTGCTACAGTTCTATTCACAGGGCAGAACTTTTCAATTCTGAATATGAAACTTTTTTCCTAGATGTTGTTCTGATAATGCATATTAATTGAATACTTTATAAAATGTATATATAAATTTAAGCAACCATTAACATTCATACAAAAATATTAGATTTAAGTTTCATTTGGAAATCTACAAAAAAAAGTTTACATATTTTATAATAATTCTTTCTTCTTTTCAATTAAGAGCGAGAGTTCAAGATTTCTTGGAGATTTTCTTGCCAATCTTGTGTTGCCCATCTTCAGCTTCTCTGCTTGAGAGCTGCACAAATAAGGTGCGAACGTGATGTAAAAGTCCTTGTGTATCCTCTGTTGTCTCCAATTGTCTTGCCAGTTTCTTCTCACAAGGTAAGGCAGGATTTGTTTCTATCACTGAAAATAGAGTTATTTGAATTATACACACTATAAGGATAAATTAAAAAAATAGGCACCACAATTTTTTCCAAAAACAGTATAAGGTCTATAAACAAACATCCAGTCTTTCTTTATGTAACGCCCTCCTCAAGAGACTAGTGATTACTATGCTTGCACTTAGACCTAAGGTTCACGTCGAAATCTCCCCTCAATTTGCGCACACAGGTCTCCAAAGTAGATAGGAAAATATAAAACAGCTGCTCATACTAACTATAAGGATGTGAAAACTTATCTGGAATGTTGCATTAAGAAACAATGGTGTGTATTACATTAGTTGAGGTCCCATCATCTGTGGAATTCCTGGCACATGGCATGTGAGGTAAGATCATGACTAGAGCCCAGATTTCCATGCACTAGCAAATCTTAAAACATGTCTGCATTCATGCACTATCATATGACAAAACTTGCACAATGAAGCGAGAAATCAGTAAAAATATGCACTATCAAAATTGAGTTCTACATTGTTACATTTTTATTCTCTTTTGAAACAACGTACAACAACTAATTTCTCCAAATTTTTTTCACTTAAGCTCGTGTGTTTATCTGAAGAATGTTAGTTGGAAGGCACGTAAAAGAACCCTGTCCTTGACTGAGTGAGCTATAGATAAAATTTCTCATTTCAATAAAAATTTGATGGTAACACAGCATGCCATTATAAGTGGTTTAAGTGTACATTGCTTTATGTATTATCTCATCCACCACTTCAATCTACCCATGTAATAATATCCATAAAAATACAATGGCTGAATTGTACTAATGATATGCAGTAAAATTTAATTTATACGCTTTTATTAACGCAAGAAGAAGGAAAAAACGCATAAGTGAGAAAAATGTATAACTGAAATGATACATCTGAAGTAGCATTTGAAGACTATATAGGGAAAACAAATTAAACCAGTTTAATAAAATTTTCATATGAGAAATACAGAACTTCACAGTTAAACCACGCTGGAGTCTGTAACAAAATACTCCAATTTATAACACATATTCTTGAAGAATGTAAAATTCTTTGTATAAAATCTTAGGGGTGCTATTCATAGACATTTCGCTAGCCCGCGCTACGAGCGTACTAAGCTAGCTGCAGCTATCGACTGGTTATTTGTACAGGATTCATATCATATATCGCTAACACTGGTTTATGAATACGAAGCGTTACTTCACTGATCATCCACTGGAAGCCCGGGCTAAGAATGTCAATGAATAAGGCCATAAATGTTTAGAACTATAGCTGGCTGATAAATTACGTTTCAATCTCCAATCCAGAAAAATTTTACAATGACTTACCTTGTTCTTCCAGTATGATCTTCATTTAATAACACATGATTATTGCACAAAAAGTCAATTATTTTGGACTGCTTACTCCTAAGGAATAAACCATGCCCTCAAATTGTGATAACTGTTCTATAATTTGTTCAGTTACATCATGGTGTGTTATAAAAAGTTTCACTGTTTCTAAAGCAATAAGTGTCATTAAGATTGGTGCAGGTAAGCATGGACAGTTTCGAATTTCCACGAATTTCATAATGGTCCGCATCTCAACAATAAACATGCACTGTATTTTCACATTCTTACATTTTTCAACCTAATTTCGAGTAAATTGGTATCTCCTGGGGTTTAAAATATGGTCGTATAAGTGTAAAATACGTATAGACGAAAAACGTATACCGTAAGCAAAATAAATGAACATGGAAGGGAAAATATAGGAATTTTGCCAGGATTTAAGAAAAAAAAACATATAAGTATGAAAAGAAACATATAAAAGAAGCTTTACTGTACCTATTACAAAGCTCTGGAAAGTAAGGACTAAATCACGTCAACTAAATGTATTGCAATTACAAAGAAGAATAACAATACACTGACATCAATTTTAATAATGCAATACTTCACATGCAGCAATCTCTGAAAAATACCGATACTTACATTTCCATTTGTCATTTTCCTTTGCAACTGTAACCGAACACAAATCGTCTCCATGTGCTGGGATGTCAAGAAAATGGACAATTAACTGTTCGTTCTCCTTAAATCTCAAACGAATATTCAGTTTCTTTTTGTAATATGCCAATGCCTTCACAAATGTGTCGTGCATTTTAACTACATCTTTCTCGAAGTTTTCTTTTTCTGCAAAATAAAATGTATTAAAATCATTCCTAAGCTTTTAAAACAAAATGAGGTTTACCTTCCCTTTGTTCAGCCATCCCTTATGCTATTCCCCCTGCTGTCACAGATTAACAACAAACGTCATCTTTCATTATCGCAAACTCAGAACAATTTTATAAGTTTCGTGGTTGTGTACTGTACAATGATTACATTGAAATTATGAGTTTTGCTTTAAGGTGCTACTTTTGCTAGATTAGGAAATTTAGGTAATCCTAGATTAAAGCTTAAATCAGTGTTAGTAAGGTATCAAAAGTTGCAATTTTAACTTTTAACTTTAAACAAATTTAAAACTAATGCTGGCTCCTAACCAAGATTTCAGATTAGATTCCCAACTCTACCAAGGGATTTTTTAACGGGGATTTAGGAACTGGCCTCACTGTTTGTGTTGTTCTTGGGTTTAATCAGATTTAAGTGTTAGGAGGGGACTGGCACACCCTATCAAAAACTGCTATTAACCCCCTTACACGATCACCAGGTTGCTCACAACCTAATGGACTTACATCCATATGTAAGCTGTCTGTATATATGTGCAGTATGTGAAAATTTGACGGTACACGAGAAAATGGAGGAATGTTGTGGACTCAAGATAAAAAAAAAAAACTAAAAAAAAAATGTCAATTTATTAAGCAAGGGGAAGAGAATTGTTGACACATACTTTACTATATGTCCAGTCTAGCAATGGAAAAAATCACTGAAATGTAACACACTTTAGATATCACATCCACGTCAATGATGGAAATATCATCGAACTGTGTAGGTTAAAAAATTCAAGAAACAGTGTGATATTATGTTGATATGTTCTCAATACATAGGCCTAAATAACAAATATATATATCAGAATAAAGTAGGTTTTCCATTTGGTAATTAATGTTTTAATTTAAGAACAAAGAATTATGCAAAAATTCCTCAATTATTTGATGCTACCAGATTCGTACCTGTTTCCGCTTTCTTTTTTCTGGCAAGTAGTTGCTGTTCCTCTTCATTAGCTACAGCAATCTTCTTTTTTGAACACAAGATGTCTGATTCCAGAAATTTTATATCTTCTACGATTCCAAGTTCCCTCTTCTTCAGAGTAGAAATATTTACTTCTGCTTCGGTGAATTCTTGTTTTAAGGTTGTTGGCTGCACTTTCTTCTGGTCTTTTGCAGAAATAATTATATTTTAAATTATTAATTCCTTATATAAATTATGAAGGCAATTATTTAATGATACCTATAAACTACTCAATTTATTGTCCACAATACAATGAAGTGAAAAAGGAAAAAAACCACAACACTAAATACAGGGTATTTCCGGGTTGGTGCTACTACCCTTCAGGGATGATGGGGAAGGGCACATGTATTAATTTAAGATAAGGAACCCTGGTCCGGAAATGACTGAGTCCAAAGTTATAAGCATTGGCTATTACAAAGAAGGAGTTCACATTCATGTATTATTCTTCAATTGCACTACCTAATTATCTTAAAGCTTTGAAGGGCCAAGAGAAAAGGTTCAGAACAAAATTAACCAAATTTCTACATACTCATACCTTCTACTCAACTGATTAATTGTTTATGCTTGTAAATTGAACTAATTTATTTGTTATGTATTGTATATTTCTGTAGGCTCTATAGCTCAACTGATGAATTGTTTATACCTATACATAAACTGAATTAATCTAGTGGCTATATATTGCATATTTTTATACAGAGTGTCCTGTTATTGTACCTTAAACATGTGCAACGTGTTATATACAGTAGCATGCAAATTAATCCGAACAACGTAATTACTTATGCAAAAACACTCAAACGGGATAAAAAAAGGATCTAAGACATACCTCAGTAATCTATGTGGCCTCCCTTGTTCCTAATAACAGCTCTGAGACGATTTGGCATGGATTCCACTAATTTCCCACAAATATTCTTCATTTCTTCATCACGAAACCATACACTAATGAGGGCAGAAATCATCTTCTCCTTTGTAGAACAATCCATTTTTTGCATTCTTCTTTTGCAAATTGACCACAAGTTCTCAATGGGGTTGATGTCGGGTGAGTTGCCTGGCCAGGGGAGTACCTGAATATTCTTCTTGTTGAAGAATTCTGTAGTTTTTCGAGACGTATGGCATGGTGCCAGGTCTTGTTGGAACACACCTCTGCCTTCCGGAAATGATTTTTGCAGCTGGGGTATGATTCTAGTTTCCAATAAGTGAATATATTTGTCAGAATTCATCATTCCCTTGATAGGTATTAATGCTCCAGGCCCTTCATGTGTAAAACAACCCCAAAACATTACTTTAGGGGGTTATTTGGGTGCTTGTTGGAGATGAGCTGCTGTTACTTTTTCGGATCCTTTCCCATTCCGTAAGTAAGAAACACGGTGGCCATGGACATCGAAATGAGACTCATCAGAAAAAAGTACATTCTTTCAGTCATTCACTGTCCAGTGTTGATGTAATTTTGCCCACATTAAGCGTTTTTTGCACATAACAGGGGTTAGCAGTTGCTTCTTAATAGACTTACGAGCCCTTCGTCCAGCTTCCAAAAGCCTATGCCGCACTGTTGTGACGTGAATATTCGCCCCAGTGGTAGTCATTAACTCGCGGGTTAAGTCGACAGCAGTTAGTCTAGGATTTAATTTACTTTTCCTGACAATTAAACGATCATCTGCAGGTGAAGTCTTCTTTTTCCGGCCACAGTTTCCTTTTTTCTGGGGTGTGATGGATCCAGTCTCCCTGTACAGTATCGTTTTATGATCGAATTAACAGTAGCCAAACCGATGTGACATTCTGCAGCAATTTGCCTCTGTGTCATAGAAGAATGCTCTGCTAATGTTATAATTTTAGACCGTTTTCGTGGAGTTGTATCCATTTGTGAAGATGACAGAATGTACACAGGATTGCAGTATTAAGTCTTCAACACAACTGAAATGCTTATAAGTACAAAACGACAGGCAAAATGTCACATATTATAAAAAAAAAAGACAGACCTTCAACAATGGAATTACACGTACTACAGATGTCAATTAAAGCGGTATGAGCAGCTGTGAGGTCAACAATGACAGAAAATGTAAAAATATGTTGTGTTCAGATTAATTTGCACGCTACTGTACCTGTAAAGAAACAAAAAATTTCATATGAACCAATTGTCTAACCAGCTTAGTTGCAGAGTTCTTCACATTGGGAGACGGTGAGAATTCTAATGGGGAATAAGTTATATTGTCATGAGTCTTATTTTGGGGAGGCACGACTGAATTCATTTGCTGCCGCCTGTATGTCTAGCTGTTATGCACATTATTCCAAATATTTGGACATGGAATTTCCAGGACAATGGATCGAGAGTAAAAAACTTACTCCATGGCCAACAAGATCACGTGATCTCAATCCTTCTGATTTTTTATTATTCGGTCATCTAAAGGATCTGGTGTATGCGGGAAGACATCTCATCTGAGACCACTTGTGTAGGTAGCCTACATGCTAAGATTCGGAACTCTTTTTCCAAAATCAAAGAGTTCATTTCAGAGACAGGCATATCTATGCTACAATTGTAATGGTAGACATTTTGAACACCTGCAATGATACAGTAAACTGCGGCAAAAAACATTTATCAGCAATTTCATAAAATATGGGAATTTCTACAAAAAATTAAAAGTGGTTAAAAACTGTCATGTGGGTACTCAAATGAAAGCTAAAAATATGAAGTTTCTTTTATGTCACTCATATGAGCGAAATGTATCTCTTTTCTTGTGCAATTTGTTCACATATTTAAAGTTAAGTACCGGTAAGTAGTAGTCTATATTCTTAAAGTTTTTTCACTGTAATATTTAAAGCTGCTAACTGACTACAGCAGTTGTGTAAAAAGTGCCATTCTGAATTTCAGACATCAGAACATAACATATTGCAAGGAAGATTTGTTGAAAAGGTATGTTAAACTTTATTATATTAATATATTACTTTTATATAACATTTGTCCGACCTATAATGCAAAAACTTACTTTTCATTAATTAATTTAAATTCTATAGTCAGAATTTTCTTTATATTTTGCAAAAGTAACCTAAAACATGTGGTTTGTTAACCTAAGAACTCGAAACAAAGAGGTGCCTTCTTTTTTATATTAAATAACACATTACAGGTGGGGACATTGCACATATTACGGGTGGGACATTATAATAAATTATGAATGGGTCAAGACAAAGTATAATGATATTGCACAATTCATTGCTCCTTTATGCAATCTGATAGAGAATCATTTGAATGGCATTAATATTTCTATAAATCCATTCATTATGAACTCTAACTATATTTTTTTCTTGATGTCATCTTCAGCATCACTGAACCGAGAAAGGGTGAGGAAATTTCGAGAGAAATTAAAAGCAGATCCTAACTCTTATACTGCACAGCTTGCCAAAAAGAGAGAACGTGATAAGAACCGAAGAGAAAATGAGAAATCCAAGTGTGCAAACAGTACCATCATGTTAAAAAAGAAAAGACTGTCTGAAACAGAGCATAAAATGAAATGCAGGGAGAAATTGAAACAACAAATTCCTGAAACACCTGTAACAAATAAAAACATACTAATCTCCAGAGAAAGGAAGTTACAGTTCAAACACCTCATTTGGCAAGGCTGTAAGTAAAACAAAAGAATCATTATCACAGAGTCCATCAAAAAGAAGAGCTGTGAAGAAACAAAAACTAGAATTAAATGAATTTTCAGATTTCAGAAAATTGTTGTCTTCTGATAATTGTTAAAATCTGTAAAATCTTCAATAACAAATGATACATACAACAGAAAATATTCAGTCTTTTCATCAAAGAGATGATGTCAGTTACCAACAACCAGGGAAAAGAAATGCGATTTCTGTGCATGATGTTACTGATGAAAAGACTCTACACATGCTAAAAATAAAAGAATGCTATGAACTTTTGATACAGGAATACCCTGAAATTAACGTAAAATTCACAAACATTTTTTAACTCAAACTCCCATTTGTATTACAGTAAATTATGTTAAAATGCCACAATGTGTGCATATACAAGTACATTCGAACATGGATATTGAAGGAAATTGTTTCTCAACATTCTCAGGTGATTCTGAAGTATGATAGGCCTATATGAAGAAAAGTGGAAAATATTGGGTATGGCCTCAGAATAAGGAAGATATTGAAAGATCAACAGAAGATTATAAAGTAATAACAAAGATCCTGTCAGAATCTAAAATAGTGAACAATATGGGATACATGTTTTTTCAAGGAGCTTTTAGATAGTTAAATCTGTTGTTTGAACTCAGTTGTCATTCATGTTAAGGTCAATGGTAACTGAAATATAGTCCACTTTATTCAATTCTTATAATTTTATTTGTGAAGTTGGTATGCTTAGCATGTAGAAAGATGCACAATTGAAGAGCGGACAGTGAAAAGGGTGTAAGTCCCAAAAAAATAACATTAACAACTGGTACTTGTATCATTCTCCATGGATTCAGCTGATGGCGTTGTATCTTGCGCCATTTACTGAGCTTTTTACCAATTGTGTAGTCAAATTCTTGCACTGATGACCTATATAGGCGTGAGGCCTAATATTACTTTCCAAGGAAAATGTGAAAATTTAATTTTTTGGCACTTAGGTATGCACTTTTCCCCCCTCTGCTCTTCAATTAGTATAAAATATGTACATTTCTCTCAATGCCTAAACAGTACTTAATTATAGGGTAATATTGTCAGGATAATATTCATAATCTTGTTACCTACTGATACTTTTTGTTGCTCACGTTGATAGTTCCAGAACTAATACACCTATATTCAGTATTCATGGCATGTTATTTTGAATCTGTATTCTTTGTATAACTTACTGTTGGATCCCCGTTTGGTCCGATTGCCTGGTTGGTTTCTTTCCAAAGTTTCCCCAGCTATGGGGTGGATGCCGGGTAATCTATGGCGAATCCTCTGCTTCACCTCACCAACAAATTGTAATCTTGTAAAATTTTGACTTGTTCTACATCTTAAAGCTTCAATATTAATGTAAGATTTATGGAATACAAATGAAATTAAAATGAAATACTAAATAGCTGTTACGTGGTTAGGAACGACATCTCTCAATGATAACTTCTATTCTCTCTCTGTAAATAAACCTTATAGATAATTAGTTCATATGACAATTTTTTTTGTTTTCAAATAGCTATATAACACAATGCACATGTTTAAGTTATACAACAACGGGGCATTCTGTATATCTCAAATGATGAATTGCTTATGCTTGTAGATTGAATTAATCTACTTGTTATGTAGGCCTATTGTATATCTTTGTACTTATAGCTCAACGGATGACTTGTTTATGCCTGTGAATTGAATTAATCTACTTGGTAAGTATTATATATTTTTGAAGAGCCATTCTCAACGTAGCTCAGTCGACAGGCTCGTTTGCCTACTGATCCGGAATTGCGCTCGGGTCTGGATTAGATTCCAGTTTGAACTGAGTACCTGGTTGGTTTTTTCCGAGGTTTTCAACAACCGTAAGGTAAATGTCAGGTAATCTATGGGGACTTCTCGACCTCTCTTCCTATCCCAAAAAACTGTAGGCCTACTACAACTCTTGACTTACCTTAAAAGATTCAATGCCAATGTAAGACATACAAAATACAATAAATGAAATAACATTATTAAAGAATATTGCAAGCGACTGCCGTTTTGGGAATGTAACCTGGTGGTTACCGAAACGGTGGCCTGAAATTAATGTATAATTACAAAATAAACCTTGTTGCACAGCACTTGTTAAAGGTTAATTAATTGCACAATAAAATTGTAACTCACCAAGAGCAATTAACAATTTCAGTTCTCCCGCCATTTCTTCAGCATATATTTTTTTATTAAGCACAAACCTCTCATGTTGTTTTAAGCGTTCCTGCTTAATATCATCACTGCTTCTAAGAACTAGTGACAAGTTTGCATAAGACACAGCCATTCTGAAAATATTCAAGTGCAATTTTTGGATCTATTAAACCAAAAGCAACCGCCCAAACAAGTAGTAAATACATTACCAACATAACTTAACAGTTTTACGAAAATCTATTTTCCGCACTGCAGGCAGTGATTTTCCATGAAGTCGTAACTTTCATTTTTAAAGGCATTTGATTTAGATTATCGAACGATTGTATAAGAGTTTACGTGGTTTGATTACAATTTTCTTATTTTTCTTATTTCATGGGTTTAAATTCACCCCTGATTACGTTATATTGTGATCAGCTTTTCAGCAACAGTTGTTTACAATGTTGGACACACTGAGCGTGCTAATGTCGAGTAGATTTAGTAGTTCAACATCAAGGCATACCAACCTTGGTTCAACATGAGTGTGATCACTCGACTGACTTGACACTTGTGTTGATAGGAAGTTGACGTAACAATGTGTGGAGAAATTATGATTTTAATCGAAAGAAATGTCGTTTCATTACAAAAAGTAATTCAAATAAAAATGGATTTAGCAACGAATGCACCTTGTGTTTGAATATTGGATTGAGCTAGGCCTATTCAAATATTTATGTTCGGCTATAGTTAATTTCGTAACATGATTTTGAATTTCAGGCTTTTGCGCAGCGTTTGTTTGTCAATGTTTACGAATAAGAGAGAGGTGTGTGTACTGTGTATAGTGTAGTATGCATTTTCATTGTATGGTAATAAGGATCATCGAAACATTTCGATTATAAATGACATCAGAATAATCTTAAAGCAGTAAGTTAACAGAAATGGAATATTTCAGAGTGAATTATTTTCAAAAAGTCTACTTGGATACAGTATATTGACCATTTTTTCTGTTCGTATATTACTGGATTTTATGAATAACGATCTCTGAATTTACTTTATTACTTACTGTTAAACATGGTTGAAATGTAAGATAACATAGCCTACAGATTAGACTTTTGGTGTGCATTGTATATACTCTCAATTGTCCAAGGATGTGACCTTTCTTATGAAGCATAAAAGGCCTAAATTAACCTAACCTGTTTCTGATTCGACCTTACGGAAACTTTTTTTTTTTTGTTATCAGTAAGCAACTCACGGAAATGAGATGTATATGCTACCCCTCTCTGCCACCTATCCCTTCTACCTCGACGGAGTGATCCCACCTGCCCGCAACTCTTTGCTGGTCCCAACTTTCACGGCAACTTTTCACCCTTATTTCGGTGGGAAATGGTGTCGGCTTCAATTTCTTTTGTGTTCATGGTACATATGACTACTAGAATCTAAGTATGAGCAATTGTAAAGAATGAGCATCATTTCTACCAGCAGCCGCACAAGAAGCGCCAAACATAATCATTTGAGCGAATTCGAATTTGTTATTTTGGTCCAGGGAAATAACTATTCTTCTATCACGAAAACTCCTTATTTATAAACGAATATTTTCTCCGCACCAAAAATACAGTAAAAATTCAGTAAAAAATGGTGAATTTTTGCTAGTTTAGTATGCATTAAAAAAATCCAAGTGATCTATCTCCTCTTTATTTAGGATACGAAGATTCACAATATGCACATCATTGCTTAGAAATGTACCTAGTAGACACCAGAAAAGGTAATCATTGTAATTTTCATGCAAATCTGGCAAGTATATTCTGAGTTATTTAGGCCTACCATAACATAATCAGGTCAAGTTGATGAGATTTGTTAGGAACATTTCAGAATAACTAAATACTGTAGGCTTGGGATGGATTCTGGACCGAGAATAATGTCCTAAGTACACAACTAGATAAGATTTATGTACTGTAATTTAAATATTTTCCACTCCACTCACTTTCACTGCATTGGAAGGTTTTTGCAGCCAGAAAGGCCTCCACGATTAGACAAAGTGAGTAAAATGAAACAAAGTAAATTTTTATGGAATGTTGGGTAAAGTGGGGGATTACTACAAAACAAAGTCTCTGTAATAGGAGGATACTGTAGTATGATGTCATATTTATTTATTATTTCATTCATCTTCGCCATAAAGTGAAAACTAAATATTTCTGTCTTGCTTACAGTATAACTCCATTAGTACGCTTCTCAAGGGACTGTGGCCTTAAGCATTATAAATGGGAGAGCGCTATAGACGGGAAATAATTTGTGAAATGGGGAAAACCATTTAGACATTACTTCATAGGAAATATATATTTTATTGTGCATTAGTTACTGTGCGAAATGCAAATATGAGCTCATTTCACATGAAAAAAAAAAAATTCTTTGTTGTTTGCCATGTGTTTGTACCACTATTATGAATGATAAGTTGATAACATTTTCTATGCGGTTCTGGTAACTACAGATAACTTCACTTGATATACCGCTAGGAGCAACACTAATGTAATTTTTCACTTATAGACAGAGATTTCCACTTCGCCATTTTGCACTATCAAACTTACTGCATACTCTACAGAATTCAAAGGTTGACTACATTTTACAGAAATGACAGGAATGTATTGACAGGGAGACATTTGAGTGTTAAAATCCTTTCATACAAAGGAAAGCACTGGTAAATACAACTTCTGACAGTGCAGACAGGAGGGTTTTTTCAGGTAGAGGGTGAGATTTCTTTCTTGCACTTGTGGTGCAATGACCCTCAGTATAGTCACAGCAACATATTTCTTCACCTTGCTTTTAAAACATTGTAATTTTCGCAAGCTATACGGAATTTTTTATAGTCATTTCTGATGTGAAAAGCATTACAAAGGGATTTGAAAGCATTACAAGAGGGTAAAATTATACAAACTTTAATGTTTAGAATTTCTGGAACATGTTCCCTGACACGTTCTACGTTGATTAAACCTAACATACCTATATCCGAAATTGAGAGGTTACAAAGATAACAGAGCTGGAAAAAATAGAACTTCTTGCAGCTCCAAGCATTATACCGTTTATACCAGGCCTATTTTATGGCATTACTAAGTAGAGATACATAAGAAACGTTTGAAAAGCAGTGAATGAAGGAAATTTTACTTTTAAGAGAAATTAAATTAAAATTGTTTAGGTTGCTAAAGAAACGAAACCGACAACAGTTTAAAATAACAGTTGTGAGAAAAATAAACCGTATTGTGACTAGTCTTTTTATTGAGTTTTGACCATTAAAACATGCCTTTTGTGTACACACATCAGGAATACACCGACATAGTTTATGTGTATGGACTGTGTAATGGCAATGCAACAGCAGCTGTTTTGGCATATCAAGCACGATTCCCAAATCGTAGGATTCCTAGTGTACAGGTATTTTCACGTGCCTATTGGCAATGTGGCTGCTGCTGGTGATTGTGAGGATGAGGACAACGAATGTTAGACCTTTTAAATGTAATCATCATTTCTGTAATAAGAAATAACGTAGTTTTGTATTGTTTGCAGATGATGAAGCCTTTGTTGGTTGCTTTTGACTTCGATCACACAATAATTAATGATAACACAGATTTAATTGTACAGAAACTTTTACCAGCTGATAAAATCACAGATGATTTGAAGAAGCTGTATAAGGAAGACGGCTGGACTGCATTCATGCAAAAAATCTTCATTCTCCTTCATGAGAGTGGTATTACTCCCACGCAGATTCGAGATGCAATAGTGCGCATACCTGCCACTCCAGGGATGAACAATTTACTGCGAACACTCGAGCAGTTCCAAGTAGAAGTGATTATTATATCTGATTCCAACTCTGTGTTCATAAAAGACTGGTTAACTGAGTCTTCACTTAAGAATGTTGTAGCACAAGTGTTCACGAATCCTGCACATTATGATGAGGATGGTTGTCTGAAGATAGAGATGTACCACCTGCAAAATTGGTGCCAGTTTAGCACCAGGAACTTGTGTAAAGGCCACATTCTAGAGTCATACGTTGAGAAGAGGAGGAATGAGGGAATCGATTTCTCGCATCTTGCATTTGTTGGTGATGGTAAGTATGATCTGTGTCCCAGTTTACGTCTCTCAGAAAATGATCTAGTCTTTGCACGTGAAGATTTCCATCTAGATAAACTTATAAAAGAAATGCAGAACCAGAAGGACGAAAGTGTGAAAGCAACTGTTCACTCCTGGAAAAGTGGGGATGATATATTGAAAGTAGTGTCAGATTATTTCAACTAATTATCACATCACACTGGAAAGAAAGCAGAATCTTGCGATAGTACACAAGAAGTCTACATAAACAATAACTGTACAATATTTGTGTGGTGTATTTCATTACTGTAGCCAGGATTTTCATGTATCTTTTTGTGGAATACATAAACATGTATGTATATGTGTGTACATAAATATTTAAGGAAGTCTTCGAAATTTATAATTACAGGTTCCCAAGAAAATGATTTTCGTAGTAACAGTTACAGCGGTTCTAGAGAAGTGTTGTCGCCAAGGCTGTGTCCTGTGTCGGATGCAAGGGTCAGTGGCGGCATTTGACTACTTCAAACAAAAAGATCGTCACATATTTTATCAATTTTTTTCTAAATCATAGCGAACAAGAGGAGAAGGGATTTGTTACATTTCTTGTTTAAAAGAAGACGAGGAACTCACCAATTCGACAAAGAAAGACATGAGTACAGAGAATTCCATCATCTTTGTCTCATTCTCAGGGTGTTTCCAAATAAGTTCAAAGAGTAGATCTACATAAGAATGACAAATAGAGACTTTTTTAATTACATGATGAATAAATTAAAAACAAATATCTCGCATTTACCGACGAGCTTTCAACAACCGATTAGTCTCGGAGAAAGACTAATAATAACTTAAACATAAGACCTTTTTTTTATTTTTAAAGTCTTATATATGTAACATTTTACCTCAAACATTCGTGAACTTACTGTATTTACTCGCATGGTTACCCTGTCTTTAAGTGAAAAGCTTTTAAATAGATAGGTATTTTGAGGGAGGAGAAATAACTAAATATTTATTTTATTTTCAGATTTCATGTGGCAAATGTCTTATATTAAATAAGTTGTGATAAAGGTCACTATTTATATTATAACCTTACGATAGAAGATCTCACAACAAGCAACGAATATATTATCGCAAAATTCATAACACAAAGATGTATACGCATACATAACTTACACAAAATATTGCTATCTCAATACAATTTACACTATACAACAAATTTCAAGTTCTGTCGCTCACAGGAATGAAAATATGCGATTTTAGTTAATTGGCATATGCTGATTTCAAATCTGAAGTCCGTTTTTCTCTATCACCTAACAGTTTTTTATGAGGATGTGTTCAATTTTTCACAACATTTGTAATATTGTTGTGTATTCATACTTCATTTTTAGAGTCTTTTGCAATGATATTGCTAGAATCACTACAGCCATCTTACCCGAATGATATATTATCTAAAATAACCAAATATATTTTTCTAATAATTATACAATTGTATTTTATATAACAAAGTAAACTAAAATATAGCAAAATTTCTCATCTTTTCAAAACTTCTTCCTGGATGACTTATGCCAATAAGATGACTCCGAAACATCTGTGATAAGTTGCCAGCCAGCAGTAATCAACAAGCATGTTTGTTAATGATTTGCCTTTGTAACATTTTTCGATTTCTAAAATGTTCTGATGAAACCTTTCCCCATGCTCGTCGCTGATGTCACCGAAGTAGAAGTTAGGCACTCAGTATTTATCCTTATCTCCAAATCTACTATAGTTCCCAAAATATAAATTCTAAGTCTTCACAAGTAGGACTGTGATAGCCCTGTGCTGAGATTTTTTATTATACTTTCCATATACATAACAGAATAAATTAGGAAATGTCTTACAGTTGCGATATATTCAGAAATTATAGAAATTTCTATATGATATCTTATATCAGATGGCAGACTTTTTAGTGTAATATCTTAATTCTGTTACATAGCACTGTATGAAACGTCACTTCACTATCACAATGTAAGCACGATCTGCATAGAGTGAGGTATTACAAGACACTACTTCATGTTATTCACAATACATTTCAGCAAATTCCATATGAAATCGATCAATAAAAAACCTCGCATTTTTTAATATTCTAATTTTTCCCCATTTATACAAGGTGCTGAGGAGGGTGCATTTGCAAAAATATACTATCGAAAGTCACGGTTTTCGTACTATTGAGCGACAAATTTAGCGTATTTTATAAAAACAAGCCTCTTTCAGCGCTCAGAACTCTGGAACCATTTACTGCAGAACATTGAACGAGAGCTCATTTTGAAGCTGACATTTGGTAGGTTATGTTAAGAAGTAATCCTTATTTTTATTGTATACAGAGAGACAGATAATCTGATTTTACTTACTTTTAGGCTTTTTGCCCATTTGTAAAAATGTAAAAAATATTGAGAAAAAAACCTAGCATTATTAAGAGGGATTCGGCATTGTTTGCGTAGTGGCTTGGCAATAAGTTTCGAGGGTATTAAATAATTATTTTCACACGCCTAGACTTGAACGGCGCAATACCGCATGCACTGGCTGAGAGCTGAAGATAAGAGAGCGTTGGGCGTCATCTTACTCCTCTGTTTATGAAAACTTGTGATAAAGCTAGCCCAGCTATGCACTACTAAACGAAACATCACGTGTTTGTCTCCTAGCCTTGCTTGCCTAGACTAGCTCCCGCCTCACAGTCAGCTGGTTAGTTCACGCGTGTACTATTTATTTTCTTTATTTGATATTTTCAATACTTTCGAATCAACGGTACACCAGTAAAAAAATATGTGTTTATTTGTACTTTCAAAGCGGAATCTAACCATATATTTTAAAAATATTTTTTCGTGGGCAAAGGCGTCTTAATGAAGAAAAATCTAAATTTCTCCATTTCCATAAAAAGTAAGAAAAACTGTTTACATGTCAATATAAACTTTAATTTCTCAACATCAAAATGAACCATGATTTTGATCATTGGGTGAAAGGGTTTCGGAGCCACAACAGTTTAAAGTTGCTAATTTTATGAAAATACGATAAATTAAAATATTTTTAATTTAAACACTATGAAGTTCTGATGCCTCAAACTTTGCACAAAGCATTGTATCACAGTTGTCAATGGACAGAAAAAGTTTCATTGTATTTAAAAATTGCAAGGTCAATTTTCTCTATATTTCGGTCGATTTGAGATGGAATAGCCCATATACTTGAACATTCCTAGAGGTTTAACAGCCTCTAAAAGTAATAAACCGCGAGAAAGAAGGAGAAAGTTACCTAGATTCAGAGACAGTAGTGCCAGCTGCCTCCCTTCCTCCACAGGAACAAACATTTCCACTATAGGGTGCGATAGCAATATCTCAACACTGTTAAGTGATACCCAAAAATCAATATCATTTTTGTATTCTGTGGGTCCGAAAAAATGGTAATTGATGCATTTTATATCTGTGAGGAATTAAGTGTCGTACAATGTTGTTAATGTCCTATATGAATATGTTCTAATGCTGTTTATCACGTATATCCCAAACAGCACATATTTTTTGTACCTCGGTAATTAAAACCTCAGTGTAGTCCATTTGAGAGGCTGATTGTCGCCACTTCAAGATTCAAACAGGATTAAAATTTGAGCATCACCATTTGTAGCGCTGCTCGTGAGTGAAGGAAAATGAACCTTTCATATTCATTGTCGCTTGAAGTCGCACACTGCCTCTTGCTCCTGCAGGTTAGTCACTTGCATCACTGATCTGAATTGTGAGGTTTGGAGTGATATGTGCTATTGTTCTTCATTGACAGCCTTGTTAAGCTGTGTAACAGTGGTTTCGTGATTTACACAGTTGTGGTAATTTTATATTTTCTTAGATTTAAGAATATGCAGAACATTATGGATAAAGCCTTATACATATTACCTATATGAACAATAAAATTAATACTTGAAACTCTTCTTTGCAAAAAATGAAATTTCTCCAAAACTATAAAGTGTACTTATGTTCTACCATTAATATTTAAATTTGTATTTGCCTCTGTTCTTGAGCTATCTTACCAGTGAAATATTGTTAAATGTCTCTTAGTATTATTCCAGAGAGGATAAGTGATATAGAAACTTTTATGGGAGGATGATACTTGATAAGTTACCTCCATTTAAAAGAAAAGTCGTATTAAGGTTGTTAAATGAACAAAATTAAATATGTTAAGTAAAATTAAATTACCTTTCAGGGCAATGAACAGAAAAACAAAATAATCAGTCATTAAAATGATAATGTGAATATGCGGATCTGTTATTCTGCACCCATCCCATCCAAACTCATCACTAGACTTGTTAAGTCATTACTTTGATTGATTGATTACAAATTAGGAAGCATTGTTCCTACCTGATAATTTGGTTCTTACTCATCGAGAATTTCTCACCAAATAAGCCTATTAATTATGCAAATCTAGTCTTTCAGGTAAAGCTTCCTGTAAAGCAGATTTGAATAATTTCAAGGGAAAAATTGTTCCGGGGCCGGGTATCGATCCTGGGACCTCTGGTTGAACGTACCAGCGCTTTGCCAACTGAGCTACCCGGGAACTCCACCCGACACCGTCTCAACTTTTCCCTTTATATCCACACAACTCGCGTGGGCTGACGAATTGCCAGAGACCCACATCAAGTGCACACAATCTCTGTGTATATATTATGCAAATCTAGTCTTTCAGGTAAAGCTTCCTGTAAAGCAGATTTGAATAATTTCAAGGGAAAAATTGTTCCGGGGCCGGGTATCAATCCCGGGACCTCTGGTTGAACGTACCAGCGCTCTGCCATCTGAGCTACCTGGCCCCGGAACAATTTTTCCCTTGAAATTATTCAAGCCTATTAATGTTATACAGTGAGAAAAAATTTACTAATATCCTCCTGTTGTTAGTTTTTTCTTTTTCCTCTTTTCCTTTTTGTGATTGTCCTTGAAACTAGCTCACAGATATATGGGCCCTGTAAGCCAACTTCAACTCTGAATAGAATATGCTTGATCTATGCCAGCTTGAGTGAAACGTAAAATACGGCCTCTAATCTATTATCCTTGTTATAATAAGAGTAACAGTGACGCATTGTACTTGTTAGCGATCAGAACAGCTGTACTTCGACCAAATTTAAGTTCTCAAATATCTTTTGTGGTTATTTTTTCATCATTAAAAATGTGACATTTGGACTTGAGTGAAATTTATATCCTATGTGACAGCTGGACTTTCACAAAATTTATGCCCAGTAATCAACGTGTATTTTCTATTTATTCTGTGACTATTTTTACACTGTTGAAAATGTGATACTTTGGGGAAACCATTCCAATTTTAATGTCTATAGTGAGACAGTTTTTACCATTTTTTTGGTTTTCGTCTTAGTAGGTACAAAATAAAGGGTGCGGCAAAACATCCTCCCTAATTTAAAGTTTAAATAGAAAACAAATGGATCAAAATAAGGAAACTTTATTAATATGAATGGTATCTTAACAGTGGGAATTTTTCATTTTTTTTAATAATGTGTCTCTCAAGTGGTGTCCTTCACTATCAATGCGTTCGGAAATTCTGAATCACTCTAACTAGCATTTCTTGAGGAATAAGACCAATTTCTTCCAGCAGTGCATTTCTTAGGTCTGGCAAAGTCCTCGGCCGATGTTTGAACACCTCAGCCTTAAGATGCCCCTATAGAAAAAATCGCAGGGTACAAGGTCTGGTGATCGTGCTGGCCAGGGGACGTCGCCACGAGAAGAAATTAAGCGTTTGGGAAACATTTGAGCAGCGACAACAGAATTACCACTTACCAGAAACAATACCACAGCTTAAGTACGTTCTTCATCCGTCCACGACATAGTTGGAATTCGTTACAGATTATAATTTGCACTAATTGAATGTCAATTCCGTGTTTTCAATGTCATATTCAATTGTTGTTTTGCGCATGTCATTTGATATTGCTATGGCAACGCATGTAAACCTAAATTTCCAAATTTCCCACTCTTTAGATACAATTCATATTAATACAATTTCATTATTTTGATCCATCTGTTTTTTATTTAAACTTTAAATTAGGGAGGATGTTTTGCCGCACCCTTTACTTCCTCGAAACACATGATGTTAATTTTTAAGAATAATATTCTGTGCTGCTGCCTTGATAGCAGTTGACAGAGCACTGACTTACAATTATTGCGGACCTGGGTACAAATCCCGGCAATGGCAAAATCGTATTTATGATGGACAAAGCCAAGGTATCTGAGGGTTTTCTTCGGGGCGCTCCCATTCCACCATCACACTCTGTTTCAATAGCATCTACCCAAAATCGTATAGTTGGATGTAGTGTTTGACTAAAATACAGATAACATTGGTCTGTTGCTACCAGTGTGACAGGCAGTAGGGCATTTGCCTATTGTTACGCAACTGTGTTCTGGCGCGGGTTTTTTTTCTGCTTGGGCTTATTACATGGTTGGATTTTCCGAGGTTTTCCCCAACTGTAAGATGTCGGGTAATAACATGGTGAATCCTCAGTCTCATCTTGATATCAGATTACCAATTCCATCGATGCTAAATAACCGTAATTGATGCAACATCATTAAATAACCAAATAAAAAATAGATCAGTTTATGGAGCCATAGTACTCTCAAGGGATAACAGAATGCTTCAGTGCGACTTCACTGGACCAACAACAAATGCCACCATACAGCTGAGTTGCAGTATCTACAAGAAAACGACCATTAATACTGAAGCAATTATTCTCCCATAAAAGAATAGTAAGGTATAATAAAGGTTGATTCACATTATACTTCTCCCCTCTCATTCGTGTTAGTTCAATTAAATTACTTATTCTCATTGTAGTGGCTCACCCAACCAAAAATCTGCTGTGAATATGCCCCTAAAATGAATCTCCCCCTGGACTTACTTTTCACACTATATCTCAGTCTTCAGCGTATATTCAACTCAAGTATGTGTATCCAATTCCTACCCATTTCACTTGCGTGATTCGGGTTCAAGTTACACACCACTTCAGTTGGCCATGATGTGTATCTGTGAAGGGTTAAGCCGTGTATTAAGGTAAGTGTAATGTAGGGAAGATGATGAAGGGAGAAGGGGAAACTCAGTGCCGACACATAACCTACTCCTGTCGAATAGCACCAAGGGTGCTGCCAGCCAGGCCTAACATCACCATATGATGGACGAATCACTATCAACAGAGATTTGGTATTTAACCAGACATATTTGGAGCACAATCTAGTGATTACAAGTTATGCACTGCCACCCCTCCTAATTCCAAGGTACAAATTTTACACGAAAATATCGGACCTTGTTGGGAATCGAATTCGTGCCAGCTAATCTGGAGGCAGACAGAGCTAACTTTGGGGACTTATTGAACTAACAAAAGTTGATTATCACTTTTTCAAATGTGGTCCGTGTGCTGTTCTTTTGAACGAGAAAAATTGTTTAAAACGCAAATTTCTTTAAAATTATTGTATTTACTACTATTTTCAAAATCATACAGCATTGGATTTTGACTTAAAAGTTCAGTGAGTTTTTCGTTTTCCATTTGTTAACAGAAAAGGAAGTACTGATAAGATAAAAGATAGTAGATATATGAATATGATCCAATCCCACTTTTTAAGTGTAGGCTACCGACTCATCGTTTTGAATTCTCTCCCCTCCCCCCTTTTTTTTTACACGAAGGTTTCAATATGGTAGGCCTAAGCGTATTCATTTAAATATACCATGAAAATGTGGCACAGTAAATGTATGCGAGCTATGATGCGGAAAAAAACAGCGCAAGCAAACACCGCGCTAATTTACAGATATGGAATAGAAGTGAAACGGAAAGGAATTTATACCACTCAGAAGGCCTTAATTAAGGATATGCTAATTTTAAAGTCATCTTCCAAGATTTTATTTTGTAATTGATAATCAGTGGTGCTTAATTATTACATTTTATTTGTATAACAATATTCATATTTAATTAATTATATTTTTATTTGCTATTAATTTCCGGATCCTCATGGTCATCCTTAATTAAGGCCGGACGATTAATTTCTCTCTCTCTCTCTCTCTCTCTCTCTCTCTCTCTCTCTCTCTGGATGTAATGTGAATCAATTCGGGCTGCAGTGCTAGCCTTTAGGGCTCCTCCGTATAAAGAAGTTGATAGTGGAACTTTGGTTCTAAGATTTGGCGTAAATATATGTGTATTTTGATATATAGTTTTATAACGTGATATGTAATAATAATTAATGGATTACGCTACGAATATAATATACCGTGTTTTAATTTTCAAAAGTTCGAAGTTAAATATGGCGCGCAAGTAACGTGCACGAGAAGGTTAAGGATGGGCCATAGAGGTCACTATTACGGACGTGTGAAGATGAAATTAGAGATGTTGCGAGCTCTTTGGCGCGTATGAAGGAGGTACGATTTGCTGCAAGATGAAGATATTGACAAGATTTACTTTGTGATAAGATTTTTGTAGTAATTTCAGCACATTATTCCGAATATTGTTAGACGCACATTGTTTGTTAGTTGCGACAAAATTCACATGTAAGACATGATACTTTTTCTGTTTAAAGTGTTTTTTTGTTAAGAAACAGGTGTACGTTAAAATATTCTGCAAGATTCAGCAAGTGCCGTATTTTTCTTTGTTCGTTTAAAGTGAGATAACCAAATGGATGAAGACTCTGATGTTTAAGTATAAACGGCATGCAGTAGAGACAATTTCTTGGCCTCGGGAACAAGGTTAAGGTTGACGCAATTTGTTGGTTCACTCTTCCAGTTTCTTCAGTACAATCTGTAAACAACTTGAAGTGTGCTTGAGTGATAAACGTGCACCAGTAGTTATTTGAAGACATATAGACTGAGTTTGTGAAGAAGTTTTTATATTGAACTGGAGTTTATTTAGACTTTGAAATAGTACAACATGAATAATAAAATAACAAATAAAGAGTAAGTATTTATTTTGTGTGATAGGTTAGGTTAAAGAAACTTTATGGATAACAGTGTATGACTTATTGTTTGTCTGTCTGTTATTAAAACGTAGGCTAAATTAATTCTTGCTATGGTAGAAAGGCCGCTTTTACTTTGGTAAAAAGTTTTTTTGGAATGTCGTGGTTGGCTTTGTCTTGTTCACCCTCAGATGGTTCAATAGTTCCACTGCATGCGTAACTCCTGATGAGTCGTATATTTAAAACATTTCGTATAATGGTATGTGTTTGTCCCAATAAAAAAAGTAGAGTAATTAACCATTCTGGTGTATTAACACAGAACCATACCCGCAGTAATGTTTCAATAAATGTAGGTGTCCAAAGTAGTATACTAGTAATGATGAATTGTTTGACTGTCTTGGATGCTGAAATCATTTTTGCTAGATGCATGTTGCATGATAATATTTCAGTAGTATCTTGTCTTGTAGTCGATGGCTCTTCTGTAGGTTTTACTTTTCCATCAGTCTCTTTCATATTAAGACTTTTATGTGTGGCAACGAAGATTACTAAAGATATTGCTATGGGAACAAAGTAACATAGAAACAACAAAATGAATAAATATTTCTTAAGAAAAGAACCAGAGAAATAACATTTCACAACACACATATTCACAGTATCTGGTATTTGAATCTGAATTAGTCCATTGTTTATTTGCGGAGGAGTGGAAGATTCCTCAAGTTGTGGCACTGTTGTTTTTATGTGCATAGGTATTTGCGAAACAGTTTGTTGGGTAATAAATTCACTTGTTGTAACATCAGCTTCTTCATTCTCTGTTGCCTCTGGTTCAGGGCTGGATTCTGAACTTACGCTTGTTGGTGGAACTGTTTCAGTATCAGACAGGTCTTGGTAATTGGTAGTTGTTGTAAACTCCTCTTCGGAATGTAATATGGAAACATCGTCTCTTATAAGGGTAGTGTGTGCAACAGGTGGTGAAGCGATTTTTGTTTGTGTGGGGTCTGGAGGAATAGAAGAAATTACAAAATCTGATTCTGATGCCTCTGTTAGTTCCTCATATTCATTGTTAGTTTCTATTAACGGCATGGAGTCGGTAATGGGTGTGTTTGGTTCGTGTTGTGTCGTACTTAAAGTTGTAGGAAATGAATCGGTAAGACTTTCAGTATCAGCATTAGTCACCGTGTTGGAAGAATATGGATTGGTAACTTCATCTTTAATTCCGTGATATAGGCTAAAGTCTTCATCTGAATCAACGTAGTATGTTGCATCGTTATCTGAATTATAGTAGTTTCCGTAATCACTTTCATTTTGTGTATTTTCAGACTGAGTGAATGTTTGACGGTTCTCACCTACAGCTCTGCGATTTCGTAGAGAAAGAGAAGGGATATTTTGGTTTCGTGTTTGATTAAATGCTTCTAGTGATTCCATAACAATACTGTAAATCTTGTTTACAATAGAAGACGTTTCGTTGTTGATCATATCCGAATTGTTTACTGCCTCATGCCTGTAGGAATTGATCGTTGCCTGATTATGAATATAGGAGTAATTGGGGCTGTTCATGATAGTTGCAATGTAGTCGGAAATGTCTTCCTGCTGCAGGCACTGTTCTGTTGTCTCTACTGTCATAGGGATCATTGCTGTCCCTGAGATGCAGGTTTCATCCTCAGACCTGTATGGCCGTGAGTGGCGTACATTAGCTGATAGTAGAAGAAGGGCAGACACAATCGGTATCAGCCACTGTGCAGCTACACTGGAAGCCAGCCTAGGACTCGTCGTAACTCTCCATCCACGAGGACTCTTTGTATCCATTTGTGTGCTATGAGAATTCTCTGCTGTATGGGCTACCATTGACACAAATGTATTGATAAATGGAACTATGAACAAAGCTGAGGCCAATGCAAGTTGTCCTGCGTTGCATTTCTTGGGTTTCTAGAAAAAGAGAAATTTATATTAATTTTATCGTGTGTCTTAATTTTGTTCCAATAAAAAATCGGCTTTCCTATAGCATGCGACATTGAAACTTCCAATTTACATTTTTCTAAGTTCTATGGTGCAGGAATCTGACAGGTTAGGTTAGGTTAGGTTAGGCTAGGCTTTTCGTATGTCTTGCATACAAATCGAGAAAACTTCAGAATTGTCTATAGCACATGACACTGAAACTTCCAACTAACATTTTTCTAAGTTTTATGGTGCAGAAATCTGTGACAGGCCAGTTAGATTAGGTTAGTTTAGACTTTCTGTATAAGCTGTGATAGGTTAGGTTAGTTTAGGCTTTTAGTATGCCTTGTATATACGAATCAGTGACAGGCTTTTGATATGCTTTGCATATACTAAGTGAAGTAAAATGTACGTTTCGCGTTCATTTTGAAGTGTTCTACCTCTTTATTTCAGGTATTAAATAATCACTTTCAGGTTACCCACACCGATAAATTCTTTCCAATTTTTAGCTATTTTCTAAATATGTTTTCAAGTCATCTGACTCCTATTGGATTCTTCACATTCAAAACTTCCTTTCCTTTGAAAATTATACTGTTTTTCCACTTTTTTCGTCAAAAAAAACCTTTAGAGTCCCGTGCTACAGAAACCCTACAGATTCCTAATTGTGACAGGTTAGGTAAGTTTAGACTTTTGTTATGTCCGTGATCACATATAGGCCTATAATAGATTGGCCATCTCCATGTTAAATACAGTAGCATGTGGAAGAGAACATCCTCCAGGATTGCCATTGACCGCTACATGAAAGTACAGTTGCCCCATGCAATTCAAATGAGAGTTTATAACGTGATTTTTTGTGCAGGCACTAAATGGCAGCATAGTGAAATTGATAGAAGTTGTTGCCTTCCAAGCCCATAAGGGCTGATCAGTCTGTTATATGTGATCTGTGTGTGCCCCCCCCTCCCCCCCCAGAAGCTTCAGTGGGAAGATAGCTGGGAAAATTTAAAATTGGATGGTGCAAGTTGGTAACAGCCCAATAAACTGTTCTTTTTTTTTTTTTTTTTTTTTTTTTTTAAGAAATCCTTGCATTTGGCATGTCAAAATGTGAACAGTTTGAACAGTGTATTTATTTAACTGTCAAATACTGATATTTTATATATTTTGGGATATTATAATCGAAAGTTATTGTGTTACAAACTTCAGATTTGTTCGTAATGTAACTACTAGAATTTGCTCATGCTTTGAATATCCGAAGAGATCTTATTGTAAATCTAATTCTGATGAATTGTGTGCTTATATTTTTGTAATTCAGGATTTCTGGTTTTGTCAAGATATAAAGATTAACAGTGAAATTATGGCGATTTTGGATACAAACCATTTCAGTTCTAGTTGCATTGTCACTATGTTGAGGTGCATTCAGGAGAAATGCAATGGATATTGCAATTGTAGCGAGAGCATCTGATGTTGCAAGTAGAGAAAATCCTGTAACTCCCCGACGAATCTGGAGCCAAATGAGATACAAACTTGCTAACACACCTCCCGTGAGGAGAAGAGTGCCTAGCAGCCAACACAATGGGCCAGGCAGCATTGCCAGTATAACTGTCTTGTGTCCTGCTAAGAAAAAATGTATTGACTAGTTAGATCTGTAGCTTCATTGTAGAGAAAGGCAGTTTTGAGTTCTAGATAGATGTGACCATCAATAACAGAGGGTTTTGAATACTAAGAGGCAATTTAAAGTACTTGTATCTTTGTTGTTAATTTTACAGCAATTTAGAAAACCTGAGGACACTGTCTTTCCCAAAATTCATGGGGATTTTTAATGTAAACATTCCGTTGTCACAATTAGAGATTAAAAAGAAAAGTTTTATGCTCGACCATGCCGAAATGTAGTAGTTATACACCTGGTAGCAGTACTTTAATTCATGTAATTAAAGTACACCTATTCATTAAAGTTCAGGTTTTCGATTATTCTCGGATATGCAATCGAAAGATAACGAGGGAAACATCACAGAGGCTGGAAATCCAATACTGTCGCAGAAGGTTATGTTCTGTTACTATAATAATTAGCATTAATTGTAAATAATATTCAAATAAATTCAATTTGTCATCTCGTTTTTCAATTCTAAATCAATTTCCAGGTTATACCAGAATTAGTTCATGTTATTCTCTACATCAAGGTCAATGACATTATTGTTCCTCGGAAAAAATGAATACTTTCGCGTCTGCGTACATCTCACACGAGCTATACACAAGGTCATTTCCGATCTTGAGTCAGATACAAATAAAATGATACTTCTGAATAATTTCAAGTTAGAAATATGGTCGAGCATAAAAGGTCGTATGAAACTTGCTTGTAATGGTAATTAAGACACTCGTATGAAAATTATTAAACTTGCTTGCGCTCGTTTCATAAACAAACATACTTGCGTCTTAATTACTATCATTATAGGCTCGTTGCATAATGTACTATTTTGAGTTGAATGTCAATTTAATCTCAGTGGATCTGTGTTTTATCATTGTTATGGCAACAAAATTATTTTATTTTTCTGAAGTATTGAATGAATTCAGTATTATGATTAATGTGAACTGAGTTTTGTTATTGAATATCTAGTATATATAGAACCCTATTTCACCCATAGATATATTAGGTTTATAAGTGTAACAATTTAAGGCAGCGGTCATAGCACAGTACACTCTTGGGCTAGCGTCTCTTACCCGCAAGTCTTGTAGAGCACCAGCATGCATCCGTGGCTGCTAGTGGGTATGCTTTCTCCCGCACGATGGTGCATATTGCGATACACTGCTTACTCTTTACCCATTTCAGTGAGTGTTGACGACCACTGATTTAGGGTATATACATTATTGTGCTAGTACTGATACACTACAAATTTAGCAAATACACTATTTACAAAAGATGAAAAATATCTACAGCTGTACTTATTTATACTTATATACATATAAAATATTGCTCGATTATCAACATCTAATCGGAATATATTAAGATTTATTTAATCTTGAGGAATTATATATGAATCAAACTCCATTTCAGTAAAGTGGTGCTGAATAGTCAAAGTGGATCTTATTTAAATATGACGTCAATATGTACCTTTCATAAAAAATAAGGGGCAGTCGAACAGATGATGTCTGACAGACTGATTCCCTTCTCCACATTCACAGTTTGCATTATTTAAAATGTAAAATCTCTCAGATTTGCCAAATTTTCCATGTACTGTCAAAAATTGTTTGGACAGGACATTTTAAATAATGCTTCTTCGAGATATTTGAACACAGTTTGAAGGAACTGATTTGATTACAGATACAAAGAAAATGGAAGATCTTATGTGGCAACAAAAGTTACAGTTTCTGAAGTTTTAAACGAAATACAGATTTAGGTTACGAAAACCAATATAACAAATCCAAGGACCCGGGTTCGATCCCTGGTGACGGAGCGAATTTTTCTCCTCTAATATTAATTGTCACCATAACAAATGTATTTTGTAGAACCAAAAAATTATAATCTTTACGTAGATTCTTCGACCAACAGTGCATATTAGTTTACAGATTACTGTGCACATTACTGTAGAATCCCAGCCACCAAGTCACACAACTGAGTGCGCTCCTTGTATAATGGCAGTTGACTTAATATAAAATGTCAGCATACATGCCCAACTAGGAGTCGGGCCACAAAGGGAAAACACTGGAGGGGAGGGGGTTCGATCTGGTGCTGTGGATTGAATTTTGGCGTAGCTCAATGGTGAGAGCGCTTGGTACATAGAACCAAGGACCAGGGTTCGATTCCCGGCACTGGAGTGAATTTTTCTCCTCTAATATTAATTGTTATCATAACAGATATCTTCTGTAGGACCAAAAAATAATAATCTTTACATAGATAAAGCAGTTTAAGTTTCAACAAATATTGGGAATGTTAATTCAAATTTTCAAGCCTAACTATTTAAAACTATACAAGACTTTAACTTTGACACCACATACTTACTTACAAATGGCTTTTAAGGAACTCGCAAGTTCATTGCCGCCCTCACATAAGCCAGCCATGGGTTCCTATCCTGTGCAAGATTAATCCACTCTCTATCATCATATCCCACCTCCCTCAAATCCATTTTAATATTACCCTCCTATCTACGTCTCGGCCTCCCCAAAGGTCTTTTTCCCTCCAGTCTCCCAACTAACACTCTATATGCATTTCTGAATTCGCCCATACATGCTACATGCCCTGCCAATCTCAAACATCTGGAATTGATGTTCCTAAATGTCAGGTAAAGAATACAGTGCATGCAGTTCTGTGTTGTGTAACTTCATCCCTCTTAGCCCCAAATATTTTCCTAAGCACCTTATTCTCTAACACCCTTAATCTCTGTTTCTCTCTCAAAGTGAGAGTCCAAGTTTCACAACCATACAGAACAATCGATAATATAACTGTTTTATAAATTCTAACTTTCAGATCTTTTGACAGTAGACTAGATAACAAAAGCTTCTCAACAGAATAATAACATGCACTTCCGATATTTATTCTGCGTTTAATTTCCTCTAGAGTGTCATTTATATTTGTAACTGTTGCTCCAAGATATTTTAACTTCTCCACCTCTTCAAAAGATAAATCTTCAATTTTTATATTTCCATTTCGTACAATATTCTCGTCACGGGACATAATCATATACTTTGTCTTTTCGGGATTTACTTCTAAACCTATCGCTTTACTTGCTTCAAGTAAAATTTCCGTGTTTTCCCTAATCGTTTGTGGATTTTCTCCTAACATATTCACTTCATCCACATAGACAAGAAACTGATGTAACCCGTTCAATTCTGAACTTTCCTAATGGTATATTCTAGAGCAAAGTTAAAAAGTAAAGGTAATAGTGCATCTCCTTGCTTTATCCCGCAGTGAATTGGAAAAGCATCATATAGAAACTGGCCTATATAGACTCTGCTGTTAGTTTCACTGAGACAGATTTTAATTAATCGAACTAGTTTCTTGGGAATACTAAATTCAATAAGAATATTATATAAAACTTTTCTGTTAACCAAGACATAGGTCTTTTTGAAATCTATGAATAACTGATGTACTGTACTCTTATACTCCCATTTTTTCTCCAATATCTGTCGAATACAAAAAACCTGATCAATAGTCGATCTATTACACCTAAAACCGCACTGATGATCCCTAATAATTTTATCTACGAACGCAGTTAATCTTCTCAAAAGAATATTGGACAAAATTTTGTACAACGTCAACAAAAGTGATATTCCTCGAAAGTTACCACAGTTAGTCTTGTCCCCCCTTCTTAAAAATAGGTACAATTATGGACTCTTTCCATTGGTCTGGTACAGTTTCCATTTCCCAACTAGCAAGTACAAGTTTATAAATTTTGCTAGATAATGTGTTTCCACCCTCTTGTATTAATTCTGCTGGAATTTGATCGATACCTGAAGACTAGTACTTTTTCAGATTTTCTATCGCAATTTCGACTTCTGAAAGTGTGGGTTCGGATATAAATGACTGAGCAGTTTGTATTTGAATTTCGTCGCAATCATTTCTATTTGGCGTGTATGCATTTAGTAGTTGCCCAATGTAGTTTTTCCATCTGGTCAATGAGAATCTGCAAGCAAGTCACCGTTCTCATCCTTGATCACATTTACCCTTGTCTGATATCCATTCTTAAATTCCTTAATGTCCTTATATAAATATGTAATGTTTTTATTCTTACTACTTGTTTCTACCTCATTGAGTTTTTCCTTCAAGTAATCTCTTTTTTTTTTTATTCCTAAGTGTACGACTTGCTTCCAGTCTTTCATTGAAATAGTTATCTCCCCCCCCCCCTCGAGACTACTATATATATAAGAGCGGGCAGACTATTTCCTTATCCAACAACTGCTCTGAAGATGGCCACAACACAGCGGTCGAAACGTCAGCCAATAACACCAAGACAACGCGGTAGAAGCCCTGAAGCTTATCCACACACCATGTACACCAGCCGCGGAAGCCTACGTGAACACTTAGTTATCTCTAAGTTTGACACCACTTCCAGGAATAATGTGTTGTGGCCGAATTTTCGAAACGAAATTTGTTAAAATTAAACACAGGAAAATTGAGATTCCTCAGAACATGTGAAAGGAATGAGAGAAATGGATAAAATTATTAGAATATGTTCAACAGATGCCACCTAGAGATATAAGACTACAAGGAAGATCTCATGATGATGATGATTTTTTCTACCATTACTATATAATTAGATGTAACATGATACGAAAGTGAATGAAATTCGTAAATTTTGGGCTACCAATCAAAAGTTATTAAGTAGACTAGAAAGTAATTAAGTAATAATATTAAGTAATTAAAAAGCAATTAAGTAACCTAGAAATGTTTGAGAGATAACATTTGTTTATCTATAAGCTTAATAGACCACTGAAACTCGTATTTTTGTGAAAGATTATTATTTTTTTTTTATTATTATTGTGGTGATGTTTCAACAGAGGCGTATACTGGTTAAAGGGTTTGGGCTACCGCTGACCCTATTATTACACAAAATATATCTAACAATTACTTTAATTTTAATTACTAGGCTATGGTAAAACTAATAATACAAAATTATTACATTATGTTATATTATAAACTTTTTCTTTTGTAATTTCCTTGGGCTACCGCCGGTAGCCCGCAAAATACGCCCCTGTGTTTCAATAACATTATAATATTTTGGAAGAGCTTTAAAAATGAGAGAGCACTTAAGTACTTATTTCTTAATTAGCCAGTAAACATAACTATTCATCTCATATTATAAGAAAAATATGCATTGATTTATTTTTCTGTAGTCTTTTGCTGTGGGGGAAAAACATTTTTGTGAAATAAAATTTCTCGAGTTTATTTGAAAATAAAGCATGTTTTAATATTTGTAGAGAGAGCTGAGAAAGTTACAAGTATCTTAAGTTATGTCTTTTGCCAAGAACAATGTCAATTGCAGGTTTTAAATTCAGATAGCTGGAATAATGTGAACTCTATGGAATGTAATTGCTATTAATATTTTTAGATTGTTCACTAACAAAATTCACAGGATTTACTGAGGAACAAAATTGAATCAACACCTTATCCTGTCATTTAACATTTTAACTTTTGTTTTATTTTATTGTTATTCCGATATCTTTATGCATAATACCACATCTATAATAATAATAAATCTGTAGCCGAAATTTTTCTGGTAATTTTTGATTTTCCAAAAATAATTGGTCCTAACATATATAATTATCCACCCTGAAACCGAAAATCGCTTTTTTGAAATTTTTGTTTGTATATCTGTCTGTCTGGATGTTTGTTACCTTTTCACGTGATAATGGCTGAACCGACTTACATGAAAATTGGAATATAAATTAAGTTCGTTGTAACTTAGAATTTAGGCTATATGGCATTCAAAGTATTTTATTTAAAAGGGGGGTTATAAGGGGGCTTGAATTAAATAAATCGAAATACCTCCCTTATTAATTTCCATGAAAAATATTACATAACAAATGTTTCTTTAAAAATAATTTCCGATAAGTTTTATTCCATGCAAAGTTTTGATAGGACTGATATTTAATGAGATAAATGAGTTTCAAAATTACAATAACAACACCATCTAAGGCGGTGTAATGAAATAAAAAACAAATGACTTCGTCTATAAGGGGCCTTGGATAACAATCGAAAGCTATGAAACATAGCCTACAGAGAATGCTTTCTGTGTTTGTATGAAGTAATATCGGAAGCTAAATTAACCGATTTGTATAATGAATTATTAATTCACCATTGGAAAGTGTAGTTTCTCTGGATGGACATAATGCTATAATGTTATTACAGTACCTAACTTCTGATTGAATCGAGGACAGGTAAGATTAAAATAGCTTCTTATGCACAGAAAACTTGATAGGCATTCATTTCCTGTATTTCCAAAAATAATTTTTATGACTGGATCAAAATGATCGCATTTTAATTTTTTTAAATACAATTTAAATTAAGTAACATAATAAACGATTTATCCTTCTATCAAACACGAATGTTCCCTGGATCAAATGTCCTGTTTTAATTATGTAATTACTTTATATTTATTTCTAATGGGTGCAGCGGAGCGCACAGGTACGGCTAGTATTGTAATATAAACTGCAAAGATGCCTACTATACAGGATTATAAGATTAGATTTTCTTTGAAATAGTTTCGGAAATGAGCGTAAACTTACAGAAAGTATATTTTAACACACTGTAAAGCACTTCAAAAATACAAATCTTACATCTAAATACCAGGAAGCAAGAGAGAAAATAACTCGATTGTTAAATCATGAGCATTAGGTACCTATCTACTTACAGAAAGTTGCACACACACACAGGTGATTCTAGAATACAAGTTTACAATTCTGCATGTCCCCCAAGACTGCCAAGCACTGGGAAGTGTTTGTGTGTCAGCCTACCCCCATCCTGTTGTCATGGTGGTGGTCTGCAATTAGAAGCATGATTGTACAACCTAGTCTCTGTCTGATAATAAACTGGATTGATACAGCTGGAAATAAATTGTAGTGCAGGAGCTTTGTTCTTATTTAAAAATATCCAAATTTAAGATTGAAAAGATAGGAAATAGTAGCTTATGTTTCAATGCTGATCCACTAATATTATTTATGGAATTTTCTAAAATTTGTCAGTTTTTGTTAGTAATAGTTTATATGCGTAAAAGTGTGAAGGATTTTTGGCTATGCATATAAAGTTCATAAGAGTCAAATATAGAAAATATTAAATTAAACATTAAATAAAAAGTATAAATAAAATATAGTATAAATTACTTCATAAATATACGGAACAATTGAGAGGTTCTCTGAAACAAGGACTTAACTTCAAAATCTTGAATTTGAGATACAGAGCATAAACATTTTAGATCTCGTATTACAATGAGATGGACAGGGCATGTAGCACGTATGAGCAAATTCAGAAATGCATATAAAGTGTTAGTTGGGAGGCTGGAGGAAAGAAGACCTTTGGGGAGGCCGAGAAGTAGATGGGAGGATAATATTAAAATGGATTTAAGGGAGGTGGGATATGATTGTAGAGACTGGATTAATCTTACTCAGGATAGGAACTGATGGTGGGCTTATGTTAGGGTGGCAATGAACCTCCGGGTTCCTTAAAAGCCGTAAGTAAGTGTAACAGCATTGTGCAGAATGACATTCAAATGTTTCTAGAGGGTACTGTGTTTGTTGGAAGAAAATAATATTTTGTTAGGAGGGAGATATTAAGAATTCAGTATATGCTGGAAACTGAAAAATGATGTATCCTACATTAAGTTGTTATACCAGGGAATGCCTCAATTGTTGGTTGATTTATGTAATTGGAAATGCAGATTGAAACATCCTAATGTATAAAATAATTTATATATATGAAGATATATCACTTGAATAAAGCCCACCGAAGCAAGTAAAGCTCTACCTCCTTGTCCTTATGTCTTACAGTCATGTATGTACAGTAAGAGTGTCATACTACATTTGTTTACTTTTTTTACCTTAAAATTAATAATTACAGTTTTTGAGTGCCTGTAATATTCTTCTGTTTCTACAATAGTTAAAAAAATAATCACTGTGTAGTTTGGAGCATTTTACATTGTATGGGAAAACTATACTTACTTACAAATGGCTTTTAAGGAACCCGAAGGTTCATTGCCGCCCTCACATAAGCCCGCCAGCAGTCCCTTCCTGTGCAAGATTAATCCAGTCTCTATCATCATATCCCACCTCCCTCAAATCCATTTTAATATTATCCTCCCATCTACGTCTCGGCCTCTCTTTTTCCCTCCGGTCTCCCAACTAACACTCTATATGCATTTCTGGATTCGCCCATACGTGCTACATGTCCTGCCCATCTCAAACGTCTGGATTTTAAGTTCCTAATTATGTGTCAGGTGAAGAATACAATGCGTGCAGTTCTGTGTTGTGTACACATACACATGAAAGGCAAGGAAAGTGGTATAGTACTGGTACATTATTTCACGCGATATTTCATAGTGTATCCTTTCACCAGACAAAATTCACATTGCAAACCAATTACATTTGCTACATTATTCCTTGTTAACTCATCAATGCTAACCAATAAATTACAAATTTCTAATATTATAAGCTTAAATGAAAATATAAAATGCGAACATTTTAATCTTTTATCTTAATTGTATGTTGTTATAATTAAGATATGTGGATCGTATATGGAAACTAAGATGAAGACAGAAAAAATAAGATTGGAGAATGCTGGGTTTGCAGTGAAGTACCTGCCTTTGGGCAGAAGATAGTGAATGAATTGTATTTAATAACATGTAGTAGCGGTGGTAGTTCCGTATTTACTGATATTAATTTTGACATATAACTTCAAATTGCGAGGAGATTGAGAAATTTAAAGCTAATATGTTAAAAGGGAAAAGAAAAGGCCAAGTTGAAAAATAATTATGTTCAGCCATGCACTCTGGATCCAATCTGGGTATACTATGGTTGATAGGGGACTGTACAGACATGTGGGCTTTAGATATTTGTAGTTTCGTAACTGTACTAGCAACGTGTATGAGGGACTATTAACTGTTCTGATACTGTTGATGAGTAGGCCTATGTCATCCTTCAGCAACTGATATTGCAAATTTTGCTTACTAGCCAGACTGTTTATCTTAGATATTAAATAAATACAGTAAACAAAGTAACAAATTCATTAATAAAACTATATAATCAACCGACAAATCTTGATACAATTATACTAGTATCATATTTATTCTTAATACAAATAATTGAAATATGTACATGTTAAACTAATTTAATGTATCAGAAAAAATTATAATTCATGTATAGATTAATTTCTCTTGGATAACTTGATTATATTGCTATAATTTGGTAAATTTTATACATTTATCCATAAATGGATGTACTTTTACACCTTCTGGATTTCATTGGCATATTTAATTAATTATATGTAGTGAAATGAATGTATTTTGTGGTAGCTGTGTAAAATTGTTATGAAATCAAGTAAAGTAAATTAATATAATACTAGACTACTTTCCTTTTATTTACCTTTTAACATTTTTCTTTGTAGTGAAAGCAGTATCTTGTCAGCATTGTATAAGATTCTGTTATGTCAATATACATTATAATTAACATAATATGCATTTTAATTTTGTGATTAATTTAAACAGATAATTAGCATTATGAACCCATGTATACATTAATGTCCTTGTATTTATATTTTTATTGTTTCTGTGGCTCCAAGAATAGGCCTAAAGAAAAATTTAAGTGATTAAAAATGTTTAATAACCCAAAACATATTAATTAACATGCAGATAGCTAATAAATAATGCTGATTTTTCCCATTGAAAAACATTTTTCGGCCTATTTTTAATGTCCATAAGCTTGATTTGATAATTTTTTTTCCAATATAAGTTAGCATAAATAATATGAGGGTATATGTGTTTTCAGAATTAGTGGTGATGAAGTAAAAACAGATTATTTTAACTTATATTTCGTTAGACAATTTAATACCATTGGTTTTTAAAGTAGGATCTGTTATAAATAAGAGACATCTTGTGAGAAGAGTGCTAAACATAAAGGAATTTAAGTAACTGTTCTTCATGACATACATTTATTAATTTCATTAATTTTTCCAAAATGTGGTACTGATTACTATTCGAAATTTCGTTACTGCATCACTTAATCTTTGAAATACATTTTTATCTATTATGTAATTAGGCCTACCCTTTTTTAGAGCTTGTGAGAAGAGAATATGAATACGAAGAAAATAGAAAGGACCATGAGATGGAGCTTCTAAATTAATATGTTCCTATCTAATTCAGAATACTAATGTTTCTAGCCACAAGAAGAAGTGCATTTGCTACAAAGTAGTAAACACAGTTCTATTACTCACATTCCAAATGTCCACTGATCTCTTCCATTTTGTGTAGTTGTGTTTACATGTTGACTCCAAGATTATGAAGTATGACCTTGTCTTATCAGAATTATTGCTGAGGAGATATGTATAGTGTATACGTAGTAATGCATGCTTCCGTTGCTGACGCAGTATCACTGACTGGTTTATGTGTTAAGGAAATAATCACTTCCCAAACTGCTACACAGTGACCAGACTGCAGCATGGTGTTCTGGTATATTTACAAGTTTTGTTGACTAGCAATCCAGAAACACACCCTTGGGTCAGTTTGTTCACTGAAGTTTTACATTTGTGAATGGTGAGGCCCAGTAGTATTATGAATTGTTTGTATTCAGTGAAACTACTGGGTACATTTGAGAACATTAATGTTTTTTCATGTTTCCATTTTAATTCTAAAGTAACAATTTAAAGCTTTTTTTGTGGTATAATGAAATAGGTTATACCTGTTGTTAGTAGTAGAACAAAATGTTTACTGATGCGTTTTTTTGTGAATAGCCATGTTGTTAGAACTGTCTAGTGAATTTTCTTCATATAGACGTATCTACTTTATTTCATGACAGTTATGTATATAGAGTTCGATATTATGTAATAAAATAGTAACAGTACTTCATGTTTGCGTTTGAAGTAAAAGAAAAATGAGTAAAATGGAAAGTTACTGAATTGATGTGGCATGGATTTGTTCTATGTAACTGGAATAACATGGTGATACATTACGAATTATAGGAGTGTAAAAGATAAACTCTTCACTATAATATACTGTGTATTTTCTGAATATTGCTAGCCCTGTCTTGTCTTGTTTACTTCGCATTTTGAACTGTGGTTATTTGCTGTGATTGTGTTACATTTTTACTATTTGGTGTGTTTGTCTTACATTTTAATTCATTTCTGGTAGATATAAAAGCTGAAAATATTTAAGAATGAAATATAATAAAAATATATGCATGGCAAATAAATAATAGCACAGAAAAGATGCCAATTATAGTGATAGTAATTTTAATATTTATTTTACACAACAATATATATTTTTTTCAATCAAACCATTATTTTCCTAGTTTAACACAAACAATGTAGTTTTGTAGTTTGAGAAATGTCTGGAGATTGAATCAGAATTCGTTTTGATTTCGGGATTATGATTTTTTTGTATTTTACAGACATTGAAACATTGCATGCCACTGTAATAATTTTAGTGTCTAATGTTACGTATATAAGTGCATAGAAATGCTTATTCATTAGAAAATATTTTAGCGAATTTTAATTCATTAGGCCTATTGTATCTTTCATTTTGGGAAGGAATAAAAGTTTTAAACATACTGGTATAGGCAAAATATCAGATGTTTGTGATGGAACACATTTTGAAAATTTGAAGGATTGTAATAAGTTACAATATAGCCATGATGATTGGCGGTATTTTAAAATGTATGTAGAAGTACTTAAATATTTATTTGTTAACCTTAGATCATTATTTATAAAACAGAACAAATTTTCGAAATGCAATAATTCTCTGAGGACACAGTGGTGTATGTTTAGTATATACCTATCACATAATAAATATTTTTTATGTGGTTATCAGTAAACTTTGTAATTAGTTGGAAATTAAAAAAAAAAAGTGATTTAAAAACAACTTTGTCATGTTATTATTGTCTTCTAGAATCCTGGTGATCATATTACCATGAGACATAATTTTGAAGCAAAGGGATAAATATTTTAATTAGAGACCTTATAAATACTAGTTTTATTAAAAAGAAATATTGAAAACGTTCATACAGGGCTTAATTGATTAGCTTACAGTTCATAATATAATAACACAATTTTATTATAATATGTGTTACTGGATCTTCCTGGTTCGTGTTAGGGTAAACTATTCATATAATATATATGTACTATTTCGTATTTATTTGTTCCATCTACTGTTATTAAAAGTAATTATGCTACTGTTATAAACTTTTTGAAGTATAAAGTTCTGGCTTTTATTTTGTACTGAAAATGTAATAGGCATAAGGAAGTGACTTGCTTGGACCTTACCTTATGGTAACACCCATTATACTTTGATAAACATGTGATAACCAATAAGCAGGGAGAATTCCAAATTACTTCTATATTTGTTGTGACAATTTTAACAAGAAGAGCCTTCTATTGATACAGAAAGTGCACTTTAACCTGCAGTATATTGTTGACTGAATAGCACTTGATTAATTGCAGACTGAAACTGCCTTATTTTGTTATGTGCAGTGGACTTTGTTCTGAGAGCATCGTGACCTTTCTTGAGTCAAATATGCAGCTGCTTGTTCGTCTGGTAAGGCCCACTTGATTTGTTTGGGAGTTTCTTAATTCCCTCATATTCTTTTTCACATGAAGTTTTATGTGTGATCTGCATGGATTTGATACTCTGCGCTCTGAGACTTGAATTCACATTTTTATTAATTATGGATTGAAAGTGGCCCTTTTTCTTACAGTTATTATGAGTTTTTCTTGAAGAAAAGTAAGTGATATCTGACACGCATTTTTTTTGTTGCTTCCTGAATGGGTTTGTCTCCATCAGCAATTGACACATTTAACGCTGCACTATCCTTGCTTTACGAGAGAGAAGGTTGTCTTCTTCATGAGTTTGAATTGAAAGTTTGTGTGTGTGTTTTTTTTTACATGTTTCTGTTGTCTCTGAACCTCTTCGTTATTCCAAGGCAGAGTTACGATTGAAATATAACCTTGTCAAGAGAGATTTTAAACAGAGTTTGAATGCTTGAGTTACTTCTAAGTGCATTACATGTACATGAAGAAAATTAGGAAAACATTGAAAGCTATATATGATAGTAATACTTTCAAGTTGATGTATAGTAGAATTGACTGACATTACACGAAACAAAATCGTTTTCAGTTCTTCTCGGTAATAATTGTTAAATTCTTGTGATAGGAAAATAATTTTTTGTTGTGTATCATTAGGTGCCTTTTAAAAATATTCATTTTGTAGGGAAAATTCTATGTTGTTACAGTTTCATATGATCTGTACATTTAACTGAACAAATTTTGACAAACGGTATTATGTGTGTGTTTGTAACTTACTGATTACTGGAACTCTGTGTGTAAGACAGGATTCTGTCATGACAATAGGAATTCATCAGGCTTTATATATTTCATTGAAGTTTGTCTGTAGAACTATGTTCAACTGTGAGTGTGCATGCACACACGCAGTTTTTTTTAGGAGGATATGCATGCCTATGTAACATCATAATTCATATTCTTACGTAGGGGCGCACTGTTAGCCGAATGACTAGAGCATCAGCTTTCCACAATGGTAACCCGGGTTCGAATCCCGGCAGATCCAAGTGGAATTTGTGGTAGACAAAGATGATGTTTGAGGTAAATTTTTGTGATGTAGTCCCATTTTCCCTACTGGTATTCCATAATTGCTCCATTAATCATGATATATGGTGTTACGTAATTCACCTCCTATGGTACATCAAGGGCAACATCTACATGGCAGGCGAAAAACTACAAGTTTCGATGCATTGCTTAATAGATCGGGATGCTTGGGTGATTGACGAAAGTCAAATGTCCATCATTACTTAAAAAAAATATTTTGACATAAAACTTCTAGAAGTAATATATCGAGTAAAAATGGGACTAAATAGGGTCCTTTTGAGAGATCAGGGAGGGGAGTATATATATATATATATATATATATATATATATATAAATGAAAATGAGCAGATGGCACAACATTGCAATGTGTACGATGAAAGAGTAATGGAATGGAGAAAAATTTCCTCCGGCGCCGGGATTTGAACCCGAGTTTTCAGCTCTATGTGCTGATGCTTTATACACTAAGCCACACCGGATACCCACCCCAGCGCCGGACAGAATCATCTCAGTTTAAGTTCCAACTCTTGGGTTCCCTCTAGTGGCCGCCCTTTGCACTTCGTCATAGGATGTCTATGAACGTAGGACTGAAGTCCACATATGTGCTGAGGTGCACTCGTTATGAGTGACTAGTTGGCCGGGATCCGACGGAATAAGCGCCACATATCATATATATTATTTTAATGTACCAAAGTACATATGATATTTCCATGCAGATATTCTGCATCATCATACGATGAAAGAGTAATAGAACGGAGAAAAATTCCCTCTGGCGCCGGGATTTGAACCCGGGTTTTCAGCTCTACATGCTGATGCTTTATCCACTAAGCCACACTGGATACCCGCCCCGGCGCCGGACAGAATCGTCTCAGATTAAGTTCCAACTCTTGGGTTCCCTCTATTGGCCGCCCTTTGCACTACGTCATAGGATGTCTATGAATGTAGGACTGAAGTCCACACATGTGCTGAGGTGCACTCGTTATGAGTGACTAGTTGGCCGGGATCCGACAGAATAAGCACCGTCTTACGCATATCATATATATTATTTTAATGTACCGAAGTACATATGATATTTCCATGCAGATATCCTGCGTCATCATACAATGAAAGAGTAATGGAACGGAGAAAAATTCCCTCTGGCGCCGGGATTTGAACCTGGGTTTTCAGCTCTACGTGCTGATGCTTTATCCACTAAGCCACACCAGATACCCACCCTGGCGCCGGACAGAATCGTCTCAGATTAAGTTCCAACTCTTGGGTTCCCTCTAGTGGCTGCCCTTTGCACTACGTCATAGATGTCTATGAACGTAGGACTGAAGTCCACACATGTGCTGAGGTGCACTCGTTATGAGTGACTAGTTGGCCGGGATCCGACGGAATAAGCGCCATCTTAAATCACCATCTTAAATCACGAAGTGATTTACGCATATCATATATATTATTTTAATGTACCGAACTACATATGATATCTGCATGGAAATATCATATGTACTTCGGTACATTAAAATAATACATATTGCAATGTGTGTTCATGTAACAGTAGCTGTTGAGCTGTAAGACATCATAATTATGTACCTAACTGCACGAAAGTTGGCTATTTTACGACACTTTATCAACTGCTATGGTCATCTAGCATCTGAGTGAGATGAAGGTGATAATGCTAGCAGGCTCGGTCCAGAGTTCAGCACCAAAAGTTACCCAGCATTTGCTCTTAATAGGTTGAGGGAAAACCCTGGAAAAAACCTCAACCAAATAACTTGTCCCAACCAGGATTTGAACATGGACCCCCTCAATTCCACGATCAGGCAGGCTAACTGTTACTCTACAGCAGTGGACTTAGTAACTCAAACTTAATGCTTCACAGAGGGACATTGGTGGCTGTGCATTTCCCTTATGCTCTAGTCTTGCTTCTACATTACTGAATGCATGGTCATCACGACTTTCAATCACATACTTTGTTACTGATTTTCAATAAAATTATCGCCAAACCGTCAATGTTTTGCAACAAATCAGTGAGGACACATTTGTTGGCTGTTTGCTCTAGAAACTCCCATAACGCCACCTCCCCAACATCTCCTATTTTCCTGCAATAGGCATTTCAAAATTCAACTAAAAATGGTACTTTTTTCTCAAAACCCATTCATAAAAGACCTCAGTGATACTACACTTTTTGTTGAACTCACTGCTCTGATTCATCTCTCAAAAGAACTCTTTAGTCCCCTTCCACTCTATATTGTGTTACAGAATACATGACTGATACATCTGGTGAAAAAACTGAAATAGTTAATGACTGCAAAGTGTATTTTCAGTACCTTGAGAATGACCACCTTTTATTTCAAAACTTATCTGCTGGCTTCAACTATATAGATTTGATAGTTCAGTTGAATAAATCTCTGGATATTTGTTTCGTGTCTTCTAGATTTTTTGCAACTTCAAGGAGAGAAATGTTGAGGTATCAGATTGAAAAATGTGAAGCTCGCATTTCTGAAGCAGCTCTAACTACCTATCTTTGCTTTGAAAAGTCGCATCTATAAATTCTCTCAAAACCATTTATTATTCTTTGGTGAATATCTAATCTCATTGTTTTCTTTATCAAAATGGATTCAGAGTTTTGAACGATTGTTATATAATTTTAAATTAACTACTCTGAATTTTTAACTGAGCTATGTAGTTTTCTATTTTGTGTGTGTTATAGACAAATTATTATATAAAAATGATTAAAATAATTAGGTTAGCTAGTGAACTTACTTTCAGAAGGATCACATAAAGGCTTTTGCCAGAGTAACATGAAAGCACTACTTCGCATTTTGATTTCTCCCCCACCAATTCCAACTTAATTTATTGTATTTCATAGATTTACATCAGCATTGTGGCTTTGAGATGTGAAACAAATTATACAAAAATATACAATACATACATAGCAAACTGTTTAATTCAATTTACAAACATAAGCAATTCATTAGTTGAGTAGAAGTTATGAGTACCGTAAAACGGGGTGACTTGATACACCTGGGGGGACTTGATACATTTCATAAGTTCATGTTTTGGAACCGAAATATCAACCTACAAAATGTATTAAAGTCCCCCCAGCATGTCTAGTCTCCCCGTTTTACGGTATGCAGAAATTTTGTTAAATTCTGTTCTGAACCTTTTGCTAGTCAGTATTTCTAAGTTTTAGGAAATCTTTTTACATGATGTTCTTTTGTGCACACCTATTATTCTTACAGATTTCTTTTGTAAAACAAAAACATGTTAAGCTTCAGATGAATTGCCTCATCATATTAATCCATATTTCATTAGGCTATAGAATGAAAGTATGCAAATTATGCCAATTTAAATGTGTTTGTTGTTTAATCAACTGTTCAAAGACAGGTTTTAACCTCAAAAGCGACACCAAAAAAGAAAGAGGCCATCACTCATGATGCAACTAAGCCAGGAGATAACAGAGTAGGGTGGCCATAAGTATGTTTGTATCATAATAAAAGATAAGGATCTTGATGCATAACAGATAAAGCTCAATTTAGGAATAATGTAGTGCATCCATATAAACTTTACTGTTTTGATGAGTTATAATTTCTCTTTGAGAATTAGTCATTATCATCATCAGCCATACAGGTTATAGTCCCAGAAGGACTGTTACGATTCACAAAAGTTTTCAGCCCAACTCTTCGTTGGAGCATAAACTTAAAATTGAAAATTATGATTTTTGTGAGAATTTATATTGGCACCTGTGGCATAATTGTCATGCAATACTCACTTCGAGGGAATGTTTTTGTGCTGAAAACGTACTGGATGACAGATTCTCTGGTTAAAATGCAACAGGCATTTCGAACAATTTGGTGTGCACAATGTTCCAGTCAAGTTAATAATTTTGTCGATAGAAAGCTAGAGACAATTGGCTCACTTCTTAGCAAGATTGGAAAACATAGACCTGCAATACTTTAAGCTTGTGTGGATGTGGAGGCCAGGCATGTTTGGATATTGATGAGACTACAAACTGCGGCCTCTATTCAGGCAGGAGATATACATTTTGAATAGTTCATCAAAGGAAATGTAAACATAATAATTACAGCTAACAAATTAATGTACTGGAGTGCACTATGATCATACTTGCAAGCCTTACTCAGAAACCAAGAATTTCCGAACCCATGTTGATATTACTTACTTATTTACTGGCTTTTAAGGAACCCGGAGGTTCATTGCCACCCTCACATAAGCCCGCCATTGGTCCCTATCTACGTCTCAGCCTCCCTAAAGGTATTTTTCCCTCCTGCCTTCCAACTAACACTCTATATGCATTTCTGGATTCGCCCATACGTGCTACATGCCCTGCCCATCTCAAATGTCTGGATTTAATGTTCCTAATACGTAAAGTGAAGAATACAATGCGTGCAGTTCTGTGTTGTGTAACTTTCTCCATTCTCCTGTAACGTCATCCCTCTTAGCCCCAAATATTTTCCTAAGCACCTTATTCTCAAACACCCTTAACCTATGTTCCTCTCAAAGTGAGAGTCCAAGTTTCACAACCATAAAGAACAACCGGTAATTTAACTGTTTTATAAATTCTAACTTTCAGATTTTTTGACAGCAGACTGGATGATAAAAGCTTTTCAACCGAATAATAGTATGCATTTCCCATATTTATTCTGTGTTTAATTTCCTCCCGAGTATCATTTATATTTGTTACTGTTGCTCCAAGATATTTGAACTTCTCCACCTCTTCAAAAGATAAATTTCCAATTCTTATATTTCCATTTCCTACAATATTCTGGTCACGAGACATAATCATATACTTTATATTTTCGGGGTTTACTTCCAAACTTATCTCTTTACTTGCGTCCTGTAAAATTCCCGTATTTTCCCTAATCGTTTGTGGATTTTCCCCTAACATATTCACGTCATCCTCATAGACAAGCAGCAGATGTACCCCATTCAATTCCAAACCCTCTCTGTTATCCTGGACTTTCCTAATGGCATACTCTAGAGCAAAGTTAAAAAGTAAAGGTGATAGTGCATCTCCTTGCTTTAGTCCACAGTGAATTGGAAAAGCATCTGACAGAAACTGACCTATACGAACTCTGCTGTACGTTCACTGAGACACATTTTAATTAATCGAACTAGTTTCTTCGGAGTACCAAATTCAATAAGAATATCATATAAAACTTCTCTCTTAACCGAGTCATATGCCTTTTTGAAATCTATGAATAACTGATGTACTGTACCCTTATACTCCCATTTTTTTCTCCATTATCTTCGAATACAAAATATCTGGTCAATAGTTGATCTATTACGCCTAAAACCACACTGATGATCCCCAATAATTTCATCTACATATGGAGTTAATCTTCTCAAAAGAATATTAGACAAAATTTTGTACGACGTCAACAAAAGTGATATTCCTCGAAAGTTACTACAGTTAGTCTTGTCCCCCTTCTTAAAAATAGGTACGATTATGGATTCCTTCCATTGTTCTGGTACAATTTCCTTTTCCCAAATAGCAAGTACAAGCTTATAAATTTCGTTAAATAACCCATGTTGATATAACCATTTTTTTCTTCTGTGCATAGGAGGAATTCATACCCTAAGTTTTGTACACTTTTTTTTACACCCTGTATGGATTCATGAGAATTTTAGTGTAATTAGGTCTGTGAAATTCTTCAGTGCTCAGTCCTACTTTATTTAAGTTGAAATTAGAACAGCAGTTGGTATTAGGCTAATGTTTATTTCCTGGTGTGATGTGTTCACTGCATGTGGGCTGATATGCTCTAGAGACATTGACCTTGCCACAGCCTCATTATCATTTATGAGCAGGTGTCTTGTTACAGTTCTGGGATATACTGTTGGTTTCAAGTGTCGTATTAGTGTACTTTAGTTTAGTTTATGTGATCAATTAGTTATTACATTCCATTGAGGGATATTGGGTAAAAAAGCTTTTCAAAAGTACTGTTTTGCCAAATTTTGTGTATGGAATGTGCTGCTGACATCACATATCTTAAAACATTTCACATAGTTTATTGTAAGAATGCCTTTTGCCTGGATTAGAATGTGTAAGTTGTTATGTTTAGTAGCAGTTTACTCTTGGTTTTCCTATGCATTTTTTAGTTCTGGTGTGTATGATGTGCATGTTAATTTTGATAAGATAAACTTATACTAATCAGCTGTGAATATAAATTTATGATAATGCAAATTAATTATAGTCTCTCTTGATGATTTAGTAACATTTTGCGTTGTTTCGTAGAAGTTCGGTGATAAGAGTATTTTTGGGATTCAGCCATAACTTGATAGGAGTTTTATAACAACCTTTTTGCATATACCAAAGTCTCTACATTCAGAATCTTGCAAAAGAATATAGAGTTGTAATTCAATTGATGATTTATTATCTATGCACTGCTAATAGTCAGTATTGCTTACGTAGTTTTTCATTGATATAAGTTAATTTTAGGTTAGGCTATTATTGAAGCTTTATGTAAAACAAGCAGTATTTAAATTCCAATGCATGTAGGTACTCACAGAAAATATTATTTATTTCATAGTTAATATTATTTGTTACATTGATGCAGTATTATTAGACAATATGGTCCTTATGATTTCAGTATTGCTGTTACTAGCTACTGTTTGTTAGTGATTTTACTATTAAGAATTTTTCCTGCTTTTGTAGTTAAATATATTAATTTGTTGGAAAATCACACTAAATGCTTTCTTAACTCATTTCCACCACCAAACAAGGGTATGAATCGTCATAACACTGTTTCTGTCTAAATTAGGGTTTCCCAGCCTTTGTCCATTATGTACCACTTTTTTTTATATCTTAAGTAACACCAGTGCCTACATTCTGAAGGCTATAAAGAGTGTTAGTTGGGAGGCCAGAGGGAGAAAGACCTTTGGGGAGGCCGAGACGTAGATGGGAAGAAAATATTAAAATGGATTTGAGGGAGGTGGGATATGATGATGATAGAGATTGGATTGATCTTGCTCAGGATAGGGACCAATGGCAGGCTTATGTGAGGGCGGCAATGAACCTCCGGGTTCCTTAAAAGCCAGTAATTATAATGGGGAAATATTTTTTAAAAGGCTGAATCTTGTTATGAAAAACAATATATTCATTCTTAATCACTAAATAAGTTATGCAGTTTTATTTTTTAAAATGTGAGTAGAATGGAAGTGACAAAAATATTAATTTGATATTGACATTTGAGCTTGCATCATTGAAACATTTTATTTATATCAGGTCAAGTTTTGATCATTGTTAGCCTGAAGTCTGCCTCTGCATTCAATCAGTTTTGATATTTGTCTTTGACGAAAACAAGCACAAAAAATCCTTGCTCACATAACTATGTTATTGAAAAGAGCACCAACCACTTCAGAGCCTTCTCAGCAAGCTCAGGATAGCCACATCATGCTTTAATCCAAAAACCGGGAAGAGGAAGTTTCTAAAATATGTTTTTCAGTCATAAAATGAAAGTTTGATCATCTATTCTTTTTCTCCATTTATCAGTACTGTTTGCAAAGTGCTTCAGTCATTTGTGAGAGTTATTATTTAAAAAAAGTAAGCAGTGAAGTTTTAAAGGACATTGTGGGAGTAGTTTCTTATGCCACCAGCACGTCAGAGTGTTAAGTATGCAACCCTACACACTTACAGTGACTTGTAATGTGTATGTTTTAATCTTTTTCTCTTTATAATTTTTTTTTTCTCATGCAGCCTTTTCTCGGCAATGTCCCGTCGGCGACTTGCATGTCCACAAATCACACAGCATTTGTGGGATGCCATCAAGATTATACGCAGCCAGCGGCAAGTACCAAATGTGTCTCGAATTACACGTTATATGTCTCGTGTACATGGGGCCAAAGAAGGTGAGTTAAAGTTTACTGATAGTATACTTTGAAAACTGTATTGGTTAATATTGAGCAAAATGATTTTAAATTGATTTTGTTAAGTATTTGAAAAAGTTAATACAGTAATTTAAAATTGAATGATTGTAGCATTTTTATGAAAGAATAAAAACTTCATTTAGAGTATGTTGGATTGAATCGGGATTTTGAAAAAGTGAGCAAGTTATTTCTGAAATTATGAGTAAAAACTGTTATTTACTCACGACATAATGTGGAAATCAATGACTGTAGAAAACTGTTACACTTTTGTATGTAGAAAATGTGTTGAAAGCAAATGTGAAGTGCCATCAGAAAGAAACTGGAATGTACGAGATGCTCAGAATTGGTGCCAGTGCAGCGTGAATGGTTGCAGGATTGAATATTCCTGACCATGATACATCAGTCTGCCAAATAGCATTGAGCTGTGACTCTTACTACACCTGATCTTGTGACATTGTGTCAGTGCTGTGCAGCACTGTGCTGTGTTAGAACGCCGTGGTCCGCACTAATAACAGCCAATCGGCGCACAGCTCCTCGGCTGACTCCTCCCTCTGGCACTATAAATTAAGGAGCTGGGTACCCCCAGATATCATTCAACCCTGAAGATGAGGAAGATGAACATCCACGAAACGTCAGTGGATCACCAACTTATGACCTGGCTGGAAGCCCGAGAAAATTTCGAATATTTAAAATTAACTTGAAAATGGAGCACAGATCAAATGTGAAGCATTGTTTTAATCTTGTGAAATCTGCTGCAGAGCCCATACAAATGCTTCAGGAGGCCTATGGCTACGAAACCATGGGCTGAACTCAATGTTTTGAATGACACTTTAGTTTTACAAAGGGCCAAACATCGCTGATAGACAACAAGAAATCTGGATGATGACATACTAACACAGCTCTGAAAATGTCGAATAAATTGGACAACTTACTTGAGCTGATTATCGAATAACGATTCAAGAAGTTTCTGACATTATTTTTCATTTGGTTGAGCTCAGGCAATCCTCTTCACAGGTGATCTGAACATGTGTTGCATTGCTGTAAAATTCGTCCCCACTCTGTTGTTTGATGATCAAAAGAAGCTTCGTGTCAACATCTGCGGAAATCTCATTCAACTGGCTAATGATGTGCCTACCTTCATGTCAAGGATCATCACAGAAGAGAGTCGTGGGTTTACAACTACGACCCCAAGACCAGATGCTAACGGATGAGCCCACAATCTCCAAAATCCAAGAAGGCAAGAGAAGTCAGGAGTGCAATGTGCCCCATATATGCAATGATTGTCATGTCCAATAGATGGTCTGAGTGGAATTTGTGAATTCGATGCAGACAAGTGGGCCATCCTGCTCAGCCCCGGATAGAACCAAATCCTATGTCGTGGATGAATTGCCTGATAACTTCAGGGGCTCACCTCAGGGGCCTGAGCCCCAAGCTCTTCTGTCTTCATTGGCTGAGAGATGGGCCATCCTGCTTCAACACCTGTTAGAGCCAAGTCCTGTCTGCACACAAGTAGTCTCAGAAGCCCAGAGCCCCAATCTCTTCCTATATCTGTACCATCCCCGAGACTTTACCTCAGCCTATTTTCCCTAATGCAGATGATAGGTGAAATGAGGGGGAGATGGAGATTGTTGATGGAGAGACCTGAGAAACATCCTATGTCACGTCTGTTTTATCCACTACAAATTCCTTGATGACTTGGCTGTGGATCGAACCCGGACCCCATGGACGAAAGACCAGTGTTCTAGCAGCTACAGATGCTGCACCGCAATATGTCATGACAGAAACTATCTCTTGCACCACAGTAATGCTCTTGTACACACAGCCTTCAAAACATGGGATTTTATGGCAAAAAACACCATGATAGTCATCCTACATCCTCTATACTCACTAGATTTAGTCCCTTATAAGACTTCTGTTTTCAAAAATTAAATTTAACTTAAAAGGGCTGTGTTTTGACACTTGAGAACTAGGATGAATCGCAACAGATGCTTCAAGCATTTTGAGACAATTACTTACAGAGAAGGAGCATTTGAGACATAGCAAAAGCTGTGGGACATCTACATCAATGCAGGGACTACTTTTAAGGGGATGGGATCCAAACTTAAATTAAGTAAGTGTTTAAAATTTTATAGGTTTCTTTTTGATGGTACCTCAAATGTATTTCCTTAAGATTTGTTTGGTGTGTGTAATCCCTTTGTCTGCTGAAGCACTTGTGTTTTGGTAATGGTTGTTGTGTTGTTTAGTCAACTGCCCTAATACAGGTTTGAACCCCATAAGTGACACTAGTAAGGCACCACTCATGAGCCAACTAACCCAGGAGATAATGGGGAAGAGTGGTCATTTCCTTTCCTCCCTCCATTACATAGGATTTATTATTGAAGCTATTGAGGGATGATTCAATGACTGAGGGCCAGGTAAAAATTGTGGTACCGAGGCTTGAAAGATGGCCAGGAATACTTTGAAAATGATCCATATTCTGGTAGATTGTCAACAAGCAGAACACTAAAAAATGTTGAACATGTGTAGGCTGCAATAAACGAAAATTGGGATTGACAGAACGAGAATTAGAATTCCACAGACTATTGTTTCAGAGATTTTTGCCAGAGGATCTTAGGCAAATAGTCATGGCAAAACATTGCATCACACAGGTCTGTCATCCTCATACAGGCCAGATTTGGCTCCCAAAGCTAAAAACGCCTTTGAAAGGGAAGAGATTTCAGATCATTGACAAGATAGGAGAACATGGTGAGGTAGCTGAAGAGGACTTTGCAGACTGTTTTGAAAAGCTGAAGAGATGCTGGGGTGAATATATGAGGTCCCAAGGGGAATTACTTTCAAGGGAACTAAGGAATCATTGTCCTAGATAGGCTGCTTTTCTTTTCTTTCTTCTTTTTTATATTAAATGGCTGGAAATTTTCTGGACACGCCTTGTGTAATGCGTATATAATTGTTGGGAAAGATTATCTAAATTAGGCTAGTTTTATTTAGTATTTTAAGGTAAATTAACATGAGGGACGAGTAGGGAGAAAAGGAAAAGGGAAGGAAGAATGGGTGGGATGAAGTACTTGACATTGATATAACTTAGGCATATGTGACTGCTACAATGCTCTGACCAATTTATGTGAGATGTTATAAAATAGGAGACCATGTTGGAAATGATGAAGATAAATAAAAGAAAGGTGTTACCTATACAGGAATTGAATTTGTGCCCTTGCAGTCCAATGTTGGTTTTCCTTTTGACTGAGTTAACTGTATTGTTTTTTCTTTTCTTGTGATTAGTTAGTGTCATTGTTGCACGCAGTCTGCGAGATAGATTATTGTAGCACCGACCAGGTTAGGTCCTTGTTTATTTTCAGTATTATAATCTTATTTTCTAAAAATTAATTATATATGAAATTTGTAGTATGTAAGATAGATTGTTATAAATACAGCACAGACCGGGATAGGCTTTTGTTTATATTACGTATTATAATCTTCTTCTTCTTCTTCTTCTTCTTCTTCTTCTTCTTCTTCCCCAGGTATTAAGCCATATGGCCTGTTACGATCTCACAGTTGAATTTTCAACTCAGCGTTTCATTGGACAATCTAGAGAGCTCATCCCGTTCGGATGATTAGTGAAACATGGCTTTTGGGATTCTATTTATACACATGCAATGCAGATGATTTATTCATTTATTTTGTAAAAATTAATGTTACATTAAATTTATTTTGCATTTAGATGAAGTACGGCGACAATTAAACCATTGTGTTAGAGATGGCTTGATACGGCTCATCAAGAGGATGGGATATAAAGGATCCAAAATAGGTGTCGAGCAGGAAGGCTATAGACTACCACAAGATACGGTGAGAACTAATGTTAATGTTGTTGTTCCTGCAATAACTCCTATGTGACATATTTATCGATTTTCAGATTTTTGCTCTATTAAATAACTTAAATAGTGATACGGCAAATAATAAAATCTCTTATATGTAATTATATTTCTTCCTTTCGAAAATTAAGAATTCATAGTCTCCTATGTACTACTGCCATAGAATGAATAAATGTGTTTTTCTTCCTACTGAACAATTTTATATTTTGCACATAGGAGTTATTGCAGGAACAATGACGATATGTTAGTAATATAAGACCTAATGCACACTGGAAAACATTCTTTCACAACATATCACAGCTGTTAAAATATTTAGGTTCTATTGTGATACAGAGTTATGATGTTACAAAATCTTGTTTTGCAATTTGTTTATCAGTAATATCTCATATCCACAGTAGTAAATGTGTGTTTTATACTTATTTTAATGAGGCGACATCTACAGTTCCAAATTAGAATATGATGAGGTATTTGGAACATACAATGGCCTGTGGTTCATTTTGCCTTACATGAATCTATATTCATGGAAATAGTATGGAACAAATTTAATTAATGTCATGTAATAATTGTTACTCTCGGGAGTGGGCTCGATTCCTGCTTGGGTTTGATTACCTGGTTGGTTTTTCCGAGGTTTTTTCCAAATGTAAAGTGAATGTCTTCAGTCTCATCTTGCCAAATACTAACTCACTATTACCATTGACGATGAATAATGTAGTAGTTGATACAGCATTAAAATACCAACTAAAAAAATTGATGTTACAACAGAAAGAATAGAATTCTTCCAAAAAGAGAAAATCCTTCTTTTTTTTCTGGGAGTTATACAACAGTCATTGAACTATATCGAATGTAAATTTAAAATATTTTGTGCGAGATCGTGCGTATTTGCTTGCTTTCCGCACACAACCAATACGCGGTAAGTGTGAAATACCACATTCAGTATTCCCAACGCAACACACATAACAATTTCCCTATTCTTACCGCTTAAGCATCATATTCATTTTACTGCTTTAGGCTTTTAACATATTATTTTTAAAGATGTTCAATATAGTAATAATTATAAATTGGAAACTTACCACTGCAATTTCACCTAAATTGCACTGTTAATTATTGTTTTTAAATATTTGCAAAAATTAAGTAAACTCTACAACACCACTAAAGTTACTGCATTTGTAATGCAAGTAACATTAAGGAAGCCGTGAAAAAATCAACAAGATTCCAGACTCATCATAGACTGGGGGAAAAAAGAGACAGACGTATATCACGGCCTGCTGCAGTATAGTAAACACAGAAAACATATTATAGGAATAATGTTGAAGATAGATATATTTGTTTTCCAAAGTTGCCGTCATTGAACAGAAACCAAGATGGAGATTTCATTGCAACTAATTAGAAATTCCTCTTTCAGGTATGTAATAAACGATCTTCGCACAAAATAATGTACGATACACGAGCGATATGTCTGTTTTCATGTTCTCGGAAATTAAAAAAGCTCAACTACGTTTCACTTTTTCAATCTTTTCCTCGAACATGAAAACGTCAACATACCGGTCTTGTAACGCATATTACTATTATCTGGGCCTTTTGTTGTAGTTGGAGAAGGATGGCCATGACTGGTACTGCTTTGAGTGCCATGCAGGCGGTGATGTAATTTGCTGTACTAGCTGTCATCGTGTGTATCATGTATCATGCCTTGCCAAGGAGGAGGTGCTACAAGAAGATGTCAAGAATACTTTTGTATGTCCTGTGTGCAAGGTACGTTCTTAGATGTACAGCCATGAGTTGTTATGTACTCCCTCTACAACCATTAACATTACAAGAATAATGTTTTACAAACCCATTTTAATGTTTCATATTCTTTCATCCAGATATCCACATAGCTTGTGGTTGTACTGTATCATAAAACTTCTCTGTGATACCAAATATAGGAAACCTGATTTTATTCATGTAAGACAAAAAATGTAGATACAGTGAAACCTGTTCAAATTGGAACCAGAATAATCTGGAATCCTGTCTATTTCGGAACAATTCATTGATTCTGGCGAAATTCATATGTATTATGTGTAATTTTTTCTGAATAAAACGGAAACTGTCTGCTACTGTTCAAAATGGAAATAATATTTTCGACACACTACTGTATAATGTAAACTATATTTTGAAACAGTATGTGCTTTCAAGGAATGTACGAAATACGTAGGTCACTAAGATAAAAACAAGTTTTCTTTGCAAAATTTTTGAGGGTGCGAGGGTGTGTTGGCCTGGTGGTCATAAATTTTATTACCCTATTGACTAGGTAGACGAGTCCCTTCAAAGAAATTCAATGCGTCACCCCTATATACTGTCGTAGCTGAGTAGAACGCAAGTCTATTAGTGATTTCGTGATGAAAAAAAGTTGCGTAAAAATTTTGCACTATCATTGATTGATGAAGTAGAAGTTATCGAGGAAAATTAGAAACGGAGCGTATGGAAAATTATGTTGAAATTTAGGAATAGAAAACTCAGGTGTAACTTAACACTTTCAAAAATAAAAGCTGTGTCATGAGTGAGTGGCTTGCGGTCAATAATGTTGACATAAAAGGAAACAGAAAACAATTGGTTACATAGAAATAAATGAACTGTTGTGGGAGTGGATTCTTCTTGCCCTCTCAAAGATAATGCCAATTTCTGGATCTATTCTGCAATGCAAACCCTTGAACTGGAAAAGAAATAAGATAATCCAGAATTCAAGGCTTCTAATGAATGGCTCCTAGTCCAATTAAATAATGTGTTGTGATATACAGTACAGTATTATAGTATAGGGTTAGATATTAAATTTAGTGTAATTAATAAACTTTACAGTGTTTAATGAGTGAGTTACGATACAATTTATACAGGAAATGAGATTTTCATCAAGATCATTCACCAATTAAATAAGCGACAGGAAGCTGATTTAATCAGTAGTGTTAAACGGAATATTTTGTAATTCCTACAATTTGTGGCATGCCATTTTGTTTTTCATTTACACAAATGATAAAATATTCCATTTTAACTTCACACCTGAATAACACGGAAACCTGTCCACAACGGAAAAAAAAGTAGGACCATGTCACTTCCGTCTTGAACAGGTTTCACTGTATTAATTAAATCTACATACTTCATTTGTTATATATGCAGTGGGCGAGTTCATAAATTCATCAAAATGTTCATCGATGGCATTATAATATTCAGCAAAGCGTTTATAAAAAGAACAATGAACTACATCATAAATTCACCAAACTGTCTTTTAATTCCTGATGGATCTTAGATGGAATCAATCGTTTGGAATCAGATCCATCAAATAGTGAGGACGATGTTTCTTATGAATAGTTTTGTGAAGTTATTTGAGGTTAAGTTAAAATGGGATATATTTTAGTGAAAAAACTATATTCATTTTCAGAGTCAAACAGTGAGAGGGACAACGAATTATTGATGATAAATGCAGTTTGTTAAGAAAAGCGCATCAAGACACAAAATAACATTAAGAATGTTGTCAATAAATGAATGAATGAAAGAATATAATATTTAAGAATGGTATGCATTCATTTATTATAAATATGCATGGTAGGACACAATTGTTGATTGATTTGTGATACCAAGCACTTGACATCTAAGTCATTGATTCTTCTCAGCTGGTCTTCTCTGCTTAATTGGTACACATTTGTAATTTGAGTGTATTGGTGTGAGTATTGTACATACTATAAATGTTGGTCAAGATTTTTATTCTATGAAAGAGGACTGCCTTTTGCTTTGCTGTAAACACACAGTTTTATCCGAAGCTTAGAATTTAATGTAAAACATATTAATTTTGAGACTGGAAAAAATTACTACCATATTTAAAAAACATGTTTTAATGGCATTCAACAGTTCAGTTTTATATTGTGTTACTAATGCTACCCATTGATCTCCAATGGCACATCCTTTCTCTCTGCAGAAATATGCCTTTGTTCATTATAAATTTCACTTGGACTTTCTGGGTTTTGAATTTGGGTCTCCATCATGGAAAATTAGCCATTTGACTAACAGTACATATAGAAATAAATTCGATAAAAGTTTGTTTTTCTATATATTGATATGTGTGACTTATTTGATAATTTTATGCTTCAGAAAGTCATTGTTCTGAAACTTTTGTTCACTTAGATGCTGGAAACACAAATTGATGACAAATTGAAGCTCAAACGTCGACAGTTGAACCATCTTTTGGGTTTTACATGTGTCCGTCTAAAAGAGAGAGTGAGTACATAGAAATAAATTAGTTTATGTAAGAATGTTATTATATCATTAGAATATTTGTATTAACAATGTTACATTATCAGATTACATCCTTAATTGAGCTTTAGTGTGGATGTCCATGTCTAGTTCCTTATTTGCTGATAGCTAGGAACCTGAAAATTTCGCATTTGCGAAATCCGCAAATTTTTTAAATGTGGAGTAAGTATTTTTTTCATCTGTAAGGTGATTTAGCATGATTTTCTAACAAAATTGGAAGTGCGAAAAATGCAGATTTCCTATCAAATTGTGAAATCATGAGAAAAATGCTATTTAATAACGATTTATCAGTAAAATGCTATTTTTCTAGTGAAAAGCGCACAAAATTAAAGGCATTTCTTAAATACTCAAAACATGTCGATCGATTATCTCTTAATCAATTAATGTCTGCTTGAGTCAATAAATTTCATATATTGATAATGAAGGTTAGATGATTGCCAAATATGTGTGTGTATATAAATATATATATATATATATATATATATATATATATATATATATATATAATTTGAACTGGTAATGGAAATTACGGGAAAAGGGCTGAACGGATTTTAATAAATGACCCCTCATTTTGAAGCTTGGAACCCAAAGTTTTTCGGAAAAATAGTAGTTTTCAGTGAAATATCAATTTTCCTACATTATTTTCCTATTTTCCAAAATCAATCTTTCTTCATTTTTGAGAACTAATTGCATTTCAGCACGGCCGTGATTTCAGAATAAAACAAAACACACACTACAAAAAACAGTACCTATTACACGGAGGCCATGACCTGCAGGATTGCTGACATAATATTATTTAGAGTTCAAATTCAATTGGTTATTAAAAATTTTAAGACTTGCTGAAAGTAATTTACAGGTCTGATTTTGCGGTGTGTAATTTTCTGAGTACAGCTGTGTATTGGATATTGAAATCTACAAAACTTGAGGTGGTTTGATGACATTATTACCATTAGAAATTAAATTTCGTTACAGTTAATGCCATGATGTGACTATTTTTCTTTAATTATACATATTAATGCTATACTGATATGAAAGTGAAACGTTTTGGGGTTATATAAGTAGATATAGAGAATGTGTTAAATTAGATCTTCATTTCCATAATTTACTGAATTGCGGCTATTATATAATATAAACTACAAAACTTACGTAAGATAATATTGTTATTAAAAATCAAATATTTTTATAGTTATTATCAAGTGGGGTTGGGTCTTTTTCATATACTTAATGGCGGTGTGGTGTAGATAAGTAGGCCTACTTATATTCTCTTCGGTATTGGCTCGAGAAAGCGCAAAAATTACAGTTCCTAAGGAAAGGCGGTGTTACTTACTGACAAAATAAGAGGCCTACAAAATTTTGTAGTCTCTCGATCATTTCAGCAAGATCTCTTAGCAAGATAAAATGATTTTACCTCTACATTTCAAGCTCTACATGCAGCAGCTATACCAAGATGCTATGTCTATTGTTCAAAAGCATAGCAAACCTGACTTTTACAATCCACAATGACCTGAAATAGCTATTGCTTTACTCCCACATGAAAAACCCACTGATCGCCCTGACATTGTTACTTGCGTTTTCGCGTTGAAACTCAAGATATATAGGATACATAGTTCAAGAAATAGTATTTGGCATAAAAACCATTCAGAGGGAGTATGTTTCTTTATTATGGAAGCAAATAGCTTTCAAAATACCTGGTATTTTTCATTCAAAATAAATCTGAAAAAATTTCATTTGAACTTCTAATGAACTTAGTTTGCAGCATTTGCTGCACAAGCCACTAGTATATATATATATACATACGAGGGGAATCCAGGAAATAACGACCGTTTTGTTGTAATAATTAAAAAAAAAAAAATATTTATTTGAAAAAACAAAGTCTGTTACATAACTGAAGCTTCCTTTACTTCTCTACATAATCACCACCTACATTTAAACATTTGTCGTATCTGTTCACTAGCTTTAGAATTCCCGTGTTATACTCCTCTGCCGCCAGTTCATTAAGCCAGGTGTTCACTGTCTTCTTCAACTCTTCATCACATCCAAAACGATCCCAAAAGACAGTAGCCATGACTTTTTGTGTTGAGAGAGTCTGTTTGAATTTTCTCGGTTTCTTGGGTGATGAGGGATGATGCCACTGACGTGATTGGCGCTTGGTCTCTGGGGTGTTGTGAGACACCCAGGTCTCATCACCAGTCACAATTTGATCAAGAAAGGCGTCTCCATCTGTGTGATATCGCATCAAGAATGTCAATGCTGAGGCCATTCTCTGAGTTTTGTGTTGGTCACTCAGTTGCCGTGGAACCCATCGTGCACAGATTTTGTGGTAGCCAAGATGTTGCGATACAATTTCACCAAGCAAAGAACGAAAAATGTCAGGAAAGGCAATATGCAATTCGTCGAGTGATGTGCGCCTGTCTTGCAAGATTCTGTCGTTCACTTTAGTCTTCAGGTCTTCTGTGATGAGTGATGGGCGTCCGGGTCGAGTTTCATTGTGGACATTTGTTCGCCCATTGTTGAACATTTCGCACCATTTTCTCACATTTCTTTCATTCATTACAGTATCACCATACACTTCTTTCAATTGCCGGTAAATTTCTGCAGGTTTCAAATGTCGGGCATTCAAAAATCGAATCACACTCCTCACCTCACAGTCGGCGGGATTATCAATCACGTCGTTCATTTTGAAGTAACACAAAATGCACAATGGCGACTTGTTGCAACCAGTACTCACAACATTATGAGAACACATGTTAAGGAAGCCAGTTGACCTTCAAACAAGGAAGGGGAATCAGCTGCGCAGCGGGTATGCGCGAATGGCGGTCGTTATTTCCTGGACCCCCCTCGTGTATATATATATATATATCGATTATCAAGTTGTATATTCGATATGGGCTTGGCTGAAATGCATTGCGTCAGTGTACTTGGGCATTTGATTTTGAGATCGCAGCAGAGTTGGTTGATTATCCTAGTTATATTGGCAGAGTTGGTTGAATTTGTGAGACACATGCTCCTTCGTAAAATGGGCTAACAACTATAACTGCTCATGACAGCAGTATTCATTCCAGGGACTCTATGCTTCAGATGCTAAGATAATTTTTTTGTAAATTCTGCAGTTGCTGCGTTAGAGAATAAAGCATTTTCAGAATGTTGTTTGCTAGTACTGTGGACACCATCAAACAATGTTGACAATGAACGTGTTTTATCACAGTATGGTGCTGTTGTTTCAGACAGACGATGTAATTTGAAAGAGGAAAATGCTGAACTGTTCACAATGTTATCTTTTGAGAAATGAAAGGTAGAATGCACAAAGTTTCCTTTGGAAAAAAAGTAAATGCTAATTTCAGAAAAATAGATGATAATCTTGAGAAAAATAGATGCTAATTTTGATGAAATTATATGCTAAAAATTCAGGTTCCTACTGACAGCATTTGAGCAAATGGGAAATTCAGAATGGATAAAGAGCTGATGTTTCCTGCTTTTTGTTATGTGAGTTGGTATTACTAGATACTTAGAGGACTTTATTTTGTTAAACTGTTGATCACAACTGTTTCGTGAAAGATATTTACTAGATTGAACATTCCATTACATGTAACAGAATTCTTGTGTTGATTCTGAATTCACTTTTTCATTATGAATGTACATCATCTCAAGCCTGTATTGGAAAGCTAGAAGAAAATTAGTGTAAAAACCAAAATCTCGGCCATTAGAAAGAAGAAGAAAATTTGTTAATATTTTTTATAATGGTTTGTTTTTTTTACATTATTTGTAGTGGATGCATACATTTGGAGAACATTATTACTGTTGTTTACTTAACCCTGCTATTTGTTAGATCTGCTTGCATGGTGTGGTTGAAGTGTTTTATTTCTGATGTAAATGCATCTATATGAATAAATACATTATCTTTTTTGTGATATAATGTTAGAGTGACATGGATGAATTTTGCTTGTTGTCCTTTCTCATTATTTATTTTACAATTCCTAAACCTCTATATAATGTAGGCCTTCTGGTTTGCCTTCTTTCAAAGGAAGTCAAGTTAAGGAATTTATAGCACTTCGTTATCCTCAGTGGTTAAATAATTTCCTAGCCTGTGGACTCAAATATTGTGGTTTCAAATCTGACCAAGACCAGAGGCATTTTTGGAAGAAGAAATTGGAAGTGGAGATTTCTCTGGGAGAGCAATCTTAGATTGCATTTCATGTCGCACCATTTGATCAATTGAGGCGGTTAGAAGCAAAGGGCTGTAAGTGACATTTCTAAAAAAAATGATATAAGTGCATCCAGGGCAAACTAAAGCATTTAAAATTTCAGTGATAAAGGGATATATCGAATAACTCTTCTCGGGTTCTGCCAGGTGAGTTGGAGATTTGCTTCCAAGCTTTTGACAGCTAGCTCTGCCATCTTCTTCAGGGAATGAAGTGATGTAGAACCATGTCTAGCCGGTATGTATGCAGTAGTAGGGCTTCCCGCTGCGGGCCAATCAGAAGCTAGTTCCTAGTCCCGACCGCCAGGCGCATTCTGGTTGGTGGAAGCGGTAGCCAATCAGGAGGTACTTGCTGGTCCCGATTGTCTGCCGTGTGCTGGTGATCTAAGCGTATTGAAGGCAGGTTTCCATGCTGTACTCAGCTGTAGACCCCCGTCTCTGTTGAAATTATTGCCATCTAGCTGGATTTTGGATTTTGATGGCTTCCTTGATAACCAAGCCCCAGTAACCTGATGTCTTGTCCAAGATGGTGGTGGCGCTGAAATCTATCTTGTGACCAGTTTCTAGGCTGTGTTGGGCTACTGCAGACTTATCGGGGTAATACTTCACAAGATAGATTTTGGCGCCACCACCATCTTGGACAAGACATCAGGTTACTGGGACTTGGTTATCAAGGAAGCCATCGAAATCCAGCTAGATGGCAATAATTTCAACAGAAATGGGGGTCTACAGCTGAGTACAGCATGGAAACCTGCCATCAATATGCTTAGACCACCAGCACACGGCAGACAGTCGGGACCAGCAAGTAGCTCCTGATTGGCTACCGCTTCCACCAATCACAATGCGCCTGACGGTCGGGACTAGGAACTAGCTCCTGATTGGCTCGCAGCGGGAAGCCGTACTATTGCATATATACTGGCTAGACATGGTCCCACATCACTTCATCCCTGAAGAAGATGGCAGAGCTAGCCGTCGAAAGCTTGGAAGCTAATCTCCAACTCACCTGGCTGAGAACCCGAGAAGAGTTATTCTACATCAAATGCGGGGAAAGCCTCAAGTCATACAAGGGATATATCTTTTAACCACATTGCACATTAACATTTAAAATTAAAAACACGGAATTTACGAATGCTTAGTAACTTTTAATCACATTCTATGGAAAATAACGTAAGTGCACTTACACCCCTTTGCTTCTGACCGCCTCAATTAATGTTAAGAACAAAATTCTGACAAAGGTTACTATATTGTTCACACATAGTTCCTACTTTCGTTGCAGTTGGCTGTATAAATTATCTACTGCATACACATGCCCTCTCATATCTAGAAGTAGCAACTATGTAAGAATTTGCTAGCTATTCTCGATGTTGCAGATACTGCGAGATTCAAGACCTTTCAGATCTCTGTGGATATTTTGTAATTCGTCGATAATGTCTGGACATGTGTTATAAGAAGTAATAGTAACTTGGTCTTTGGTATAATTTGGATCCACGAACTTCAAGCGTAGTATGCATTATTACTTCAGAGAACAATGTTACCTCTGAAAAAGTTAGCTCATTTTGTTATTTATTTTCAGCTTCCTGCTACCATCACAGATCGGCAAGTTCCAAGTAAGAATTCGTTCATATCAGATCGGTCAGCAGTGTTGAACCAGCTGGCCCAGCAGAGGAGAGTCAGCAGTGGCTCCATTCCAAGTGATCAGCCAGGATTTTTTAACTGGGTGACAGATGAAAGTGACTTATGGCGTGTAGACTACCTTATCTACAGACCAATGGATCTTCGCACAATGGAGGAGAAGGCTTCCAATAACAAGTACCGCAGCCTGCAAGAGTTCCGTGCTGATGCAGAGACCATTGTACACAACGTTGTCATTTACCATGGAGGTGGAGTATCACATTATGGAGCAAATGTGTAAACTCCTATTTCATTAATATTCGATATTTTTTATTAACACCTTTCTTGAATTGTCTATTTTGTATTAATAATTACTAACAAATGAGTTTTGCATCTTTCTCATCATAAATTGGCATGAATGTTACATGTTCTTTCTAAAAGTCTAATGGCCGGTTTCATCAACCTCTGTTAAATATACTATAACAAGAGTTTTACTAACAAACATTTAATTTTTTAACAATCATTTAAATATAATGCATTTCACCAGTAGTTGTTTGGGTTTTGTTAACAAAACTCTTGTTAAATCATATTTTTCATCTTGGAACAATATCGTGCTGTTATGAAGATTACTCTTTTCATTAGTGGTTTTTTTATATGACTCTGATTTGAATTGTTTATACGGTATTTTGTAGTCTGTGTTATTTGGTGTTAATAAATGCTTCTTCAAAGGATAACCATTGTCACCTAAGAGATTTCCGATTTTGTATTTTGATGTGGGAATTATTAAATATAGTATTATCATGTGCAGACCCTTACCAACGGGCAACAATATCTCTTGTTAACAGATTGGCATCACATATAGTTTACACATTTACTGAAAAATATTTTTTTCGATTGCGAAATATTTCATCCAAATTACCCCCAGGCGTTTGGATTTTAACATGAGTGCAGTCTGTTGCACCCAAAACTCCTGGAAAGTTTGCTATATTATATAAATCTTGAATAATTTCAGCACGATATACTTCCCTCGGAAATACAATATTGTGGCCTCAAACTAGCAATGGTAGCAGATCCACTTAACATTCGACTTGCAGTTGCCTTTGAAATGCCTACAGTATTCCCAATAGTAAAATCTTAAACCAATGAGTAATTTAATTGCTGCATTGGAGTTAGTGGTAGGTTTTTGTCAGTTGGATATTCTAACCTGTCTTATATTTTTTGTAACACTTTTGCTGGAACTATTTTAGGTATTCTATATCTCTCAAGAAACTTTTATTCAGATAACCTAAGATAATCATTTCGTCTTGGCATAATTCCTTCTTTTCTTTCACTATTTAAATAATCAGCATATAACAATTGTACTTGGCAAATATGTACTCTAGCTACCAATTTTAACAGTAACTTAAAATTTAAGTGATGAATAATGAGCATTTAAACTAATGGGAGATTTAAACAGTTGTTAACCTTGACAGAAGTTGATGAAACGACATCTTTGTTAAATCTTCAGTTAAAATCACTGTAACAGTTACTTAGACTTTGACGGTTGTTGATGAAACTGGCCATTTATTTAGTAATGGTTTTTCTGTGGCTTTAGGCCTATTGTGTCCGACTATTCCTACTGAGGTGGAAGTCTGTTACATTAAATTAATATTTGAGGAGAAAAATTTGCTCCAGCGCCGGGGATTGAACCCGGGTCTCTTGGTTCTATGTACCAAGCGCTCTGACCACTGAGCTACTCTGAATTCAATCCACAGCACCGGACTGAACTCTCCTCCTTCAGTGTTTTTCTTTGTGGCCGGACCCCAAGTTAGGCATATACGTTGACGCTTTATGTCCAAGTCAACTGCCATTATACAAGGGGCGCACTCAACTGAGTGACTGTTTGGCCGGGATTCCGCAGTTAAGTGCACAATAATCTGTACAGAAATATGCACTGCTAACTATGAGAATATTAAAGATATTTTTTATCTTCTTTTTTAATATTCTGTTACATTAATTTTATCCCGTTCCATACATGTCCTAGACGACAGTATAATTTTTGGTTTACAGGATGGGTGGGAAGTAACTCCCTATTGTAATATGGTTATAAATCTGTTAGTATTTATTCTATTTGACTGGAACAAATTTTGCTTTGTAGTTTAACATGGTAGGAGTCCTATGGATTAACTTAAAACTCCACATATGCTCCAGCATTTTCCACTAATGTTCGTAACCGGCGAGAGATACTTTCAGTTGACTTGTGCAGGAATTCCTGTGGTATGTTATTGAGGACTTGGCGTAGACGATCTTCCAGTTCATCCAGAGTTCGTGGTTTGGTGCGATAAACTTCTTCCTTCGCCCAACCCCACAAAAAGAAGTCACACGTGGTGAGGTCGGGACTCCGTGCTAGCCACTCATGCGGACCACAGCGACCCAACCAACGTCCTGGGAAATGTCAGTCTAACCAGTCACGGACGTTGAGTGCAAAATGTGGTGGGGCTCCATCTTGCATCCAAATTAGGCCATTGATATTATCCCAGGTGGAAACAATTGGCCAAATTCATCTTCCAACATGGCTAGGTACCGTTCAGAGTTCATGGTGTCTCGAAGAATGAACGGACCCACAAGTTTGTTGGATGTAATGCCACACCAAACTGTGACCTTAGGGCGGCTTTGAGACTTTTCAACTGTTGCCCCTGGATCATGCTGTGCCCAGTAGTGACAATTGTGACGGTTCACAAACCCTCCAACATGAAAAATTGCTTCGTCGCTCCAAATGATATTCTCGAACAACTGGGGCCAGTTCCATACCAACCTAGCATAAGTTCACCATATTCCATTCGATGGTCACAATCTTCCGGCGATAGCTGTTGACAGTAATGTGGCTTCCACGGCCGGAAATTTAATTCTTTTTCCAGCACAGTTCTGATTGTGTGTCGGGAGAGACCACTTTCACGACTGGCTTGTCGTGTTGATTTTTGTGGACTTCTGGTGAACATTTCCTCAACCCTTCGCACATTTTCGTCTGACCTGGATGTTGAGGGACGGCCGCTTCTACGAATATCCGCCACAGATCCTGTGGTCATCAGTTTAGCATGACAGTTCTTGATTGTCTTTGCATCCAGTGTAGCGCGAGGCCCATGCTCTGCACCTGCACAACAGAACGCCAGACTTTATAGCGGGCGGCAACCTGAGCTCTCTCCTGCACTGTGATGCTGTCAGCCATTACAGATCACGTTCTACCACTGTAAAGAAAGCATGTATTAAGTTTCATAAAAAAATATTAATATATACAAAAGTTATAAGCACATTACAATAAGGAGTTACTTCCCACCCACCCTGTAGTTCAAGATATCCAAAACTTAAGATGTCAGCATGATTATAAAGGATATTGGATCTTGGGATTAGTATATTACACTAAACTGTTATTGTTTAAGATCATTTGCTTGAAATACACCTCAAAGTAGTGTATATTAATTTACAATATGTACAGTAGAACCCCATTTATCTGAACTAGAGGGGGCGGAGGAATTTTGGATCACATATTTTTTCGGTTAATTCATGGGTACTATTTTCAGCAGTACATTAACAACTGTAGCACCTACGGCATTGTGGAAGTGAAGGCACATCTTTCATTCAGCCATAGCTGGTTCCACAGTTCTTACTTTCTTTGCCATGTAGGAATGCGGGTCGCTGCGTTGAGAGAGACAGAGATATAGATTGCGAGCTTGCAATGTCTTATGCATACTCGAGTGATAACTGTAGGATTTTAAATCAGGGCATTGAAATTGAATGAAATTATGAAATAAAATCATATATTTGAACGTGTAAATTCAGTATTAGTCTGCAATAGTTGTTGAAATAATAAGGAATCTAATAATTCACTAGCTCTTTATGTACAATTATGTGGTTATATCACTTATCTGTTATATATGACTTAAAAAGTGTATTTAAATTTAAAGTGAGGAAAAATATAGTATGTATTTTTACTCCACTGTTTCGATTAAACGAAATTCAGTTAAGCAGGGTTTTGCTTTATATGATAAACTCCTATTTTAAGATGTATAGAGAGATATTTAAAAGAATATCTCCAGAAATTATTGTCCAATGAAGTTTACAGTAGGGAAACTTGTTGATAAAACGTGAAAAACTGGGTCATTTGTTTCTATAATAAAGTGTGAGAAACTGGGTCACTTTTCATAAAGAACGAATATCAGTAAAAAATGTGCTAAGGGAAAAAAAATGCTGATGAGACTGAGCGAGATTAAATCAGTCACATTGCAAATCTTTAAATTAGCACAACAGTTTAATTTTGCATATTTTGATAGCTTACATTACTTTCATTGATGTTGCTGATGACCATTGAAGCTTACTACATAAGATAACTCTTCACATTACAGTGCATAGCATTCTGGCTGACATGGCAAGACAAATGTTGCGGGACTGCATATATGACTTGCAAGAAATTCGACAATGTCGTGATTGCTATCGGGTCTCCAATGAAAAAACGGATAAGCATTGGTTTTGTCAGCCTTGTCGCCCACCACATCAACTTGTGTATGCCAAGCAGAAAGGTTTCCCATATTGGCCTGCGAAGGTAGGTTATTTAGTAGAAGTGTCTTGGATAATAGGTCATTAATAGTACATTATGCAATGAGCCTATAATGATAGTAATTAAGAAGCGAGTATGGATGTTTATGAAACGAGCGCAAGCGAGTTTCATAATTTTCATACGAGCTTCTTAATTACCATTATAGGCGAGTTTCATACGACTTTTTATGCTCGACCATATTTCTAACTTGAAATTATTCATTTTATTTGTATCTAACTGACCTTGAGCAATACCTCGTAAATTGTGAGATGTGCGCAGACGCGAAAGTATTGATTTTTTCCGAGGAACAGATGTCCACATTGACCTTGATAGCCTATAAGAACCTACAGAGTAAACTAAATATTAACTTTGATATAACATTGAAATTAAATTAGACATTGAAAAACGAGATGACAAATTGAATTTACTTGAATATTATTTACAATTAACGCTAATTATTATAGTAACAGAACATAACCTTCTGCGACAGTATTGGATTTCCAGCCTCCATGACTTTTCGCTAATTCTCTTTCGATTGTATATCCGAGAATAATCGATACTTGCAGTTTTATAATGGTACAAAGCTGACTTGTCATTGGCTGAATATCTGTAAGCTGACTTGTCATTGGCTGAACACCTGTACTTTAATGAGTAGGTGTACTTTAATGACATGCATTAAAAGACTGCTACCAGGTGTATAATTACTACATTTCGGCATGGTCGAGCATAAAGCAACATACAAATAGGAATGTTATTGTTAAGATGATAAAGAACTGAATTGTTGTGGAACATAATGAAACATATAATAAAGAAGTATGTGTCTTCATGAAATTGATTTTTTCCTGTTCCCCTCTGTGCACTTATCCATCCACATAAATTATTGTAACCTTACCGGTACCTTCATAATAATAATAATAATAATAATAATAATAATAATAATAATAATAATAATAATCTTCTTCTTCTTCAGCTACAGGGATTAGGCCTATTGGGCTATTCCGTCTTCAAGGTTTAAATCATCTGTCCATCTTATTTTCGGTCTTCCGACATTACTATATCCTGTTGGTACATAATCCATAATTTGTTTTGGTAATCTATCATTAGTCATTCTTATAATATGTTGGTACCAATTTTGTTTCTGATTTTTAATCTTTTCTTCTAAATTAAAAATATTTAATAATTGTCCGGTATTTTCATTTCTTTGATGATTCAATAAAGTATAACCGGCAACACCTCGTAGAAACTTCATTTCACTTACTTGAATTTTTCTTTTTGATATGCGGTTTAATGACCAGTTCTCTGAGCCGTAAGTTAATAATGGAACTGCTAGAGTTTTATAAAATTTTAATTGTGTTGAGCGCTGTGTAATAATAATAATAATAATAATAATAATAATAATAATAATAATAATGTAATAATAATAATAATAATAACAACAGACTCAATTATCATAAATTGAGTCATTGGAAATGAATTTCTCAGATTTGTAGCTGGGTATTCACTGTGGGACCATAAAGAAAATGTTATCAGACAAGAATTGAAACTGGAATCAATTACATCTATCATAGAAAGATTCAGAATAAATTGGAGGGACCATGTACAACATATGCCGAATAATAGAATAATGTTTTTTTGTTTTTGAAACTAAATTTTCAGATAGTCATTTTGGCCACTTTATTATCTAGAGCAAGACCGATTTCAGTTGGATCACAATGCATGTATCAGTAGTTGACAATATGGCGACTATCTTAGGGCTATCTAGCAAGCAAGCTCGCCATTTTGTTTAGTTTGTTCATTGTTGATACAGAAAGAGGTTAGTTTGCAGAAGCAGTATTTTTGGTGTTACATTAGTTCATATTTTGTGTATACAGCACGAAGTAGTCTGTCAACCCCACTATTAAATTATAGATAAATGGATGTTTCTTTTTAGCCTTTTAGTTTTGTATTGGTTTCTGAAATTGCTGCAGTTGACATATTAATCTTTGTAAATTGTTGACATTCCTATAAGTACTGAACTTAGAGCCTGAAAAATTATCTTCATAAAAAATTGTAGAGGTTTTGGAGTGAAATATCGGCTGTGAAATAAGATAATTTCCTCATTGAAAGTACATGGACTGATTTCAATTAAAGTCTTTTATCATTAAATATAGAATGATGTGCTGACAGTGGTTCTGATGTGTCACTACCACTTGTAAAAGACACTCACAAATCATGGTTAACACTGTTAATTACGTATATTTAGGCACTGTGGGGGGGAAAAAAACTTCTTTGCATATTCTTCTTCAGTATTCTGAACTGAATGGAGTCACGTTCATATAGTACCTCGGGAAATGTTAAGTGCACTGCTGAAGTGTCCAAGGGAGTAAGTCAGTTAATACCACATTTCATCGCATAATCGTCACATTTTTAATGCCTTTTTTTTTTCCGAGTGAAAATATACTGTGTGACCATTATTTGAAGAATAATGAATCATAATGGAACAAGGAGAGGGGAAGGAGAGGAACCAGTATTAGTGTGAGATGCTGGAACCGTAACGTGGATAATACCTTTAAAAAATAAAAATTACTGTGGTGTTATTGAATTAAAAACACTTTTTTATTGACTAAAACATTCACAGTATTGTTGAATCACATAAGTCGATATTATCTGACTACTGGACCAGTCTGCAGAAAGATGAATGATCTAGGTCTAAAAAAGTATTTGAACACTTGTAAGCATCAACCACTTACAGCGAAATTGTACTGCTCTGAAGGCATTTATGGCTATTGGCTTGGTTCTAACATCTCGCACATTCGACCTTGAGCGTAAAGGTATTCTGTGTTGCGGAAGAGGCATGTTATCTTTAAATACTTCTAGATTGTGATAAACAGAAATATCCATGTGACAATTATGCAGTGAAATTTTAAAATCCTGATCAATTTGTCTATAAAGAAGGATGCCACCATTATGCTATGACGACGATTCCATGATGCAATACGGTATATTCAAGCTTATACTTGTCTTTGGGCTCCCTGTTTAATCTCTGTAGATGTACTCTGATTGTACTCAAAGTGAGGTGACATCTAATTACGTTCTTAAACTTTATTACACAGGTGATCAAGATGGAAGGAGAACATTATGATGTTAGGTTCTTTGGAGGACATCACCAACGTGCACTGATTGAGAAGTCTCACATCCGACCTATTTCTGTGAACATCCATACACTGCAGGTGAAACGTACTTCTTCTTGGAATAAAGCATGTGAAGAACTTAAACGTCACCAGGATTTACTGGACAAAGTACGCAACAATGCACATGGTGATCATGATTACTCTTCAGATGATGATGACGACGATGATGAAGAAGAAGAGGAAGAGGCTGTACCTGTGAGTCGCCCTCGCAAGATGTCACGATCCCGAGTGTCACAGGTATGGATTGTGTGTGCTATACGAATTTGTTAATACGAATCATTTTAATGTGACATGTGACTCAAACTAAGATTCTTTATTTGTGTGTGTATTACCAGGAACAAATCATTTATTAAAAAAAATACACAACTGTGTATCTGCATTATTTCTTCTATACATCACATGAAGCATTAATTAATATTCTTTTGAGTTTCACTAATAAATACAGGGCAGGCCATGTCACTTTACCCATAGATATTTCTTACTTACCTAATCTAATGGGTCTGATTGAGCTACATCATTGTCTATGCAGAGTTGGATACATCTCCAAGTCCTTTGTGACATTTTACGTAACCGCTGTGGTATTATGTATGCAAAGGCAGCTGTTACAGGTCTTTCAGTTCGTCTAACAGCCACTTTTTCTTTTATGTATTCCCATAGGCTGTTTTTCAGTGTTGTCAAGTCGGGACTTCTTAGAGGCCATGGTACTGGTGCTAACAGTGTTGCTTTTCTTGGGGATGGTCTTCCAAATCTCCTTCCAAACTGTGTCATAATTTATTGCATTGTCTGTCCCCTTGTGCTGCCTCTCGTGGACCCAAACACTCGCAACCAGTTGCTCTTCAAGCAAATAAATTACTCGTATCTGCCATCTTGCTCACAATTCCACTATCATTATTCAACTGTAATTGTCACTGCTCCCAAATTTTTTTATCATTGTTATCAGCTGGCCTTCTATGTGGATGACGTGAATATGTTAGGAGAAAATCCACAGACGATTAGGGAAAACACGGGAATTTTACTGGAAGCAAGTAAAGAGATAGGTTCGGAAGTAAATCCCGAAAAGACAAAGTATATGATTATGTCCCGTGACGAGAATATTGTACGAAATGGAAATATAAAAATTGGAAATTTATCTTTTGAAGAGGTGAAGAAGTTCAAATATCTGGGAGCAACAGTAACAAATATAAATGATACTCGGGAGGAAATTAAACACAGAATAAATATGGGAAATGCCTGTTATTATTCGGTTGAGAAACTTTTATCATCCAGTCTGCTGTCGAAAAATCTGAAAGTTAGAATTTATAAAAGAGTTATATTACCGGTTGTTCTGTATGGTTGTGAAACTTGGACTCTCACTTTGAGAGAGGAACAGAGATTAAGGGTGTTTGAGAATAAGGTGCTTAGGAAAATATTTGTGGCTAAGAGGGATGAAGTTAAAGGAGATGGAGAAGGTTACACAACACAGAACTGCACGCATTGTATTCTTCACCTGACATAATTAGGAATATTAAATCCAGACGTTTGAGATGGGCAGGGCATGTAGCACGTATGGGCGAATCCAGAAATGCATATAGAGTGTTAGTTGGGAGGCCGGATGGAAAAAGACCTTTAGGGAGGCCGAGACGTAGATGGGAAGATAATATTAAAATGGATTTGAGGGAGGTGGGGTATGATGATAGAGAATGGATTAATTTTGCTCAGGATAGGGACCAATGGCGGGCTTATGTGAGGGCGGCAATGAACCTCCGGGTTCCTTAAAAGCCAGTAAGTAAGTATCAGCTGTCTTTCAGTGTTGCCACACCCTTTTGTTACCAGCTTTAGTAATTCTACAGTACATTACAGTTGTATATATCTAAGGGTATTGTGACTTATGGCCCGCCCTGTACAGAGTGATTCTGAAATACAAGTAATGTAAGATACTCTTAAATAGTGTTCATAATCATAATCTTTATTTGTCATAAGCACGAAGTTAGCGTTATGGACATAGTCAAATGTGGAAATATTTTTAGTCAGATACAATAATTAAAATGTTATATTTACAAGAGTATTATAAAATTCTTCAAGACCTAAAAGGGATTTTGTATGAGCCACTGATATAATACTGTTGGTCATTTATTATAAACAAAATAATCCATGTCTGGACCTATACTTACAGCAGAATCTTGGAAAAGATTAATCTTCTGCATACCAGTATGTTTGTTGAATCAAAATTTTCATAGCTTATACCACACATTAAAGCAGGCATTGAAAATCACATCCTTCAATGCAATTTGTGTTCGTGCGAGATCGTGCGTATTTGCTTGGTTTCCACACAAAACCAATCCGCGGAAAGTCTAAAATTCCACAGTCAGTATTCCCAACCTAACACATAACAATTTCCCTCTTCTTACCGCTTAAGTGACATATTGATTTTACTGCTTTAGGATTTTAACATATTATTTTTAGAGACGTTCAATATAGTAATAATTATAAATTGGAAACTTACCACTGCAATTTCACCTAAATTGCACTGTTAATTATTGTTTTTAAATATTTGCAAAAATTAAGTAAACTCTACAACTCCACTAAAGTTACTGCATTCGTGATGCAAGTAACATTAATGAAGCCGTGAAAAAATCAACAAGATTCCAGACTCATCATAGACTGGGGGAAAAAAAAGACAGACATATATCTCGGCCTGCTGGAGTATAGTAAACACAGAAAACATTTTAAAGCAACAATGTTGAAGACAGATATTTTTGTTTTGCAAATTTGCCGTCATTGAACAGAAACCAAGATGGAGATTTCATTGCAACTAATTATAAATTCCTGTTTCAGATATGTAATAAACGATCTTCGCACAAAATAATGTACGATACACGAGGGGTATGTTTTCTTTCAATTCTCGGAAATTAAAAAAGCTCAACTACGTTTCGCTTTTTCAAACTTTTCCTCGAACATGAAAACTTCAACATACCGCTCTTGTAACGCATATTACTATTACAACTCTAATTTCGCAATAAAATAATATTTTTTTTAGATTTATTATTTTTGCCAACTTATTCGACGTTAATACTTATTATACATTGTTATACTGATATATTGAAAGATTTGAATTAAAATTTGTGTGTTTTGTGATTGAAGATACAGTAGAAAAGTGGATGACACTTTCCAAAGAGTTTTTCTAGTGGAAAAAACTCACTACAAACCTAATACTTAGGGCTATGAAAAGGGAACAGTTAAAGCTAGTGATGTTACCGAGTATAACTGCAGTGGGTGGAATGGGGTGAATTTTCCCTACAACTTGACGTAAGCAGCGTACAGTCTGTAGGGGAAATTCACTCCATTCCATCCACCGCAGCTATACTCGGTACCATCACTAGCTTTAACTGTTCCCTTTTCATAGTTCTACTAATAATATATTAGGTTTTTCTCTCATCTTCGAAACACTTGGTGTATAAATTTGAATGAAATTTATGTCTTATTAACAGGAAAGTGTACGGGAGCACAAAGTGATAAAAGTCCCAAAAGAAGATACTGAAGAGGAAGAAGAAGAAGACGAAGAGGAGGAGGAAGAGGACGAGGAAGAAGATGAAGGAGAAAGAGGCCAGGGAGCAGAGTCAGAGGGTGAAGCATCACCTGAAGAAGAAGACGAGGAACCTTCTATCTCATCTAGCAGCAAGTCAAGTACAGATGTGAAGGTAAACGTGTGAGATATTCTCCACTGTGTATTAATAGTTAGTAGTTTATTTGATTTTATTTATTCAATCAACTTTAGTCATCCTCTTATAAATCATGTCCCACATAAAACCATTATGCCTCATACATAGTAATATGTGTGTGTTATGCCCCGCTAATTTAAGGGATAAATTACGGTGGTCAAACATAGCAACTGTCATGAATTTCATAGCAAGTTTTACGGACAGCACCATGTATATGCAAGTCCTTGATGAACAGTACGCGTTAGCAAGAAAGACGCGAACATGTGGACTCGCATTGTGAAGCAGAACGCGATGTCAGCTTTCTTCAGCTTTATTTCCCATGTGCTAGGATGCGTGCGTGATTAGATTGTTCCATAGCCCTCTCTTGCTTTGAGACCCATATTGAGACCAGCTGATGGCAGTAGAACCCATGATTTTTCTGTATGTTAAATTAACGCAAATCCAGCGTTTGCGTTGAGAGTAAAACTGGCGTATACGAAGTACATCTCAGTAGTACTCACGCTATTTCTCGCGGCCCGATAGCGTCATGACGCTACCGACATGATAAAGATCAATGATCTCCGCCGACGTGCGTTCAGAGTCAGTTCAGACGAGCCTAGCTGCTGTAGGAGCGGAGAGCGGTAGAAGCTGACAAAGAGAAGCTGAAGCCATGGCAACCACGGCTGCCCCCGTCACCACATTCGTTTTATGTAAGTTAAAATAATTCTGTTATATACCAATTGCTACTAATGTCGAGAGAGATATACTAAATGTTACTAGTGTCAGAGTAATATACCACATAGAATATAATAAGGAAATATCAGTGCTTGAAATTCGGTGAACTATGTATATTTCAAAGTTCTACTTTGAACGCATTTGAGAAGCATCGTTTCAAAACGTATTAAGTCCCCCAGTGGACGAAATTAAATTTGTTATTTTCTATTTATTTGTCTTTCATGCTGTGAAGTCTGATGTTTCCAAGTCGTCATATTTGTAAACTGTGAAACCAGTGCTTAAAAATGATTTTGTGTAGTGTTTTGGAAACTTCTCCGGTTTACGAGTAATCCAGTTTTTCGTCGTTCGTGTAAAAAAATTGTAAGTTGCACATAATACGTTTTGAAACGATGCTCCTCATTTATTGAAGACATAATGGATTTTTCCGAGGTTTTTGAATGGTACTACCTCACGAGATATTTCGATGGACAATATTATTATCAGTATCTGGGGATCCAAGCTGAATGGCACCTGAGTCAACAAACGCCTTTGTAGGTAAATTCTTTAAATGATTTTGCATTGTTTTACGATGTTTGTTCGACTAATTGCACCTTACGTAACCAAGCTAAGGCACTGAAGTTTCCATATTATTTCATTGTTTAATCAACTGCATTCAAATATAATCAATGATTTATTTTACCATTTTGTTTTCATTTAAACTCGTGTAACTGAGTAGGTATACCAGGTAGGTATATCCTAGATTCTCTTTCATTGGTTAAGTAAAGTAAAGCCAAGTGAAGTAACACGAAATATATATAACTTACTATACCTGTTAAACATTTTGCAACTATTCATAACTCAGCTAAATAGCTAAATGTATAACTCATGTATATAAGAAAGTTTTACAATATATTATAGTATAACCAGTGAAGTGACTTATTTGATTTGATTAAGCTAATATTCTTCGAGCCTGATCCAACCTGTGATCCTGTTCTTGAATATGCAGTACCTAGTTAAGATAATAGCTCGACCATTACCATCCTGAAATATCCTGACGTAAACAACATAATAACTTGGTGTCAGAATTAAATCATAACATAACAGTGACCAATAGCATCGGCCACAACAAAGTTGTGCCTAACAACAAACAGGCACAACATGTGCTTCATGAGCAGATGAAACTACAGTGAGATGTTGGCTACATTGTAAGCGCTTCATGGACAGCATTTTATTACGTAGTTACAATGAAATATTGGCTGCATTGTCACTGCTACTCTGGTGTGTTCTGGTGAAGATTTCTGTTTCTTTGATTTTGTGTTGAGTAAGATAGTAATAGTTATGGAAGTGTTGTTTACTTAGTTGTTTCTGAATTGGAATAATTCTGTGTGCATATAGGTTTGATACATATTTGATTATATTAAATATAGCCCCCTTGGAGACAGTAAGTATGTAAATAGATTTTCAGAAATTTGAGTAACACACTGAAGAGCAGCATCAATAGCTAGCAATTCAGTGTCAAGACTGGAGGAGGATGAAGTAACTCTCTTGATATTGTGGGATATAATATCCTGCTCCTGATATCCCATCATTAGGGTTTAGAGATCCATCTGTATAAATTTGAAGGTGATCTTATATTTGCTTCGGATTAGTTCCATGACATCTAACTTAAAAATGTATGAAGGACCATTTTTGGAATGATTTCCTGGAATTTGTATGCTATGTTCTGGAATTACCCATTTCCATGGATGAATTTCGTTGTACGTGGAACATTTTTTATAAATTAATTACCTTTACATTAGTACTGTAGAAGCAAGCTGACACATGAAAGAACATAATTGTGGTATGTACAGTTTTAGAAAAAAGTTTTGTCGCACAGATATTTTACAAGTCCCAGAAAGGAGGCAGTGCACATGATCAGACACATATCGAAACAAAACTAATTTTATTACCTCAACTAGTCCTTCTCTTGTGAACAAGGTCGCATGTCCTCTGATCATGTGCATTGCCTCTTTCTGGAACTTGCAGAGTATCTGTGCGACAAAACCTTTTTCTAAGACTGTACATTCTGTAAAACCGAAAGTACGAGTGCGTACTTGTGTTTTATCATCTTTCTAGCTCTCATTTAAAATGCGTATTTGTTCATTTGTGCACATTGTTTTTCGTACATTAGAAATTAATAGTCTTGGGACTCACAATATTTGACTATTATTTTACACAATTTTGATCGTAGATGAATGTGCATATCACATCTACAGTTATAGTTTTTAATTAGTATTATTGGTACTGATGTACAGTATACAGAATTACTGGCAGTGAGTAAATGTGTAGACTCAATAAGTGACTGATATCACTGTTGCAGAGAGAAGGTCTTTCGCAAGAAGATATGGTGAGTTCATCATGTCAAGAACCTCGCTGTCGATCTGTTTCTGTGCAGACATCATCCCGTCTAATGAAAACAGCAGATAAGAAATCTGGTAGTTCTAGGGACTCAGACAAACCCAGCAAAGAAGTTTTAGAGAAAGTAAGTATGACTGCCAAATCTATCCAGAACATTTGAATAAGCTTCAATTCAATTGTTCAGAGGTTAATATAAATTTCATCATCATCATATCCCTCACGTATTAGACCCTGCAGGATCTGTTACGGTCTCATGCCAGCGCTTGCGTGGTCTTCCCAATTTCCTCTTTCCTCTTGGTACATAAGTAAGAATCTGTTTAGGCCATCTTGTGCGATCCATCCTTTCGACATGTTTTTTCCACTGAAGTCGATATTGTTGAACAAAATTAACTATAGGATCCATGTTTAGTTCCTGCAATATGTCCACATTTTTACGGTGTTCCAGCAAAGAGCATCCCGCTGTTCGTCTCATGAACCTCATTTCAGCTGTCGTCAGCCTTTGCTCTTCAGCTTTTCTGATTGTCCATGCCTCGCTACCGTAAGTGAGGACCGGTGAGCTAGTGTTTTATATACCTTTAGCCTTGTATGTTTCTGAACATGGGAGGATTTGAAGACGGCGTTAATGAAGCCAGTGATTTTTATAAATCTAGATATTTTGTTCGACATATCTTCATCAGTGATGTAAGAGAGGTTATAACCTAAATAGTTAAATGAATTAACACGTTCAATTAAAGTATTATTTATCATGATCTTACTTGGAATTGGGTTCTCTCCCGAAAATGCCATGACTTTCGTTTTCTCTTTTGAGATTTCTATATTGAAATCTGAGGCGATTATTTGCAAATTATAAATGGCTCTTTGTAAAGCTTCCTCTGTTTGAGCGATAATAACCTGATCGTCGGCAAACATTAGTGTATCGTGAACTGTGTTTCGATTAATTTGAATTCCAGCGTGATGACTTTGTCTCCAAATGTATAAAATATGGTTCATATATATAATAAACAACAGAGGGGAAAGACCGCATCCTTGTCTAACATCTTGGTTGATGGAAGTCCAGCTAGTAGTTCCGCGTTCAGTACCTATGGCAATTTCATTTTGTTGATATAAATTATAAATGGAGAGAATGATTTGGTTTGGCACATTATCATAGCGTAAAATCTCTAAAAGTTTATTTCTATCAACTCTATCAAAAGCTTTTATGAAATCAATAAAAGCTAAGTGGGTTGGAATATTAAATTCTCTGTGCTTTTCAATTAAAATCTTCATGGTGAATTAGCTGTCACAACATGATCTTCCTTTTCGGAATCCATTCTGTTCTTCAGTGATTTTGTCTTCGTAAGGATGTGATAGTTTATTTTTGATTATGGCTGTATAGATCTTATATCCAGAATTGAGAAGACTTATACCCCTGTAGTTAATATAAATTTGAAGCCCAATTTTTGTACATGGAATTAATATAATTTTAATGCTCAAGAGAGAACTGAACCATCAATATTTTTTTTTCTGACCATCATTTCTCTCTCTGTTGACATGGCTGTAGAATACCCATAATGTCTAACTTGTATTCTATCGATCTTCTGCATCTATCTGTCTCTTCCTTTCCTTCTCTATGATCTGGCATTTACAAAGAATTGTGTGACATTTGGAAGTTTCTCACTTAGTACTGATGTTTAAAAATTGCAGAAATACACAATAATCTGCCATTATCCCATTATTTACTTAAGTATTTTATAACAGTTTAATGATAATTGTATATCATAGACATTGATAATGGACCTGATGAGACATATCAGTTTTAGTAGCTGTGAGTAATAGAAGAAAAAGTTAGTGCATTAATTGAATATCGAATTGAAATTTAATGTGATATTTTACTAACCCAGCTTGTTTATTATTTTTAACACTTCAAATTTTGTTTATAACATTTATAACTAAGGAAATGGACTGAGAGCTGATTAACTTATAAGACAAATTAAATGAATAATTTATTTCAGTTGCGACGAGAAATGGAAGCAGAGAAACAGCGAGCATTGCGGGAGCTTGAAGAAAGAATGAGGTTAGAATTACAAGAAATGGCAGATAAACACAAACAGGTCGTGTCTGAAATAAAGAAGAAACAATGGGTACGTTAAAAGAATTGTATACTTATGAATTTTTTCAAGTTAATGAAATGTGGATATTTAGGGCTGCTATTACTAGTTCCCCCTCCCCCCCCCCCCCCCGGAAAATATCATGCGTTCGTCATAGTTCTAAAGGACTAGTTCTTGCTGCATTAACTTCCAGTATTTTTTAAGCTAATGACGGGTACTTGACTTATCACTCACTTATATGAAGTCAGTTATGTGAACCAATTTACTGGCAGAGTCATTGCATAGAGTGCGCCATAGGAGCCTGGTCTATGCTACACATGCAATGAGATGAGGAGATTTGTTGGGATGCCACAGGGAAACCTGAGCTCCCGGAGAAAACCCCTGTGTTACTTGGACCATAGGCTTGCCCAACACAAGTTATAAATCAGGAGTATGCCGGGGATCGAACTCTGGTCTACAGGATTATAAATCCAGTTCTCTAGCCACTAGATCACCATGGCGGCTTCCAGTAAATATTGTCTATATTAATATATGTCCCCTGGATTTTTATTCTTTCTATAAATATGTTGTTGTCTAGTGCCTTGCAATTGGCAATGAAGCCATTAGCAGCTTTCTATAAATATAACCAGAAGCAAATTGTTGTTGTTGTTTTCTAATGCCAGGCGTTTGACAATAAAGTCATTTGACCTCTTGCACTCCAATATTTTTCAAAGATATTATCATGGCCAGCCACTGAAGCACAGATTTTGAGGTGTTCTGAATCCATTTCTTGGTGGTTAAATGGCAAGTTGTAGCCTATTTAAGTGAACACCATATTTTAACGTTTTGGTGGCTACTTCATTCACACACAACCCCCAGAATGTCTGGAGGACCACACCTGCTGTTGGTCGACGGGTCCATTGGACCTAGCTGGGAGATCTTGTTGATCATCAGCTTTCCCCCTTTAAGCCACTGGAGGACGATTTTAGTGCCATAGCAGGTCAGCACTAGGAACAGAAAAGTAGAAAGAGGAGGAAGGAAAGGGAAATGAACCCCTCGGCCTCAAATGCTCTAATGCCGTTGGGGTCGAAGAAAGTAAGAGTTCAGTCAGAGGACTGGATAGGAAAGGGTAAAGAGGGAATTAGGTATTGAATAGAGGAAAATTATACCAAATTCAGTCATTAACTCATCAAGCTGACCAGTGCTAATTGGTGAGTAGCCCCTCCCTTTAGTTCAGCTTGTAAAATTATGCTTACTAACAGCTGCACCATGGGAAGGTAGGGATGGGACGTTGGGTATTTGTCCAGGTTGGTTCCTTAAAACCTTCAATGGGAAGGATTAATGGCTCTCCCCCCCCGTATCCGACAGATACCCTTTTGCAGCCCCAGAAGCAAATTAAGTGTTATGAAATTAGCATTCTGACACGGGCACACAGAACAAATGAGCTGCTCTCACTCATATCTTAGCTGCTCAGATGATACAGTGGACAGTTTGTAACTAACTGTACATAAAACATGTTCATTAGTTCGAAGCTCAGAAAATGATAATCGTACTCTATTTTATTTGTAGAGAAATTCAGAATTTTAGTATAGGAAATGTGAAGTATTAGGACTGCCTAATTGGTATGAATTAATATTATACCATATCTAGCAATCTCATGTTCCTTTTAGCTATCTCATTTATTGAGATAAGGATCAGATTGGGTCTTTCTGAGAGCTATTCTTGTGCTTTTTGGATGACTTCCCAGAGTTCTTCCAGTGTCCTGTGAGAAGAGCCTTATCAGTTCTACCAACCACTGCATTCTTCACCTAATATTTACATAACATCGACTGACAGTTTAGAATTGTTAGAATATTTATGTTGTTGTTGTTTTCTAATGCCAGGCATTTGACAATAAAGCCATTTGACCTCTTGCACTCCAATATTTTTCAAAGATATTGTCATGGTCAGCCACTGACGCACAGATTTTGAGATGTTCTGAATCCATTTCTTGATTTGAGTTGCACAATGGACAGTTAGGAGACTGATATATTCCAATTCTATGCAGGTGCTTGGCCAAACAGTCATGGCCTGTTGCCAATCTAAATGCAGCTACAGACGATTTGTGTGGTAAATTGGGAATCAACTGTGGATTATGATGCAGAGAGTTCCATTTTTTCTCTTGAGATTGTGTTATCAAATTATTTATGTATGTTTATATGTCCTTTTGTATATATGTATATTGTTTATTTATTTTTTATGCATTTATTTAATTTTTGTAGTTAGAAAACAAAGAAATACTACAAATATTTATACAGGGTATTTAACTTAATGTTATCGGGTTACATCAGCTTCTTGTCTATGCGGATGACGTGAATATGTTAGGAGAAAATCCACAAATGATTAGGGAAAACACGAGGATTTTACTGGAAGCAAGTAAAAAAATAGGTTTGGAAGTAAATCCTGAAAAGACAAAGTATATGATTATGTCTCATGACCAGAATATTGTACGAAATGGAAATATAAAAATTGGAGATTTATCCTTCGAAGGGGTGGAAAAATTCAAATATCTTGGAGCAACAGTAACAAATATAAATGACACTCGGGAGGAAATTAAACGCAGAATAAATATGGGAAATGCGTGTTATTATTCGGTTGAGAAGCTTTTATCATCTAGTCTGCTGTCAAAAAATCTGAAAGTTAGAATTTATAAAACAGTTATATTACCGGTTGTTCTGTATGGTTGTGAAACTTGGACTCTCACTTTGAGAGAGGAACATAGGTTAAGGGTGTTTGAGAATAAGATGCTTAGGAAAATATTTGGGGCTAAGAGGGATGAAGTTACAGGAGAATGGAGAAAGTTACACAACGCAGAACTGCACGCATTGTATTCTTCACCTGACATAATTAGGAACATTAAATTGAGACGTTTGAGATGGGCAGGGCATGTAGCACATATGGGCGAATCCAGAAATGAATATAGAGTGTTAGTTGGGAGACCGGAGGGAAAAAGACCTTTGGGGAGGCCGAGACGTAGATGGGAGGATAATATTAAAGTGGATTTGAGGGAGGTGGGATATGATGATAGAGACTGGATTAATCTTGCACAGGATAGAGACCAATGGCGGGCTTATGTGAGGGCGCCAATGAACATTCGGGTTCCTTAAAAGCCATTTGTAAGTAAGTAAGTAATTTAACTTAATGTTATCTTTGATGACAGTCTGTCGTGATTTGTTTTGTTACTCATCAGACATTCATGTGCAAGTAGGCCTAACCTTGCTATGAACACCAGATGAAGCAATGTGTGTGATGACACATATTTTTTTTTTTGTTTTTCAGTGCTACAACTGTGAATGTGAAGCCATATATCATTGCTGCTGGAACACTGCTTATTGCAGCATTGAGTGCCAGCAGTTGCACTGGCAGAAAGAGCACAAGCGTGTCTGCCGTAGGAAGCGCTGAGTGGTGAGGTGTAGTCATGTAGCAAACTCAGGATAATATGGTGGAGTTCATGTTGTTCTGTACATGTGTGTGTGTGTGTGCCAAAGACCAGCACACCAACAAAGATCAAGAAAATGAAGCAACCCAACACTTTTACAGTAGTTATAGAGGATCTTGTACCATGGCCTGTTTGAAGAAGTTTCTTATTATGCAGAATGTATTGTCTTGAACTTCTGTGTAGAGTTGAGGATGAAATTAGTGAAATGATACATACATATATGTATAAATGTGTGCGTGTATGAATGTATGTATGTATGTATGTATTTATATGTTTATGCATATGTGAGGATAAGAACAAGACACCAAAGATGGTGTTATGGAAGTTGGTTCACAATTGATCGATCAAAATTTAGATTTTTTAACACAGTCTATTTAGACAGTAATTGGTACAAGAATACAATTAGTAAGAATGTCGTATGTTTTGAATGTTTACATCTGTCTCTTTTATTTTGACAAGGTAAATAGGTTATGGAGAACTATTTTTCAACTTTTGACATTCTCTTTAGTTGAAGTTTTGCAATTGTGTATGCTTCTGCTGTAAATTAATTAAAACACTGAACTGCGTTGGGTGCAGTACTTGAAATGTGTTGGTGCTGGCTGGTGAACTAAAGAGGAGTAATTTATACTTAGTGAAGACAGACTGAAAAGCACTAATGTTGCAGGACTTGTGAGTGCTCATAACAATGCTTTTTACCCTCCACCCCACCTGTCCCTGCTCACTTCAGAATAGAAATAGACTAAAAAAGGTACTTACAGGCCTTGAACAATGGGGTGATTATTATCATCATGGCAACTGATCGATAGAATGATTTAGTTCTGTCTGACTATGTGCAATGTGCAATGAAAGTTGAATGCATTTATTTAGTACTATTATGTACCCGACATTTGTTAGCTTAAGCAAGGATTCCAGTTGTTTTAGTTTGGTCGTCATATGTTACCACTTCAGTCCACTTGCCTCCTTTTGCTGTATTGTACTGCTGTGCATATTGTAGTACAAAATAGTTTATTTTCTTGAGAAGAACTGGAGTTAATGAATACACCTATTGTAATACTGTAGGGACCATTCACAGGAAGACTAGTTTCATTGTAAACTACCGACTAATGTTGACACAAACGAATTGTTTAACTTCATCTTCTCTATAGTCACGTGACTACACTGCAGCCAGCCACTGTGTTTGTGTAAGAAAAGGACGTTATTACTATTGGCAATGGAAGATGTACTTTTGTAAGATAGAAAAATGTAAAACCCACATTTGCTTCATGATAAAATAATATTTCATACATGAAATTTCTCTTAAAACATTAAATCTATATTTTTAATAATACTGGGATTTCAAGAAATTGGACTGGAAAGTTATAAAGTGAACATTTTATGATTTTGTACAAAATTAACTATGGTTCAACTCAAAGTAAAATAATATGTTTTCTACAGTTCCATGTATGGAAGTGCATTTTTTGTGTCTTTGTTGTGGAGGAGACAAAATCAAATTGGAATTATTCAAAGGGAACCAGGAAGTGTGCATTTTTTTCATTTGACATGAACTTATATAAGCAGTTTTTAATTCCATTTACCGTGATATTTTTCATACTTAGTTACAAATTTTAAACATACACTTTAAGAAGACATTTGCTTGTTGAATGTATCAATAATATTGGTTCAGATATTGCATCCATATATGCTTTAATTATTATTGTTGTCATTGTACTTCGACCTCTCTTCACACTCGATTCTCTTCACTTTGTCAAAGAAATCTTGCAATATACTGTTAAATGAAAAATAATTGCAGTTGTGTGTCTATATTAGAGGTGGGACCATACTAGAATTTCTTGTTACTCAGTACACAGCACTGATAATTCTGGAAGCATTTAAGGTCCGATACTCTTATATATGATGCCTGATATTTCTTTCAGTCTACACTGAAGTATAAGAAGAGAGAAATCAGACTAAAACATTCTAAAATAAAAATGAAGTACAACAATATATTCATAGCTTGAAAAGATATTTCGTTATCTTAAACATTATATTACGTCACATTTCAAAACAAGATTGTTTATTTACTATAGTTGATAAGTGATTATATGTAATAAATTACATCTGGAAGTATTAAATAGAACGTTTTCAACATATATTTTCTACATTTTTATCTTGTGAATTCGTCTTAAGAAGTACCATTTTTTAAACTGTTTTATGAGTTTTGCCAATTTTCATGTGCCGTATAAGCACAAAATTTTGTTGAAGTAATATCAGAGACCATAGAATTCACAATATGAGAAATTGTATGACTACATTGTATTAAAGTATTAAATATACTTTCCATTCTACAGTATCAAGAGTATTGCCGTCCCGTCCCTAGTCTGTATATAAATACAATTTCAATGAAAATATGTCCCAGATATTGAGTATTCACTATTTCAGTAGGGATACTAGCAACAGTTCCTGAGGTTAGATCGTGGTTGCCTTTAAAATAGACATCTATGAATGACTTTTAGTAGATAGCCTATATAATTCAGATGAACAGTATTAAGTAGGATTGTTGTTTTAATTGAATCGGAATGATTAATGATTTTTTTTAACCATCATGACATATCTAATCAGACAATTTTTATTTTATCGAATTTAAGGGGAGCAGGTACTGCCTATCTCAACAATGTTAAAATCACAGAGTTCAGGTACGCATAGCTCTGAAACCATTGAACATAGAGATTTGAAATTTTTACATGTTATATTTATAACCTTTAACTATGTATTAGAATAATTTCATTAAGTACATTCAATTCCTATAATTGATAAAAATTTTTTTATTGTGACCTAATTTTTTCTTAAATTTTAATCACATGTTATTTTTTGAGACCACAATTTTAAAGATACAATAATACATTTTGTTTTAAAAAAAATAGAGGACTTTAAGATTGATAAGTGCTGTAAAAATTGTTTTTCTCTCTCAAGTAGTTTCTGAGCTATGCGTACCTGACTTCTGTGATTTTAACATTGTCGAGATAGGCAGTACCTGCTCCCCTTAAGCGATGTTAACATTTCATATTCTTTTGTTAATGATCATTGTCACTTACCAAGCACTACCATATACAGTGGAATGTTGTTAGAATGTTCTTCATTACTAAGTTTTTCTGTAAAGGACGTATATTTCTGGAAGTCACAGTCCCACTTCCACTAAAAACATGCTAAAACTTTAGTTGGTACGTTTTCCCATTTATTACGTTTAAAGTCCTTTGATCCTTAGAAAAACGTGTTAATGATATTCCACTGTATACAGGAAGAAAGATATTGCGAAATATACAGACAAGCAAAGCTATGAAACTTTTAAAAGACGAAGGCCAATTTGGATATTATGGATTTATTAATTTGTCCTACAGATAAAATCTCTGTAATGTTGACAATTAATATTTGAGGTGAAAAATTCTATCCGGTGCCAGGGATCGAACCCGGGTCCTTGGTTCTATGTACCAAGTGCTCTGACCACTGAGCTATGCCGAATTCAATCCACAGCACCGGATCGAATCTTCCTCCTTCAGTGTTTCCCTTTGTGGCCTGACTCCAAGTTAGGTTTATATGTTGACATATATGTCTAGTGTCAACTGCCATTATACAAGGAGCGCACTCAGTTGAGTGACTTATTTGGCCGGATCGAATTTTTCTCCTCAAATATTAATTGTCAACATTACAGAGATTATTCTGTAGGACAAATTAATAAATCCATAATATTTTCATAGCTAGCAGTGCATCATAACTGCGGAATCCCGGCCAAATAAGTCACTCAACTGAGTGCGCTCCTTGTATAATGGCAGTTGACACTAGACATATATGTCAACATATAAACCTAACTTGGAGTCAGGCCACAAAGGGAAACACTGAAGGAGGAAGATTCGATCCGGTGCTGTGGATTGAATTCGGCATAGCTCAGTGGTCAGAGCGCTTGGTACATAGAACCAAGGACCCGGGTTCGATCCCCAGTGCCGGATCGAATTTTTCTCCTCAAATATCAATTTGGATATGTCTGGTAAGAGATAATTTGAAGTTATCTATATATGTTTTGGCACACTGCAATGTTTAAAATCGTTTTTCAAGGAGACGTATGAATAAGTAAGCAAATGAGGTTAAAATCCTCATAACAGTGAGAAGTTGCGTTAGAATCTGGTAAATAAGTTTAGAGCTAACATAAATTGTGTTAGTGCACTAAAAGTTACAATTAATATTCGGCCGTCCAATTAATTGTCATTTTATATGATTAACGGTAACAATTTTAATTCATCAGTTTAGTATTAGGTATGACTACACCAAAAATAGTAAATCTATGTATATATTTCTTATTGTACTGGTGTTTTATATAGGAGAATGTATTTAGACTGAACAATTTTTATCATAATATAAATGATAAAAGTTGTTTCATATTTTGTATGTGTGTTTAAACTCACACACATACAGGTTTATACATATATACAAGGCAATTTCATTTGGCCAAAACTTTCGTAGCCTGTAAAGACTCAGTGCAGAACAACTTTGAATGGAATTCATATCTGCTGGTAACAGCTGCCATTAATCAATTAATTATATTTACTCAGACTTGGCACAAAGATTCGAACTTGTCACATGATTGTCGATGAAATCACATGTACTCTCATAAATTGCACTGGAAGCACAAGCAAGTTTGTGATCATGTTCTGTATCTTGCGACCAGCTTTGGATGAGTCAAATTTTAAATTAATTGGATACTACAGACTGGCATTAGTGGATGTGGGTTCCTGTTCAAAAGTTGTTACACTTGGAGTCTTGCATATACTTAGTCTGTGACAGGAAACCAAGAGTGGCAGACAGTATTTTCCAGATAAGAAGTGCTAGGATATGAAAATTCATATGTATGAAGTTATATTTTAGCCTTCTTAAATCTTCTGTAAAGATATCATTTTGTTTTCCACAGAAAGACCTGGTATAATCTTTCTCTTAATATTTTTATAATCTCAGGCAGTTCACAACTTGTAACTAATGTTGTTTGTTGTTAGAAACAAATTTTTATACTGTATTTAAATTTTATGAAGTTCTCTGTTATTGTGTTTTATTAATTTTTGTTCTTCTCTGTCACATAATTGGGATAAAACTTAGATGCATTTATGTTGCATATACTGATGTCAAATAATGACAGTATGATGAAAACTGATAAGACTGCTTTCCATATAATATAATTTTAAGCTTATCCGAGTGTAATGAAAATATGATTTTACAGTAACATTATCACATAAACATTTTTTTAAAGAATTTCATCTTGTTTTGATTTTCCGATAAGCTAACTATAATGTAATAAGTTTCAATTGGACCATCTATGCTTATCTTATGTTACAAATATAAGTTTTTTTATTGATTTGTCACATTAACGTTTTTGGTACTATGTGTACCATCTTCAGATGTATACTTGATACTAATTATGAACCAGGCCAATAGATGCATGTATCGTGGACTTGAATAATCTGTGTTTGTGTACGTAATATACTATACACATGATCAATTACTGTGGTTACATAGCAGTAGCGGCCGGTGATCAAAATCCTCGGTGAGGCCAGATGCAACTAGTTTACGTGCCTCCGATAGGAAATGTTTGTTTATGATATTAATTATTATTGTTATTATATTATTAATATCATTATTACTGTATTTTATTATTATTATTATTTTTATTATTACTATTAGTCTATTCTTATTACTATCAATGAAAAATAATAATTTCACTCACCAAATAAGCTGTTATGCTCTGAGTTTCAGTGATTTTTTCAGTGTGATGAAGCATCCCATATTATGTGTTGAAATTCCCCTTTCTTTCTTTTCTTTTTATTTTTTTTCCTTTGACAGCAACAAACAAGGCCAAGAGAAGTTTATTTTGCATCACATTACCACATAACCATTTATGTTGCCCATACCAGGATGCAATAGAAACTCGCGTTTTAAGATTGTGTGTCAGAAAAATTATTATCAGCGATGTCGTAGGTATCTCGGTAGTCTCTCTCTTTATTTAAAACTTCCTTTCTTTTAGTATTATTTCTTCTCGAAAAAGGACACTCTAACACTGAATTAACTGCACCAGCATTATTTCTCTCATTTGTTTCTGTTTATATTTTCCCAAAATACATAACAACATTGGCCCAGATTCACTACTGTACTACGAAGTACAATAGTACAACACCCTCGCTTATGTCATAAACTGAGACATAAGGGGAGAGAATCGAGTGGGTCTCTGCCTGCCAAAGAGCTGGAATTTTGTTATTTATGGCCTAGTTAGGAAGACAAGTCACCACTGCTATTCCCACCCCACTCTACCCTTGAGGCCGGCTCATGGATGGGACGAGTGAAACCTGACCAGGCCAGCCGAATTGTGCCTCATCTACAACGTTTTAAGCATAAACTCAAAGCCCGTGAAAGGACATGAAATGCATTAAGCCAGACCCTGCACGAACAATTCTGGCCTCAGGAACAAATTTTACTGCAAAACAGGTCTAAATACATCACAAGCCAGACCCGGCACGAACAATCCCGGCCTCAGGAACAAATTTTACTGCAAAACAGGTCTATATACATCAAAGTTTTCAAATGCTTCTACAGCGATATATGCTTCATTCAAATAACTAATACATTATATAAAAACACAAAATTTGATTTCAGTTAAGCCAAGTGACTGAGGTCCGGCCTCACTTGCGTCAGTCAATCAGCCGCCACTGTTATATAGGTAAATACCATAAAACACTTATATGCTATTAAATAAGTAAAACAAACAATTAAAATCAATTGTTTAAAACACTGTGGTTGTTTCTGATATGATGTGATATCATATAACCAAGATCACGTCATATCAGAAACGACCACGGTGTTTTAAACAATTGATTTTAAATAATTGATTTTAATTGTTTGTTTTAATTATTTAATAGCATATAAGTGTTTTATGGTATTTACCTATGTAACCACAGTAATTGATCATGGGTATAGTATATTACGTACACAAACACAGATTATTCAAGTCCACGATACATGCATCTATTGGCCTGGTTCATAATTAGTATCAAGTATACATCTGAAGATGGTACACATAGTACCGAAAACATTAATGTGACAAATCAATAAAAAAACTTATATTTGTAACATAAGATAAGCATAGATGGTCCAATTGAAACTTATTACATTTTTTAAAGGATTAAATTTAGAGGCTGTCTGGAATAAAGTGCCTTTGTCAGATCCACATTGATGCTAGATTTAGATGTGAAAGTATTAGTTTATCTTGCATTTTCATTTGAGGCGCCTGCTTTCCATATCCCGATTATTTTGATTTTATCTTGTATTTTTTTTATCTTTCCAGCTGTTACATTTTAAATTCCTCCATTTTCTTACACTGCTTCTGGATGTGTTGGATTATACATATTTTTTTACTTTGTGTACAGTTCCTTTTGGTTGAGTTCCAGTTTTACAGACGTGGTTTTGTTTACCATGTGAGAGATACAAACAAGTTCAAGTATTTTAGTCAGTATGTTCTTTTTTCATCGTTCTACCACATGAATTATGAACATGTTTAAGTATTTGTCAATATATCCTTTTATTGACTGGTCTTCCATTTGTGAATTACTAACCCATTTGGAATATGACATTCCACTAGAGATGTGAGGACACGTTTTTTCTCTTGCTTTATTAGACCTAAGATAGGCAGTATTTTATTCATTGGGTCAAGCAGACTGTTGCTGCAAAGTGTGCATTGGTTAGCAATTTGTTTTATGTTAAGAGTTGTGCTATGTAGTTTGGTCCTGTATCTAGCAGGAATAGTGCTACTACTGCCTGTGCCTCAATTCCTGAGCTGTTTCTTTGCGGAGTGAGATGCAGAGGGGGAGAGTAGGAGGTGCTGGGTACCGTACTGCATGTGCCTACTACCCTACGTTCAACACATCGGCCTTTTCAGGAGTTCTTTCTTCAATGGCAGTGTTTCTCAAACTTTTTCCACAGCGAAACCCCTTTTAATCTAAAGTATGACTGTGGAATCCTTGTAATATTTTATTAGTGTTTAATAATTAACAGACAAGTGAAAGCTGTTATCTCAATAATTCTTTCAGTGGGACGAATGTATTTGCTTTTTAAGCCTGCAATCTGGTTTTATGGCGGAAAGTTGTAGTCTCATTTCTACTGTATTTCTGCATTTTGTCTTTTCGATATTTTGTTTTAGTGAACACATACGCAGAGAATCCATTGATGAAAGTGATAAGTATTATGGGTATTTTCCGTTTTAGATGTTCATTAAACATATTATTACGCATATTATTGGAATATTATTATTACGCATATTTTTGGATTATTATTATTATTATCGGTGGTTTCATGTTATTATTGATTCATATTTTCGTAACATTTCTATGTATTTTTTATAGTATCCACTAAGTATAAAATAGCCACCGGAGCAGCCCAGTTGGCTAAGGCGCTTGCCTATCGATCCAGAATTGCGCTCGAGCGCGGGTTCGATTCTCGCTTGGGTTGATTACCTGGTTAGATTTTTTCCCCGAGGTTTTCCCCAACCGTACGGCGAATGTCCGGTAATCTTTGGCAAATCCCCGATTTCATCTCGCCAAATACCATTTCGCTATCATCAATCCCATCGATGCAAAATAACCTAGTAGTTGATACAATGTCGTTAAATAACCCCAGAACATACTTTGAGAAATGCTGTTCTATAGTAATTCAGCAGTTGTCCAGACTGAACGAAGAGTGGCCTAGTGTGTACATACATTTTAGGAAATCGCCATCAGAGATAATAGCGATAGTGGTAACCACGATTAGAGTATCCAGTATTATAACCAGTAAAGATCCCTGCGATGGCATAGGATAATGTTTTCATAACATGTAATATGCTGCCGTGCCGCCACGCTGCAGCTGCCGTGCCAGTCCGAGCAGACCTAAGAGGCGTGGCTATAAGCACTAGGGAACTCTCGGTGCAGGACGTGAGACACGGGCAGTATGTACAGTTTGTGTTTCTGGTTTTTTGCCCTTCAGTTTTTGCCATTTTTTTACTTTTGGTTCCGCCCCCCTCGTCAACTCTCATAATTATTTTTAATTAATGTATATTAAATTATTAAATGGTTTTTTTGTTATGATTTTGTTCGTCTCTTTTTCTTTAGAGGGGAAATCTGCATGTTTGTTTCAGCCTAAACTAACATGAGAAGAGATGTATTATACACTGTTGTATTTCTATAATTTTATCAAGTGGTTTAGTGTTGTTATAATTTTATTTGTTGTGATTAACCTAGTTTTGTACAGGAAATAATTACTTCTGTTGCTGTTTTTTTTTTATTATTCTTCCAGCAGCACTACTTTTCTTAATGTTTTGGATCCCAATGAAAGCTGAGCTAGGTCAATAATATTACTTGGAGATCTTTAAATGTAGCTTTCTTTTGTCTATTGAAATCCAATAGCCATATAGTTTTCTGTACACTCTTGTTCCTGCTTCTTCAGTATCATTTTATAGTAATCCAGTGGTGTAAATTCATAACTTCTCTAAATGGTATGGTACCATTGTTTTCAAAGTGAACTGTTAACATTTTCGTTTGAATTTTCGTTGTTGCTGACGTTTGTAGGAAACAGTATATATCATGAACTCTTAAGAGGATTTAGTAGTTCTGCTGCTGTTTTCACTTCCAGTCGGATATCTTATTATTTTCAGTACTATCTACTAGACCTTGTAGGTTTTTTTTTATTATTTTCATATGGCTTTGTATCCATGTTTTACCTCCCAATCATCACTTGTGTTGAAGTAATCACACAGACTGGAAACTATACAAAACACAAAAACATGTACAATTACTGTATCAAACAATTAAGACACCTCCCAAGCTAAGTTTTAAGTTTTATACTAAAACAGCTATCAGTCTACCAATCAATTATTATTACATGGAATACAACGATTTTGATAAGCAATTAAGTATGTATGTGCGTGCGTGTGTATCTGATGTTCTTGATTTAACAATGAAGTTATTCTTCATGCTTTCCAATATTTTGATGTTAGACACAGAATATTAACATAGCTCAGTCAGTAGTGAGTAGGACTCTTATTCTGAAACAGCACTTGGGCATGGGTTCGAATCAGAGAGCTGCAAAACTGGTTTATATTCGACTGGTGAGAGAATGTTCGATCTTGAAGCATAATGAAATATTACTAAATAGTGCACAAACGTCATTTTGTATGTTTATGAATTATGACTACTTCACAAGTTACAATAATGAAATAGTTATTTATGGTACTTCTGAGGTAAGTGTATCTTCATTGTGCGAGTGGAAAGATTTAAGCATGAGACGTCAGTCGAATGCTGAAATTACACGAGTGCAATGAAGATCACGCTCACAAGTACCATACATAATTTTATCCATGACCATAACAAAAAATTCTCTTTTATAAAAGAAAATATGTTGAAAATAAGTCCTCATATAATCCGATATCATGGCTTGGATTTTAGAATCGATACGTGTAGTAGGTAGGTTATGATTATGATATAGGAGGCCATGAATAGTGAAGAATGGTATCTAAGGTGTGGGATAAATAACAAATTATTATATAAATTTTAATATTTTTTTTTTCATTCTAAACATGTATTTTCATCTTTTTCAAGTTTCAGGGATTATTTAGAAGCGTTCACGGGACTAATGTGATTAAAATAATTTCACATTTTCATTCTGTAAACTTAGGAATATTAAAACGTAATTAATCATCATGTCTGTTTAGCTCATCCAATAAATCCAACTTTGCCGGATCAAGTCTCTTCACACTTCCCAGAAGGTTAAAAAAAAAAAAGAAAACTTATTAGATATGGATGTAATGTACAAATTACGACGTAGTGATGATAGTAGTAGTAGTAGTAGTAGTAGTAGTAGTAGTAGTAGTAGTAGATAGAGAAAGGCGAATGAGATTGAGTGTACGGAGGCATAAGAAGTGGTCATAAAGAAATAGAGGTCGTGACATCTATTAACTAACTTCTTGAGTAATAGTTGAATGGAAAAGTGGTATATGTGCAGCTGTGGTTACTAGGAAAATACTAATGAACTGTGAGGTGAAGTTTATTTCACTAGTGGAATAAAGTAATTTTGAATAAAAGCCTATTTTACAAACGCAAAAGTATTTAGTAAACACATGTTTCTTGTTATGGTCATGGATAAAATATATTAAATCAGTAATGAGTGGTAATATAGAGCAGAGCAGTATATATACTACATATTATTATTATTATTATTATTATTATTATTATTATTAATTATTATTCACTTGGTGCTTTTATCTCATTTGAATTTCCTCCCATATTTTTAGAAACCACATTATTGTCGTGATATTGTTTCAAAGTGAGATTGTACAGAATGTATCTTCGCTGTACTAAAACAACCAATTTATCCGCAACGAGCTGTGCACTACACAACAACAGCATCTGTAAATAGAGGAAGCATGTAATCATGGACGTGGCTACTCACTCATGTGCAATATGCTGCAGTTATCAGACCATCTGCTCACAACCAAGTTCAAACAGTCATCCAATGTTGTCTCCTCGTGTCTTGTCGCGTCTGATTCTGTGTGCATCCAACCTAAGGCTGTCCACAAAATGAAAAATTTTACATATTGCCAACAATGCCAGGCATTCTGCAGCAATATATAATATCCATTTTTCCTAACTGGTTGAGCAGGACTCTAGTTCGATCCCTCTTGAGTTGATTACTCGGTTGTGTTTTTGCGAGGTTTTCCTCAACTGTAGAGGAAGGTAATTCTGTGACGAATTATCGGACTTACCATCTCACAGTCATCAATTACACTGATTCTAAAATAATCTCACAGTTGATACATTGTCATTAAAAAAAAAAGGTTCTGTAACAGTCACTGCACTGAATTGCAACTAGTATTGTCCAGAACACTCAATCAAATTAGAATTTTGGGCTGTATTTGAGGTTTGTAATGATTTTTATATGTTGATTAACTTGGTATCTAATGTTCAGCAGTTAACAATGATGTTATTCGCTCTCTTGCATTCCAGCATTTGATATGTAATTCCATTTCGTTGTGATGATCTCTCTTATGAAACAAACAGTGCAAGATAAATTTTTATACATGGTGTTAAAAAGTTTGCAGACATTGTGGGTCAGTAGTATTCATCAAAACCAGTAAAAGAAATCTTACTGAACATAGGTCTAAGTACAAATCTGTCTTGAGCTATAAGGCTTTTGTTTTCACTATGGCAAGTGATTTGATATAGTTTCCATTTATTTCTCGGAGTGTTCAGGCCTCCAGTGCAGAGAAATGCTTTTCATTTAATTCGTGGTGTTCACTAATCCTGCTGACAGGAATTCTTAGTTTGATTACGTACGGTAATTATATCTAAATCATTAATTGACTTAGAGTACATAAAAGTGTTTGTCTCTTCAGCCAGAAAGCCAAGTTTAAGTCCAGAGCATTGTGTAGATAATTACTGTACCCCACAATCTACCAACTGTTTACTGAAGGTCTGGTTTTAATGTTATCATTCAGTAAAGAGAAATTGTAGTAGTGCATTGTGACTTAAAAGGTGTTGGTTTTAGGACAGATTCATCTTCTAGCATAATTTCTTTACCTGGTTATGAAGATGAAAGTTAATCTATACACCTAATGCACAGCTTTTATTTTCATTGCTTGGGTGAATTGTCATTTTTTCGTTTTTCTGCCATCATGAGTATGCTCATCTTTTATACGTATCTCCTTTTCTGCACAAACTATTATAATTCATTGTTTAAAATTATAGTCTGCATCATCGTTTTTGGCGTGTGAAATAAGTAATGGGAATGTTAAGTGCGAGTGTTTTACATTTGCTGCAATCATTCTGACAACTGTGTTTGACAAATGGCTGATGTGACGTGTACCATTCTCAGCTGCACTAGCAACATGCTCACAAACTGGGCACTATATATCTAGGACACACGCCAAAAACGCTGACACCAGCTGTACCACATTGTTGAGGTGTAAGTGATAGAACTGAAGTACCGGTACTACTTACCTATGCAAATCTAAGTGTTATAAACTTGATTGCAACGTGGCACTAATTGCTGGATGACATGGAATAAGTGCTAATATAAAGTTTGTATTTTAATTAGTTCGGATAAAATGCAGAAGTTAATTAAAAATGATAATTTAATAAATGTACATTTCCTTTATTATTATTATTTTTTTCACTATTCCTATGAGAAGGAAGAAAAACTTCTTATCAGATAAATGCTGTATGCAATGCTTTCCTGCACATGTCATGGCTTATCTTGGTATGAGTAGATATATCTGAATTTTATTTTTATAAACTTCAAAACACATATATACAACCCAGTCTCTGATAAAGTCAGAAAATAATTTCTCCTAATGGAAAAAAATATACAGTACTGGTATGTATCATAATTCGCATACACAAACTTACATAGTGTGAATCCTGGATAAAAATGGAGACGAAAATGCAAAATTCGTCCAGAGAATTATTAATTACATAATGTGGCAACACTGTATTTTGCAAATAAATGTTACTCCTATGATCATAGCTCAACCTACCGGTATATGTATGCTGATTTAAAACTAAATATTCATGATGGTTCAACTACGTTCCCCCCCCCCCTTATTTATTTTTTTTTTAATTTTAATTCTCTGTGCGTAATGTACAAATTATTTGTGTGTTGCATAATGTTCCTTCATAACTTCGCAAGAAATTATTGTTTATCCATTTTTTATTTTTTGTTAATAAAATTAGTGACAAACATAGTAAATATTACAGTACACTATTAAGACTTCTGTGTTGTGCAGTATTGTCCAGTTGTTCAATTAAAAATTCTTCAGACGAAATTTTATCACTAACATTTTCATCTGAGATTCACACGAAATCTGTGTGCGCGAATTTATGGACATTCTTATATGCACTATGGTCGGAATTGACTGAGCAAAAATGGTGGAAGTGAATGGTAATGTGTCAGGAAGTAAATTGAGGGACCGGCTAGGTGCAGTCAATACATACCTTGGATAATATGAGAAATTGTATTTGATCAAATGGAGCATATCTGGTTATGTAAGAAAAAATAAGTGATCATGGGTTGGCATGTTGTGCAGTCTTCTACAAAATATGCTCAAAAGTGCTCCCCTCCATCTAGAGGCAGACTGCTGTATGGCAGATGACACCTTCCTGAATGTGACAGCTGTTCCTGGCTTATCATTGCTTTGTCCTCATGAAGTTGCAATGACTATCTCAGTCAACAGGTTTTTGATAGACAAGCTCTTCCAGTGCTCCTCAGGAAGAAACCCAATGGATTTAAATCTGGAGATCTTGCTGGCCATTTGTCTCCTAGCTCCGAGACTGTAGTGGGGAGTTTTCCATCATGCTGATACAATAAGTTTTTCTGTAGTAAGGAGAACATCTTCCAAGAGCGCGAAGACAATGTCCTGAAGAAATGCTGTGTATACAGCATCATTGAGGTTCTCTGGATACATGTATGGTCCTACTAGTCTGGTACTGAGGATGCTAACCCACACATTGATGCTTTATCATATGGTGCCCTATCTCACGTTTGGCCTGTCAATTTTCGTGGCTTCATATGTTGACTGTTGAATGCGTTACAAGTGAAGATGGCTTTAGTACACATTATGTTGTTGTTTTCTAATGCCAGGCGTTTGACAATAAAGTCATTTGACCTCTTGCACTCCAATATTTTTCAAAGATATTATCATGACCAGCCACTGAAGCACAGTTTTTGAGGTGTTCCGAATCCATTTCTTGGTTTGAGTTGCACAATGGGCAGTTAGGGGACTTATATATTCCAATTCTATGCAGGTGCTTAGCCAAACAATCATGGCCTGTTGCCAATCTAAATGCAGCTATAGACGATTTTCGTGGTAAATCGGGAATTAACTGTGGATTTTGATGCAGAGAGTTCCAGTTTTTCCCTTGGGATTGAGTTATCAAATTTTGTTTGTTGAAGTCTAAGTATGTAGATTTAATAAATCTCTTCACAGAGTAATATGTAGATTTAGTAACAGGTCTGTAAGTAGCAGTGCTGCCCTTCTTTGCTAAAGCATCCGCATTCTTGTTTCCCAGGATTCCACAATGGGATGGTATCCATTGGAATACAATTCTTTTATTGAGTGATATTAATTGAGAGAGCATTTTGGTTATTTCTGCTGTTTGAGATGAAGGTGTGTGTTTAGAGACGATTGATAGAATAGCTGCTTTGGAGTCTGACAATATAACTGCATTTTTAAATTTATTGAGGTGGCATAGAAGATTCCTGAGACATTCACTTATTGCAATGATTTCACCATCAAAACTTATTGTTCCATATCCAAGAGATCTATAAAGTAAGAAGAGACAGCACGTAACACCTGCACCGGCACCTTGTTCTCTGGAGATCAAGGATCCGTCGGTGTATAAATGAAGCCAGTTTTGTGGAGGGTACCTAATATTAATTGTCTCTAAAGACAATTGTTTCAGTATTTCAGTGTTTACTTCTGATTTCAGTATTTCGTCTGTTAAATTTAGATTATATTCTATATTTAATAGAGTTAAAGGGTTTGGTTTAATTTGTAAGTTTTCTTTTAAATTCGGGATATTGATTTTCTGTTTTAATTCTTGAACAATGGATATGAAACTTTTTTGAGTTTTCAATCTACAGAGAGGACTGTATGAATGCCAATTAGTACACATTATGCAATCCAGCAATTGAAGTTCCATCTGCATTGTCGTCATTAACCCTGAAGTCAAAGTTTCTAGAGTAATCTGCGTGAATGATATAGTGCATGGGACTTTAACAAAAAAGGATACAAATCTTGAATTTTAATACAAGGCTGTGATACACATCCAAGCATCATGTAATAACACGTGAAATTAGGATTAGATCCTCTTCAGTGGCTTGTTGAACTTTCTCTCTGAACTGTGCGTCCAAAGGAGCATCGACAGAATGTACTGGGTTGATGTGGTCTTTTGTCATCATCCAGTCATCTGGCCTTAGGGACATTTCATGGATAGGATGTGGATATTAGAATACTCTCGAAGGTGTCATAACGTGCCCCCTAAACAAGGTACATGTTGCAATACTCTTGTAAGCTATATGCATTCATACATGCATAGTACTGAAATGAGAGTGTATGCTGGTAATTTCTCGCTTTTATACCATTGTACAGGACTTGCAAGTTGCTTACAATGCATAGGGTGTAAACATTTCAGATTCTTAAAGTGTTGAGCTTGGTTTTGATAGCTCCTTTGTAAATCTGAAATTGTTACAATTATGGGTGAAAACTACATAACAGCAGTGGCGTAGCGTCAATGTAAGCTAAAAAGCTAAGCTTCCCCAATTAATAATAATTTCATAATAAACCTGCAGTTTATGAACAAAATTATTTATTAATTTTAATAGAATTTATATTTATGCGTTAAATATTGTGATGCGGGAGCTCAAGATGATTTGTGATGCAGCAGTAAACAAGAAGCTTGCACACACCAGCTTCCAAGCAGACTGGTTTCTTTCACTCGTTCTTCTGTGCAACCCACCCCGCAGATTTTCCATCCTTTTCTAACTAAACTATCCTGGTCGCAAGGCTCGCAAGAAGCTAGCTTTTACATTGAAAATAATGTAGTTTCCGAGTTATCCCTTTCGTAAGTTGTGTTCAGTTGAAGTGTTAGTGTGCATTGTGGCTGATATAATAAATAATGAGTGAAATAACAGTTCCTGACACCAATTTACTTGAATTTTTAGGACAATTCTATTATCAAGACTGACTTACGAACAAAAGTGCAATTTAAAAAACAAATGACCATGTCTATTTGTTAGAGATATGAAATCATATTTTACTACGTACCATTTGAGGTCAAACCTTACTGGTGTTACTTACGAGGTTCCAACCAATCTTCGGACTGCTGACTTGACATTGACTACTATTTATTTTAAGACTATATTTTTGTAATACGTTTTCTCATATGTACAAGAAAAACTTGAGTTAGCTTCCCCTGCTCAAAATTTCATGCTACGCCACTGCATAACAGATAGAAAGAGATGTAATCAATTGAAAATGGAGCTAGAATGTAAACACTTGCACTGCAGATAGTTTAAACATTGAAATCTTCAAGTGCCTCATTTGACCGAGATGACAAAGTGGAGATACAGTTTTGGTTCCTTTCTTAATGACGTTCATTTTGAAGCGAACTTTCACATCTTGCTCGGTTGATTCCAGCCACTCTGTGTACTGACAGATAAAAGGAGCAGAAATACAGTACAGTAAATTTTATGTTTTATAATTAAGTACCATGGCGTAGAATTTAATGTATTTTATCCAAAATAAGTACATTGGATGTGGTGGCCACTTTATTAGGGACTTACCTAGTAAGATCATGTAGAGTTTCAAGTTTCAAAACAATTGCACTTCATAAACTCATGAATTTGATACTCTTAGATTTCTCTTATCTTCACAACAACTATCACATTACAAAGTTTCTAATAAAATGGCCTATGTTAATGCTATCTGTCGTTAAAAAATATCATATTAATACTTACCATGATACTATATTAATTTTCAGAGAAAAATTAATTTTGGAGTTACCATACGTTGTGCCACAAGGAGGATATAGTATAATCTACAGTTCCTGATTCCCTGAGTCGAATGTGTGAGAGAATGGATTTGTGCTTATATTAAGAATTAAAGATTGTATTGCAGTGTGCCCATTAACAATGGTAGACATAATTCTATTTAGTTCCTACGGGAATGGAATTCATGCAATGATTGTTAACAATGCCACATCTGAGTAACTAATGACAGAAACTTCAATTAGGTATTGTTTCATTGTGCAATACAAAATTAAGTAAATAGTTTGAAACAAGCCATATAAAATATTGATGTTATGTACATATCCGTAAAACTTACTGTAGACAGAGTTCACTTAACATGTTAGTTGCAAAAATTCAATTTCGTGATTTTTTTGAGAGAAGTGAAAGTTCTCAGCATCCCTGACACAAAGAAAGTAATTTGTCTCTGGAATATTAGCTGTAAGTCTGTATGTTTTATATTGTATTGTAATGTATGCATGTATAAAGAGGAGAGACTGACTTTTTCCTGTAGAAGAAATTGCAAATGTGCTTTTTTCGAATCCACATTTATTTCACGTTACAAACAATTTAAAAGTCAGGTAATATCACTCTGGATTTGTAAGAGGATTATTGAATACAGTTGATAACATCTTTTTATGCGCAGACAAATGATAATAGTTCGAAATTTTCTCGGGCTTCCAGGAGCTGGGTACCCTCAGATATCATTTAACCCTGAAGATGAGGAAGATGAACATCCTCGAAACGTCGGTGGATCACCAACTTATGACCTGGCTGGAAGCCTGAGAAAATTTCGAATTATCACGTCGCCAGGAAAGCTTCAGTAGTTATTTCAAATGATAATAGTATACTATTTTACAACTCCCCCCCCCCCCCCCCATCTCTTCAGAATGCTTGTAAAAGGCAAGTTTGCCTATTTCTGGTTACTTGTACTTAGAATCTCATTATGGACTACTTATACTTTTATATATTTCTGTGAATTTTAAATACCTATTTTCGTAAATAGCAAACAATATTAGTGATTACAATAAAATGTTTACCTTCTTTCGGTCGACTTTGAAGTTTGAAATTGGTATCTTTGTAAGAGGAGTACTTATTCTAAAGATCTTTAAGATACTGCTTTTGCTGGATGAATGTCCATAAGAGAAAAGACAAAAAATTAATGTCAGAATTCATGGAAGAGACAGCAACACTGTTGACTCAATCTTGCGAAACAGTTGATCATAATAATTCTTACATCTTTTGAGGAATGCGAAACAGTGCTCGGTAGAACAGTTGGTTACAGCAGCTGACAAGATCGTAATGCAATTTCTAAATTAGGAAAGAGCTCTTGAATGTGCCTTTCATGCAACATTCTATCCAGTGCACTTAGGGAGGATATTGTTATTTCGTTGCTCTTAATACAGTGTATACTTTGAAATGAATAATCTCATCTAAAAATATTCCTCTAAGTCGTTTTTGTAATGCTCTTGCAGTATTCTAGTTTATTTTAAGAGTTCATTGTTGTCTCAGCCTGGCAAATTACTTAGAAATTCAAATATCTTATAAATCTCTTCCAATGATTCTTTCCTTTTCTCCAGTTCAGGGATCAGCTTGTTTATAATCACCAGAAATGTATTCATCCGACGGCCGTTTCGTCCATTTTCAACTTTTTCATTTTGTGGCTGTTTTGTATGCCTTTGTTACTCTTTCTGATGTTAGTCTTTTCATGTGTCATACATAGAACAACTCTCTGAAATATATTCAAGTAACGAATTGTACACTCTTAGACAAAAAAAATGACCGGACTCTTGAAGTGTAAATATGTGAAGCGTAAATCAGGCTGTGCACCTGATACACAAGACTAAAATCAGAGTAGTAAGGACGAAACCAGCGAGATGCAAGAACATACTCTTATATCGGCATACAACGGTTTGAACTGTGTGTGTGTCATAGCTCCGTGGTAAAACTCTGACTTCACACGCAAAAAACCCGGGTTCGTATCTGCCTTCGTATAAGTAGCCTATATATGTTTCGTTTTATTTTTTCTCTAGCTAGAAACAAAATGATACATTTATTAATGTGCACAGGAGTTTGGATTAGTTGAAAAATTAAACAAAAACATTCAGTAATATCGGAGACTTTTTCCTAATTACCCTTGAATTAAAATAGATGCTCAGTTCTTGGATCTTCTCCCTTCTCCATAAGGAGTATTGATCAGTTACTATAATTTGTTGTAGTAGTAGTAGTATCTGTAATAATAATAATAATAATAATAATAATAATAATAATGCAACAACCAGAATAATAATAATAATATTCATATTATTACAAACACAATAATAATAATAATCATCATCATCATCATAATATTAATAATATTGCAAAAACGGGATGAATAATGTTAAAGACAAAACCAATGTGTTCCAGATATTGGTTACACTCGTAAATAGTGCCGTTACAGATCTGCTTTGTAATAGCTCCATGGTAACAGTCTAGCTTCTTGTGTAGGCGATTCAAGGTCGTGTACCCTGTAGGATGGAGGCAGTTATAGGTGCGGAGGGATTACATACCCGGTATTGAATTTTTTGTCTATTTTGATTTTTGTTTATTGGTCTCTGAGATGTATTTCTTTATTTTGTTTAATACAAAGAAAAGGATGATGTTTGTTTATTCCTATCCGAGAAGGATTTCTTTTACTTAAGGTTTATTTTTGATTGCTATTATGTATCTAACTTGCCCTTTGTAAATATTAACTCTGTTAAATATTTCACAATACTGGATATTATCAGTATACAAGAAGTAAAAAATGAGAATGAAAAAACAAAGTATAGACTGAGATTCGAACTGGAAACCTTTCAGATACAAGACCACAATGCTACCGACTACGCTATGCGAGAGAGACGATGACTCTTTAAGAAACATGTTATATAATCATCATATAGTGTGGCAGTGGAGTGTTGGAAACATTTACGACAGAAGAAATTCGTCCGCGTGTGTATCATGCTCTGATGAATGCACCCGAAGTCTTCCGAATCGGACATAGAATCTGGAGCCCGGTCATTTTTTTTTGTCTAAGAGTGTACAAGTTTATTACAGTCCCAGCATTGATATCAACACTTTACAACAATTTATTTGTAGCATTGAATCTCTTCAAGATTGCTGACCAAAATGTTGTCATTACCACTATTTCCAGACATTTTAGACTGCACAACAACCCAGTCGCCTCACATATTTTTTTCCCTACCAAGTATGGCCCGAAGACTTGCATTGCAGCCTGAGGCTTGTTATGCCAACCTCATTATGGGGATGATTGTTGAAATCCTTAGGACTGCATACAATCGTTTGGTACCATCTATCGATTTAGCTACAGCACCCAGATCTTACAGAGTTCAAATGGTAAACAACAACCCTCCATCCACCTAGGAATTCTGTAGCCTCCTTATATCGATGCCATTTGTTCGCAAATCACGTTACTACATCCTGCTGCATCTTAGATTGACATGAAGATTGAATTACTATGTTTCACCATGGTGGATTCAGCTACACAGCACCCATGTTCGAAGTCTGCCCTGGACTTATGCAGCTCCCTCACACAGGTTATTTACATGCAAATCACGGTACTATATCTGCTGCATCTCCAGTGAACCTTAAACTAATGAAAGATGATAGATGAAGTTGAAACTTATGAATATGAAATGAGTCCAATTCGTTGCACTGTAGGGCAAGCTGAGAGTATACCATGCACTGCAGCGAATCAAAATGTAATGGGCGATTGCTTTGAAGGCAGGGTAAGAGCAGTGTGCATCATAATAGTGTGAAGAATAACATATATAACAAGCAGTGTACTAAATTAAGGTATGGGGAAATGGAAAAGCTTAATTAATATTCTTTCTTTGTAATAGTTTAACACATTAGTGTATGGCATTCAGAAAATCATACACATGTGTGACCTCACAGATTCAAATCACGTTCATTTGTTCATAATGTAAGACTGAAGAAATAGTAAACAGACAAATGGAAGGATACATGATTAACGAAAACACAGGCATATAGTACTGTATAATAAAGTAGGCCAATAATGATATGTTAGGGTTGTGGTTGTTTATATACAGTTCCTTTAAGTGCATGCCATGTCACTGTTTCTGACGCGAACTTTTTAGTGTGTATGTTTATTGCGTAGTTGTGGCTGCAAGCGGAAAATAAGGCATCTTATTTTAAGTGAATTTATGCAAAATTAATTACAGGTACTTAAATGTACAAGTTATCAATTACGTTAGATAATTTTTGGAATTATAATTTTTTTTTTGTGTCCAATACAGATAATTAAAGTTTATGTTTTTGAGCTGTCTTCTGCCTTTTGGTTGATATCGACTTCGCTTTCAGCGATTTACATACAGTCGAGCCTATCATTTTTCCAACATATCTCTGTAGAAGAACATGATTTTAGTTATACAGTGATATTTAATAAATTCGTTCATGAAATGTCATATGTTAGAGATTATATAAATTTCATAGATTAATTTTATTTTCATTTATAGATCTCAGTAGTATGCCATTTTGATTAAACCAGAAAGAAAATTTGTATTAGGTATTGAAATATTTTGTGGATGTTAATTTGTTACATTCATGTAGCATTTTATTTTTTTAATTTGTAAAATGTATATTTCCAGGACTTCTGCATCTTTTTGTTGTGGATGCAGGTATGTAGAACTTAAGAGGGTATAACTCTGGAGCAGTAAGACAGCATAGAAGATTGTCGTTGACTGAAAGGTACCATGTTGGCAACCTATTGGAGAGGCTCTGGAAATTCGTGGAAAGCTTAAGTTCTTATAGTGCATCTCTGTTATTAGCATCAATAGGCCTACTTCCTGAATAAGCTACCCACTGATTTATAGCGAATAGTAAGGCAGTGTATTTAAAAGTACTGTATTATGATAGGAACTGCAAATGTGATTACTAACATCAATATTATTAAAACGAGAAGCAAACATTCCAGATTGTTGATGGACACTCTGTAAGGACTAGCAATGCCAGTATACAGTATATTTTATTTTTATATCTTAATTGTGTCAACTTGCAATTTTTATTGTTGATGTGCCATGCTCCTGGACTTTCTTCGTTCCCTACCTTTTTTAAACACATTTTGAACATTATGTATTCACTTATTTGAAACTGTTGCCGGAGTAAATATTAGGTTTGTTCCAACAAGCATTTCAGAACACATACGAACTAATACCGAACTTGTTTTTTCACATGTGCCAGTTACGTACAGTCTCAGAACTATAGTCGCGACGCTGTTATTCCCGGTGTGACTCCGCCTCTTTGCTTACGTCTTAGAAAGTGAAGGCTCTATAAAGTCTAGGTAGGTAGTATCGTTCGCCATTTTTGTTCTTTCGTTGCCGAGCTACCGGACGAGGGATCTATTTGCCTCACCGTTAAACATTATCTTGTCATAGCTCCTATGATCTTAAATCAAACGCACTGTAATTCAGCAAATAACGTCCTCGTGTGCTTTCTGCGAACGCCAACAAAAAAGCCAAAATGGCGGGCGATTATATTAAGTATTTATCGAGCCTTCTTTATCTTCATCAGCGAATCACAAGACCCACACGTTTAAATGTAGCCGACCTGTAATGTGATTGGCTGCCGGAAATAAGAGCGACGGGACTATAGTTTGGGGTTTTATGTTGTTGGAACATTTCTTGAACTGTTCATTCACAGCCTTCGGAGTTTCTTCTCGTATTAAAATTATATTCATTTTCCGAACTTAATTCGTCATAAACTATATCGCTATCACCTTCCAAATCACTCATGATGGACTATTTTTTTATTTTAACCTGCCTAGTCTCGAAGCATTAACTTCAAACTAAACCATCTGCGCATGCGTCAGCAATTCAGTGATGGCATTGTCATTTGGAGTATGGCACAGTCAAAGGAATATATTGTAATATAAGTTAATTAAAAACAGTTAATGTTAATATAACGTACTGCTTTGACAGTCATGTTCCTTTAATTTATGTTTGTAATTTCAAGGAAGAAAGAAAAAGGTTATACATTATAAACAGTGAGGACAGGCGTAAACAGACATTTATAATAGATAATAATATGTAATAAAATGCATACACTACATAAAATAGCTTTAGTTTTTACAAACATATCCAACTGTTTTTATTTCCAAATAGATAAAAAGGAAAAAAATGGCAATAGTACAAAAACATCCACCAATATAAAATATATTTCAATGACATCCATTGCAAAATGTTGGTGGATTGACCCTGCGTATTTGAATATCCAATAGTGCTAAGTTTCTCTGTAGGTCGTAGACATCACTGACACAGTCCATATCTTAGTAGTTGTGTATTCCACATGCACTGCTTTATTCAGATACGATTAACAGCTCTAACTTCAGACCCAGCCATTGCCAATGCCTTTTCTCCAGCTTCTGTAACAAAAGATTCATAAGCATAAGAATTTTCATTTCTATACACATATAAGTTGTATTCTCACTTTGAGAGAGGAACAGCGGTTAAGTGTGTTTGGGAGAATGGAGAGAGAAAAAGACCTTTGGGGAGACCGAGATGTATAGTCCGACCATTGGATCTGTGCCCCCATAAGATATGCGAACTGAACCTTAATTCCTTTTCAACCTCGGCAATTCATTTCTCTCCCTGTATTCCTATTTCTCTCTTTTCTATCCCTCTCTCTTTCTCTCCCCCACTACTCACAATTTTGAGCCTTCTTGCGGGACAGTTTATTTGCACTTGCAGTCCAGTGTTGTCAACTCAACATGAATACTGTAGCACGGAGTGGTGAAAGAAATATTATTAAGCAAGTAATAGCATTTTGCATAAGTCAATCAGCGTCATTAGACGTTCTTGAATTAAATTATGAATAAGTAATAATTAACCTTACATTATTATAAGCAATATTTAAGAGACATGACACTGTTTGACGGAAGTTTGGCAACATCCCTACTCGGCAAGGTTCGTGGCCTGCTGTTTGACGTAGTGGGAGAGAGACGGGTGGAATGGGGTGAGTAGAGGTGTTAACTTTTCCAAGAATGACGACAGCACTGAAGGGGCATAGATTCGATGGTCCGACAATAGATGGGAGGATAACATAAAAATGGATTTGAGGGAGGTGGGATATGATGGTAGGGACTGGATTAATCTTGCTCAGGATATGGATTGATGGTGGGCTTATGTGAGGGCGGCAATGAACCTCCGAGTTCCTTAAAAGCCATTTGTAAGGAAGTATGCACATATAAGACGTGAAGCTTGTAGAGAAGTGTGGCAAGATATTGCCCCCACTCATTTCAGGATGAGCCTGCTTCAGTGGAACTGTGCTGCCGGACGATAGTACACATTCGTGGTCAGCATATCAAGCACAACAGATGGTGATATGACATTTCTTATACTTTTTACAGGTTAGATGTGTTTACTTTTATCTGCCTCAACTCTCCGTATTCATTACTATGTACAACAGAGGAAGATTTCCAGGTCATTCTGTGGAAAGTATTGGGTGCTGGAAAGTAAAACCACATGCTTACTACTCCATACAAGGTCTATTTGTGGTATGCAATTGTTGGAGAAAGAAATAATGCCTCCTTTCGTCTAGATCTTCTGTAAAATTACCTATAATTTTATAATGGTCTCTGAATTATCTGCCATAGCAGATACCGGTATGTTCACTTTAAATATAAAGCAAGTAAAATTCGTATTAGGGCCTACCTGACATTTCACTGACACGGACAAACTGCTTTCCTGTGTCACAAAGACTAGAAGATATCTGTTGCTCCAGAAACTGAAGTTCAGCTGGTGATAAGCGCTCCTCCAGTTGTCTCAGTGCATTCAGTATTTCAGTCTGTAATCATCAATCAATGCACGCATTACTGCCAAGACAGTTGCAATTATAATGGCTATGAAGACGTTCTTCGTTAATATATTCTATGAATTATTACTTAAATCTTTAGAAGTTAGGTACTTCACAATATTAACATAGTCTAGTATAAACAGTCACGAAGCTCGAGTTTTGAGGGTGCTAGGAACAATAGACTGTGCCAGTACTATTTCGCATTGTCTGTAATGGAGCGATAGTAGCGATCCTAGTGGTGAGCAACTATTTATGGATGCATATTTAATACGTATTGAGCTTCGTGACTGTATATACTAAACTGATATTAATATCTCACAGTACCAGGAATGTGCAACTTTCTTCATTGTACGCAATTTACAAAATAGTAAACAACATAAAGCCTGCTAATTAATCAAAATATTTTCAGGATACAGACTGAAAATATTACTCACTTTTTCTCTCGTGCTTTCTTGGGTTGAAAGTTTCCCAAGTCTCTCATCTCTTTCTATTTCAGCTAATCGCTCCCTTAAGAGGTGTGGTTCACGACGTGCAAACATGCGAATTACTGCTGGTGTGTGAAAAGCTGCACTGATAGCTGCTTGTGTTGCCTGGGTTATGTTAAGAATTCACAATATGTCAGTAATATAATATTTAATCTTCAACTGGGTGAGGTTGCCAAAGACAAAGAATGTTAAATAGTAACATTTAAGGTGCGACATTTAAATGCCTCACAAGAAAATGGTTTATATAAATTGAAATTTACATGATAGGCCTAATTATTAAATATCTTGCTATTCTAAGACGTTTGAATGCTTTGTTCAGCATCCATAACTTATAGGTAATCTGTGGGCCTGCTTGAAACATTTAGTAAAAATGGGTTTTCCGTGCAAAATTGAATAGTTCTAAGGAAAATGTAAAACATATTTACCTAATATTCAGTGACATACAACGTTTAATGCATTATCACTTACCAGCTGCATAGAACCTAGATGATCAACTAATGTCATATCCCCCGATATCATCTTGGAAAGAGATTCATTGAATTCTCGCAGTTGTTCCATTGTTTCATTTTTGGTTTCTTCGTATTCTGCTGGTTCAAGATCATTTCTGCGCAAAGGCAGAATATCATTTATACTGCTAGTAAAGTGACAGTTCAAAACTTCTCATTTACATCTCATTAACTTCCTACCTGCATTCCTCTAAATCTGCCAGCTGTTGAACCAATCTTTCCAACTGTCCTTCCAAATTTTGTTTCAATTTTTCTGTCTCTGCTTGTCCCCGCGATGTCATTTTTGACTCTGGATTTAAAGGTTAGATTTGTTGTGCAGATTGCAGTTTTCAAGTGACGTTTTCTAACCCAACTTACCAAACAATTTGGGAAATTTGATTGTGGAATTTGTAATATGCAAGGTTACTCAATATTCAACGGGTAACATACCATAATAAATATTATCTATTCTTGTTTTCTGTTTCAATAATATAACCTGAAGTGCAAAACCATCATACCAACATTCAATGTAAACATTCCAATTAGTTCTAATACGGTTTCATAGATGCCGCAAGTTATTCTATTTTGCTGGTTATAATTGATTTCAAATTTATTACAAATTAGCCAAGGCTTATTGAACTAATCGTTGTAACTAAATATTTTTATTTTATTATATTAATTATACTGTATGAATAAATATTGCACAATACACTTGCTTAATGAAAATACTTGACGAAACAATGTTTTGGCGCGCTCTTCACGAACGTAGCTGGCCCTTGGATTAATTTCCGAAAGATGCCGTTGAAGTTGCTCCTTCAAATGCTGTTGGGGCAAACTTACAGAGAAGAGGACTGTTTGTTGGCTACAAATTGTTTTATCCATATTAGTGAAAGGTGGTAGTGTATATGTTAGTGGTCTTAATGTAATTAAATAATAGAACTTGCAGAAGACGGTGTTTAGTGATCACAGAATTAGTATAAATACTCTCCATTGAAATATCCAGACGAGCCGCCATTTTCCGACCTTTAGCCGCTCGACTCGACGGTAACCGAATGTATTACGGAAATGTACGAAGCCATCTCCTTGAAGAACCAGAAAAGGTGCTGGACGTTTGTTGAAATATAAAATATCCTAAATCATCCGCCAATTACAAATTATATTATGCATAAACATAATTTTTGAATGATACAACAGGCTTTCAAGTTTGTGTTCACACATGTGTATCTTTCGTTCACAGGAGATTATTCGAAGCATTCTTACCGAAACGAAAAGTCCTTCTATGAGGACTTCAAACGTATTTCAGCACACGTTGCCATGAGCTTGCAAAAGGGAAAACATCAAAGTGGACAGACACAAGGATTTTCTCGTTACGCTAATACGTATCCTTTAATGTGTTAGTTACATTACTTGATTTGATTGTGGTAAGTTAACGAGAAGTTTGGAAGTAGCATTTCAGTTTTCAACCTGGATTCAACGATTGGAGTTCCAACCGGTAAGCATAGGCCTGCCTACCTTTCACACGTTACGCAAATTTTGCCACATAAACAGCCATAGATTATGCAATGCATTCTTGATCTGTAGTATTGCTTATGTTGTTTGAACAAATATGCATATTGAAGTGTCCTTAGTATTTGTGTACCACAGACTAGTACTTTGACAAACTGCCAGATTATCCAATTAATGTCACGCATATATAATTCAGATTGATGTGGGTGTGCCCGGGAAAACTTGTTACGGTTTTGAAGACACATAGATATTATTTTTTTTTAGAACACGTTGTTTCATAGTTAAAACATTAATTTTGTAATGACATTTCATTCGTTTGTTTCTGGTATCTGACAGTGAACGAATGTTATTCTGATTTTCATGTTTGACATGTTTGTTTATATTGTGGTTTTTGTGATTTGAATGAGGCGAATCTTGAGTTTTAGAATAGTGTGGTAATTTTTCTGATTTGTGTATTTATTTAGGATTTGCCATATTTATGAGTATTGGAGATAATTGAGATATTAATTTGGTGTTGCAATTATTTTTTTTTTTATGAAGGCTCCGTTATTTGACAATTTGTAGCGTACCGGTATTGCAAATAACCGATGTCGGAACAGCAATGTTCATAGTGAATTTCTAGAATAATTTTCATATCATAACCCCTTTTTATTTTCCTTCGAATAAATTTTTTTACATAGCCTATGATACTGCGGCCTGCAGTCATTGGGTTTATACTGGAAAAAGTTAAATTACGCCTTATCGTTTGTTTTTAGACTAGGCCTACTGTAAGATAGGCCTACTACTGTCATTGTCAGTAAGTTAAAGTTGTGGAATAGCCTATATGCTTTCATTGTTCTTCATACTATGCAAATAACAAATTGTTACACGTGCCTTATCAATTTTTTTTACCTCACACATACAGGCCTGGGAAGTAGAAATTGCGGTACGTAGTACATTGTTTGGCATATTTGGATTTCACTGTAAGTTTTATTTCCGATCACATTAAATTTCAACAGTACGAAAATAGTAGGTCTGAACTAGGTCATAGGGTAGATAGTATGATGAAATAGAGCTGACTCATGGAACCTTATGGATTGTTCAGTGTATCATTGTTTATACGGTAAATAATGGAATGGTCGAAGGCTACAAGTTCATTTATACAGTGCAGGGATAGCGATGGTCATATTGAATTTTAATGAGATTGTAACTACCTATATAAATATGTGTCATCATACATTTATGATAGTCTGAAACATAAATACTGGTGTAGGATATTCGTGTTTGTACCATTAAACTATTAAGCGAAATGTTATTGTTCAGTTCGTGTTTGAGACTGACCCCGTCCATATGAAGTACCGGTACGTTAAATTAAATTAAATGAAATAGAATATTTGTGAGAAAATCGAATAATCAATTAATCATTGGAATGGAGAATATTTACCATGCTGTTGACTGCTCTTATGGAGGTTAAAAATAACAGCGATCTAAATTGTCTGTTAATCGAGAATGTTTGTATTTAACAGCCGAATATCCATAATTTGGGCTCACGAATGATAATTTTGTTGAATAAGATCCATAAGCTTAAATGTGAGAATGCTCATGTTTTAGAATTTAATCTTACAGAATTTCGATAGGCTGGCATTAGCTACTCTACTTTGATACTGGTCTCGTTCATGGTTGGTCGTGAACTCTAATTCATAGCCTAATAACACTGCCTCATAATAGCGCTTATAAATAAACTTGTTCATTGTTGAGGCGAAATGGCTGCTATAGAATACAGAAAAGCTTGATTTTCATGTGAACCAGTCGGTTATTAATGTGCAACTGCATTACCGAACATATTTCGGTGCAGATCCACCCAGAGGGCCTACAATCCGTAAATGGTACATTGATTTTAAGGCAAGATTCTTCGCAAGTGATTTCATCCGTACTGACTACAGTTGCTGTAAACTCTAAAAGCAAAGGACAAAGTACTATGAAGAAATTTCTGCATAGTATGCAGACTTTAATTGAAAACGATGATTAATTTACTCATTCCGTGGTGTTTTCTGACGAAGACACTTTTCATCTTTCTGGTGAGGTGAACAGACATAACCTCAAACTCTGAAGGTCAGAAAATCCGCGTACCTACGTGAAACTTGACTATAGGCTTGATGTGTGCCAGGTTATCAAGGGGGGACACGTTGAACATCTTTACGATAAGGAACTAAACTTTCCCTTTCCATTAGTAATATTCTCATGCATCTGAGATTCATAGAACGTAAATTACATGTGTTCGAAACCGGAAAGGTCTTTTGTAGGAGTCTTATATAGGTGGTTCTTGAATAGACAAGATTGACATTGTATTTTTTAATGACATGTAACGAGGTATCATAAACAGTAAACACTTGATCCTTATTGTGTTATGTTATTATGCTACATACGCTTTGTAATTCAGTAATATATTTGGCTTATTTTTGCTTTCGGTGTTCTTCACCGTATCTAAGGAAGCAAATTAACTTAAAGTTATTTTTGCTCTAAAGTTATCAGCACCATAGTACTAGGAAGTATAGGTCTTCATGCCGCTAATTAGGCTATGTCGAGGAAAGTTCACAGTATTATTTTGATCCACGGTAAAATACTAATTTTTAGGCATACTTTATTTGCATTGTATATTTTATCCAACGAAAGTACCTACTCTTCATTTATTCATAGGTTTATAGTACCATTTTTGGGCCAGGGAAAATACTTTTCTTTAGTGCAAAAGGACATAAGGATCACCTTGGACTGTACATGGTGAGGATAAACGAATTTTTACGAAAACTAAACCGTGAAAAGACTTTTGTCATTTATAGAATATAGTTAAGACTGTTGACTGATGTCATATTTATATTAGAAAATGCAGTTTCATCTTAGATGTTTATTTCGAATCAGTAAGGAGAAAGGAACTCTTAGGGTTATGCCGGTGTTCTCAAAATAACCTAAATTTTGTACATCATTATAGGAATTAGTATGAAGATATGATTGATAAATAATAGGCCTATATCGTGGTGGTGAAATAAGCACTGATTTGATCTTTTCCATACAGATTTTTGTGCCGTTTTCACTTATGTGGATTATGGTAATATAGTGCATTTGATTAGGCGAGATTAATAATTAGATGCTGATAATTTACATATTTGAGAATTTCCTCAAAATAGGCCTACTGCAGTTTCAGGTTTACAATATTGTTCTGCTGCATTAGCTATGGAAGTCAAATGACAAATTATTAGTGTTCATTGTGTGAGAAAGTGTTGTGATTCAATAATCGATTTCTATAATTTCATGGGAATAATTAAATGCTTTCAGTGTTCTCGATACTGGAAAAGTGATTTTTGCATGCTACCGCAGTCTAGTATATACAGTCACGAAGCTCAATATGTAGTAAATATGCATCCATAGATAGTTGCTATTGCTACTATCGCCTCATTACAGACAATGCGAAATAGTACCTGCACAGTCTATTGTTCCTAGTACCCTCATAAACTCAAGCTTCGTGACTGCATATAACTTACTAGACTGTGATGCTACCAGTAATTCTGTCTGCTCGTTCATCAGTCTTTTCTCTTGAACTGCTGGATGTATTTTTTTTTCATATTGGTATTTGGATGGACTATAGTTATTGAAATAATATACCGGTATACTGTATTTTAAAACTCAACTAGCGTTTTATAACATGTACTTACAACATTATAAGCTATTAAATACACTTTTGAAATATATTGCAATAGAGGAAATGGATCAGCTGAAAATTAATTGCTGGAGATGGATTTTGCACGTTAATCAGCCAGAATATCAAGAAAAGAAGGAATTAGAAATTATGTTGAGAAAAGATAAATATGAGAGACACTATCATTGATTATATTGAAATAACACAGTTAAGATAGTATGGCAACGTACAAAAAATGCAAGATGGTAGATTACCGAAAGGTGTTTAAATTCGCACTTGAATGGAAGTAGAATGGAAATCCATGTAAGTTGGGGGGGGGGGGAATTTATGAAGAAATTAAAGAAAGAAATTTACAGGAGGTCAGTGGATGGACAAGGCAGCTTAGTTAGTAATCGAAGTTAACAAAACTGATGGGTCTACATGGTGATTTTTTCTTGCACGAGATAGAATACACTGTATATCTTTAATTGTTTTGTTAATCTACGGAATCTTCAATTGAAAAGTCTCAGGCAAAAGTTATACCAATTGCTTTGAAAATTTAATCAGTAACTAGCCATTTATGAGATACAGTAGAGCTCCACTTATCCGGACTAATAGGTGGTAGTATGATCCGGATATGCAGGAATCTGGATAATTGGATCAGAAAAGAAGAGTCCGGAAACAACAGTAGTAAGCTACTGCATGTATTGAAAGTGCAAAATGACTATAGATCTATAGTTTATAATGAACAGTTACACATATTCAAACAAAATAGTATTTTAAATGGATTAAAACTATAAGAACTCTTCAAATTCCATACAGAATAGAACTTTTCTTATGTAAGGTAGTACAGTACACGAAATAAAAAGACCTAAACATATGCAACTTTCTTTGAACAAAAATTTTCAAACTGTCCTGAAACATGATCGGATATTTGGAGTTCGGATAATTGAAATACTACTGTAGTGACATAAATACCAGCAATGGCGTTCATGAGAAAATACTTTTAAAGATTAATGTAACACTAGTTGTTAAAAGATAGAGCAACATGTAGATTTCAGTTTTCTCTAAAAAGAAATCTACGGATCTATGCCTCCAGTGGTAAGCATATCTCCGCAGAGTAATTTTCAAACCTGCCATAAACCTAGATGTAACAAAGTGAAGAAAAAGGGACTTAAGCGACACGAAAAAATATTTGGGATTGATGTATGGTGGTGTGTGGTAGCATGTTGGCTAAGGCACTATGCCACAAAATCGAATATTGCAGGCTGCATTCTGGATAGGATCATGGATTTTTCATTTGCCCTCTTGTTTCCAGCTGCACTATGGTTCTGAAGTCTACTCAGTCTCCAACAGAAATCAGTACCAGAGAATTTTCCCTGGGGGTAAAAACAGCAAGCACTTAGGACTGGCATCCCTAGTGCTACTAATGCCAATTGAGGGACGTTTTTACAAAACTTAACATCTACAGAAATCAAATTTTTCAGTAGACATATTTTTTTAATTAACTCTCAATTCAAACAGAGTATTTTCAGAGGTATTATATATTCACTGAAAAGAGGATAATAGAAATAATTATGATATTATACATATTATTTTATAAGTAAGTACCATCCCTAAATAGACCCTGAAAATAACAAATTTTCACAAAAGTCAACATCTACAGAACTTTTCCATCACTTTCAAAATGTTTTTATTAATATTTTCAATTCAAAATTCTGTTCCCCTTTTAAATTTAGGTCTTACTATGCAAGAAAGGAATTTCCATACATATAAATGCATCTGTTCTTTTTTACCACCCAATTTTGTTCAGCAATACTCAATGAAGACATACAAGAACAATAATATTGTTCACTGGAACTCGCTTAATAAGACATACTAGAACAATAGTATTATATATTGTTCACTGGAACACACAATGACACTTATTAAGACATACAAGAACAATAATATTGTTCACTGGTCTCCTTAAAATATTCTAGCCTCTTCTGAAGATATATCAAAGTACTTTAATAACTTCTTTATGTCAGCACACAATTTTCCATTAACATGATTTACAAATTTAAGTTCCATAGCTGTATCAATCTTGTTTGCATTACGAATTCCTGGATTAAGAACTTCAAATTCAATACTTGATCCTGTATATGCTGTCTTGACAAATATTTGGCCCTTCTCATATCGCAGCACACGGACATCATCATTTTGAATAGGAGCTGCTTCTTCAAAATTTCTTGCGATTTGGATTTAATATCAAATAATTTCCAGTCTTCGCCAAGAACTAAATATCTACCATGCTTTTCTATTATCGAATGGTATTCTGATGGTAAAGTAATCGTATCTAGACTTCGGTACCCTTTCTCAATATTTCCGAAAACGCAGTCTGGAGGAACATAACTGTGCCCCCGGATGGGAAATAATGCAGAATATTTCTGAAAACAGTAGACTCTTCTATTATTCTGATGAGAATGGACATGACTAGAATTCTTGTTCTGTGAGGCACAAGACTCAGAAGAGCTGAAGAACAAGTTTCTTTTTCTTATCGTTTTTCAAGTTCTTCTCCAGTTCTGTTATGTAGTGGTTTAATGCAGATGCAGTTTCATTCGAAGCACTACCACTTTGAATCTCCAACTATGTGTAGTGTGAAATATGTGTACTCGTGTTATTTTCCACCTGCAGTACTGTGAAGTTGTACAGCCACACTTGTCTACTATAAAATATTTCCCCTGTTGGTATTTTTGGGAGTGGTTGATTTTCTTGGCAATCGAAAGAAATATTTATTTCGTATTCTTTTGTCTCCTTCATTATTTGAAAAAACTTATTTGACTTCAGCTTATGGAGCCTTTATTAAATTCTGACTTTGTTCTTTTCTTCTAAATCAGGAGTTGATTTAATTCTCATCAAGAACTCGGCACATGCAGAACAGGTATCCGAGCGAGAATTTCCAAAGCCAAGATTAAAATGTTTGTAGAAAACTGATTTCTATTTTGAGAGGGAACAGGGAAAATAGCCATGGCGAACATTTTCATTACAATATCTTCACCACATCAACTTAATATTTAGTTTTGGTGGGAGGTAAGAATGACAGGAATCTTGTCGAGAATAATGAACTTCGCGACATTTGTATTTTAATATATTCCTCTTAATAAGTTCAGTTTGCTCTTCTTCTCTTTCCTTCAGTATTCGACCTCTGCGATTTTTTTACAGCCTTCTCTCCTATGGCTAAACGTAGTAATCTGCTCTTTGACATATTAAAAATGCTTGCAAAAGTGGCAGCACATACGACCACAGATTTGCTATTTTCCTTCTTCACATGATATACTACTGATACACATCCTTTATTTCTCACTTTCTCAGATTCTACTGTCCCCCTTGCAGGTTACAGTGACGTCATATGTTTAAGCGAAAATGTATCCTGTTTACCTTAGTGTCATTTTGATAAAATTTCTGTCTAAATTAACTACGTCATTTAGTAACAAATCAGCCACTGAGCAGTTACTACGTTTATTTTCACCTTCAAGATGCATATCTAAACCATACGAACATACTATGTTGGATTTTGCATTTGGATCATTGTACTTGAAATGTTTACGCACAGATGTTTCCCTGTGCCTCTTAGGACCTCATTCAATTTCTTGAACAGGAGACACGTAATCAAACATTTTATTTTATATACAAAATATTTATTTAATTCACACAAACATGAAGATGTAATGAAATGCTGCGTAGATGTTCAGTTTTGTTAAAACTTACTAGCAGTAGATGTTGAGTTTTGTGAAAACTCTAGTAATTTACCGACATTTTACGCCGATAGATATTAAGTTTAGCTAAATTTCGACTACACCAATGAATTCAGCGGGTGCTAAAACATAAGGATACACCAATATCTCAAAATTCAAAATTTTGTAGATGTTAAGTTTTGTGAAAACGCCCCTCAATTGTATGCATAGGAGAGAATCTTAACCTTCCACTTCTCTGAGAGTCTCCATTGCCTGCAATTGGGATAACTTTACTTTGCTGAAGTAGATTAAAAAATTCTTGCCAAATAATTTAAAAACCTGTCAGGATGTTTGACTTTTTTTTAATGAATAGCACAATAGTATACAATAATGAACCATGAATGTGTGCTGTATAATTCTCTTCGCAAAATTTATACCTTCTCTTCTGTATGTGGAACTTGTTAATGTGTACTGAAAGTACGTAACTTTCTGGTCTAATGATGGATACTCGACTGTTCGTCATTCACCCATATGAAGCCAGTTGTGTAGACCAGTAAAATTTGTCAGTTGTTGACCAGGGTGTGCAATAAGAGACTGGTCTACGTTACACCAGAATGAGATGATGGAGATTTGTTGGGGAACCAGAGCTTCTGGAGAAAACTGCTCTGATACCTAGACCACAGACTTGTCCAATACAGTCATAAATCAGGGCTACTGGGGATCGAACTCTGGTCCACAGGATTATGACTTCATTGCTCTGTATAATATAGAATTTGTCTTCAAATCAAATAATTGTTAATGGCAGACTTGGTATTGTAGAGAAGAAATAAGTCATTACTCATTACCAACATGATTTTTGAGAGTGCTCTTGAGGAAAATTATGTACACTTGGTCAAAATGAAACTGGCCAGCCTCTTGAGCAGTTAAAATTTTCTAGGTCCCTTTGGGTGAGCGTGCAGTTCACAACTGTAAACCTCCATGCGCTGCTTTCGTTAACTCCATAATACAAGTCGCTGGTTTGGGCTACCTCCACAGCATGATTGGCATGGAGCAGTGGATAAGCTACTTAACTTCTATGCAGGCAGCTCGAGTTCAAATCTCCGTAGTGAATTTTTTGTTTTGTTCTTTATTTGTTACAACTCGTTTTAGTGTAATATAGTCAAATACTTTTGCTTATGTTACTTCATGTTACAAAATTGGTGAAAATATGTGGTGATAATTCTAGGAAATCAGAATATATTTTGTCATCAGAATTATGGTTTTTCTTCTCGTTTACAATTACTACGTTTAGGCCCTGATGATCACGGTTTTATGTTAGTACAATTAATCATATTTCCTGTAGCACAACTTGCAAATTAATTATTGCCAATTATTTAACCATCGACATATTTACTGAATGTTCCTTAGGCAAAAGAGTGAAAGCAGAAGGGATTAATAAAATAATTAACACAGCATTTTAATATGAAAGCCCCTAATTGTCGTCTTTAGTGTTACTTCCATCTAGCATTAAAAGTTTCTATTAACACGAAAAACTGTAACATCACTGCCACCTGGCGAGCGAAATTCTCACTACTTAAGTGGAAACCTTTGATCGGTCAGCGGTTAGACACAAGTTCATTTGACTTGCAACCACCATTGCACACAGAAGCGAAGGAACAAGGGAAGCATTAGTCCCACTAGTTATTGAGTATGGATTTTCAGCTGCTCAAGCTTAATGTCCCAGATCGGATTGCTCGGAGGTGGGTTACAAATTATTTGGCATCCGGTACTTCCAGCGCAAACCTGGTAGTGGTAAAAGACTTGTTTCCACGCCACAGCAAGATACTAGATTGGTCGAGGAGGTTAAAAGGAACCCCTTTCATACTGCCACAACCTTGAGAGCTGCTGTTAATTTTCCTGGCCACATCCAGAATGTTAGAAACCATTTAAAAAGTGCAGAAATAAGATTGTGAAGGGCCGCTCGTAAAAATATCCTTACAGATTGACATAATATAGATCGCCTGGCATGTGCAGAGGAAAATCTTGACCACGACTAGAGTAGAGTTATCTTGTCGAATGAGGTTCGATTTTCCACTGCTAATGACAGCCCTGTTCTTGTTTATCGTCCATCTGGTACCTGACATGAGGAAAAATACACTGCTCCAATGCCAGAAGTGGCAGGGTTGGTGTTCCGTGTTGGGGATGGATTTTCTCAAGAGGGAGCTGGAATGATTGACCGTATCGAAGGAAAATTGAATGGACCTAAATAAAAACGATTATTAGAACGTGAAATGCTTTTCTACGCTAGGGAATGTTTTCCTGATGGAATTCTTGAATTTCAGCAGGACAACCACCCAGTCCCATACATCTAAGGTGATTCAGGAGTGTTTTTGTCGGAGAGGCAAGATATTGATGCGATATGTAGGCCTCCAAAATTGCCAGACCTGAATCCCATAGAAAATGTCTGGTATAGAGTAAAAACGCATTTACAAAAGAACTTTCTCAACTCGCCTCCGAGGAATGAAGATGATTTGTGGGACCTTGTCCAGTCTTCGTGGGAGGCAGTAGCCAGAAAAAGAAACTGTTTCACACGAATAATGAATTCTATGGAAAGCAGACTCAGGAAGGTTATGAATGCAGAAGGCTACTGGAGTGAATATTGAGGATGTGGTGTTTTTGTTTCCTTCTATTTTGTATTTCTTCTTTTGTTCTATACTACAATTAACGATTTCATTTTCTATTTAAGAAGTTCACTCTTATTTTATGGCACAGATATCCTATATATTTGTAACAAATTATGTGCCCTCTTCCTTTTAAGTTTCGTGTTGGCCAAAGATGGGAGCCAAAATAATAAAGCAAAAAGTATTCTAAGGATAAAAAAATGGCGAGAACCTGTTATATTTTTACTGATACATTTAAAAAAAAGTTTAGTAACGCCACTAAGATTTGAACTTGCAACCTCATGAACACTTAGATATTTTTACGAGTGGCCCTTCGCAATCTTATTTCTGAACTTTTTAAATGGTTTCTAACATTCTGGATGTGGCCAGGAAAATTAACAGCAGCTCTCAAGGTTGTGGCAGTATGAAAGGGGTTCCTTTTAACCTCCTCGACCAATCTAGTATCTTGCTGTGGCGTGGAAATAAGTCTTTTACCACTACCAGGTTTGCGCTGGAAGTACTGGATGCCAAATAATTTGTAACCCACCTCCGAGCAGTCTGATCTGGGACATTAAGCTATTCAGCTTCACCAGCTGAAAATCCACACTCAGTAACTAGTGGGACTAATGCTTCCCTCGTTCCTTTGCTTCTGTGTGCAATGGTGGTTGCTAGTCAAATGAACTTGTGTCTAGCCCCTGACTACAAGAGTAGGCCTACTACTGCAGTTAGAATGGCATTGTAATGAGCAATAGTCATACTCCACTTGAGAACCTGTTATATATAGTGTTTCTGTTACAATATTCACTGTTTAAACACTTTGAACGATCTGTCTGTTTTAAATCTCACATATGAATTATTTTCTCGGAAGATTTTAGTAATTAATAGTGTATTCCCCATTATAACTACTACAAGAATATACACAATCTTTTGAACTAAGCTTGGCTGTCCTGAGCGCTCACGGAAATATCCGATTCAAACTTCGTCACTTAGATGCCGGCCAGTTTCATTTTGACCTAGTGTACATACTTTGGGAAATTCATTGGAAGTTTTAGAATAGGTAAGGAATCATAATTTTTGTATTAATAAATACCTTATATGAAACATCCTATTTCACACATTGTGAGTCATCTTACGGTAATCGTTTCTTTGCATGAAGACGATAAAGATAATTTGTAGGGGAGGTATACTTATGTTTAAATGTTTTTAGTGAACATTAGTACACCTACTGAAATGAAAATTTAACAGTATAACACTTGCCTCATGCTGAATTTAATGCTACAATAAGGAATTTATCATTACTTACATTTGTTCAGTTTTAGCCACTTTCATTAATGTCGACATTCTGTACCAAAGTGCTCAATCAAGGGCAGTTTCGTACAGACCTTGGGTGCATTGGTACATTAACATTCTTTTCAATTGAAACATTTTAAGCATTTATTTCTGATGTTAAAATATCACAGATAATAATTCAGAAACATCACATTAAAAATACCGTAAACACTTCAGGTCAATTCTAACAGCTGTAAATTATGAAAAAAATAGGCCTACTGTAAAAAGCATATATTCCTAAATAATATTGCAGTGTTTTTGTAGATACTTGTCATGCTAAGAATCATTATTAATTAACTGACAATTATCTAAACTCAACTAACATCAGAGTATCACAAAACAAAATGTGTTATAAGCAAACATTGTGTTGAGAAAGATCCACACCAAATGTTATACAGATGTACGAGCTGAACCTTTGATGTTTTGTGTTTCAGGCAGCTTAAGAACAATATCTTCAGTGTGTGCATTTGAAATATCTTGCTTTTCAGACAAAACAAATTTCGAAGTTCCTTCTGTTTTTTCTTGGAAAGTTCACTAGAAACTCACGATAACAATTTTTGCAGAAATTTACGATTAACCATTTTTTGTCATACCTACATAATACCTGACAGATTTTTTTTGTGCAAAATTTAACCGAAACATAATCATTGATGGAAATGTTACATGTATCTCAATTAGGATCAGTCACAGACACACATATATCACTATGTTCTTTATTAATTTTTAAAGATTTTGGCTTTGTTGGTTAGATTTTTAGGGGGATGATTTGATTATGAAATGTCTAAAGTTGGTATTGGTAATAAGCTAATGTCTGTTAAATTTTATTTATATTCAAGACTTACAGGTGCTATATGATTTATACCTTGTATTTCTACTTATTTTATTGAATGGGATATTATTAATTTAAATTCAAGATCTATTATTACAACATTTTTATTTGATTGAATATCTTCAATATTTATAGAATTTGTATTTTTTATTTCTTCTTTAGTTATTTTGTTTAGTGATCAGATCATTATATGGATGGGGATATAGTTTCGCACAAAAGTAAGGGACTCCTCAGATGACTCACTGTGGAAGACTGTGCCTTGTTATCTGATGATTTTGTATTCACATTTAAACTATTTCTGCTTTTCCACTAGCTTCTTACTTTCAGTAACCAATTTTTTCTTTTTACTTGTTCGGCCTTCAGAATCTCCCATTCTTGAATTTTGTCCTTGTCCAGGGTCTTGGGAAGAATTCTTGATTTACATTTTGGTCGTCCCCTGTTCTGTAGCTTTTTAGGCTTGGTTTTTGGATATGGTCGTACCATTTCTGGGGTTACATGTTTTCCTGAATTGGGTGTGATCTCTAGGTTGGAGCATGAAGTGTTGACTGATGTGTGAGGGAAGATGGCATGGATGGTGTACACAAGATGTCTGAGAACTGGGGCCCAGTACTTCAGGAGGTACCTGACAATTTGTTTTTGATTCTTCTTCAATGAGAAGGTGATAGGAAATTTCTGTTGTTGAAGACTCCTACAGAATGGCCAACTTTCATATTTTTTAAGACCAGAAAGAATATTCTTCACTGTGAAAGCTGAGATGTAAGCCTCTCTCACCAGTTCAGCATTGAAGTATATTGTTACTGTATTGCTTGGATTTGTTATTAAAGCAGCTTTGCACTAGGTTTTAAATGGACATATATCAGTGTTTCAATGACAGCTTCAGATTGCCCTTCTCCCATTCTTCTTTGTCACACAATAGCTGACCTTCCAAATTCCTCAAGAGATACATGTGATCACTCTTTATAGCTTTCGTATGTATTTGGATGTGCTCCAGTACTTACTTATACTTACTTACTTATTGGCTGTTAAGGAACCCAGAGATTCATTGCCGCCCTCACATAAGCCCGCCATTGATCCCTATCTTGAGCAAGATTAATCCAGTCTCTACCATCATATCCCACCTCCCTCAAATCCATTTTAATATTATCTTCCCATCTACGTCTTGGCCTCGCTAAAGGTCTTTTTCCCTCTGGCCTCCCAACTAACACTCTATATGCATTTCTGGATTCGCCCATACGTGCTACATGCCCCGCCCATCTCAAGCGTCTGGATTTAATGTTCCTAATTATATCAGGTGAAGAATACAATGCGTGCAGCTCTGCGTTGTGTAACTTTCTTCATTCTCTTGTAACTTCATCCCTCTTAGCCCCAAATATTTTCCTAAGAACCTTATTCTCAGACACCCTTAATCTCTGTTCCTCTCTCAAAGTGAGAGTCCAAGCTTCACAATCATATAGAACAACCGGTAATATAACTGTTTTATAAATTCTAACTTTCAGATTTTTTGACATCAGACTAGATGACAAAAGCTTCTCAACCGAATAATAACACGCATTTCCCATATTTATTCTGCGTTTAATTTCCTCCCGAGTGTCATTTATATTTGTACTTCCAGAAATAATTTTCTGCTCATTCAGCTCATTTCGTCAGTGAAGCCCAAACTTCTATGGGAACTCTGAAGGAAAATGTTCTTGAATTTCTTCCAAGGGGAAACGAAAACAGGAGGCACAGAATGTGGCCAATTGGCCTCTTTCGACTGAAACTGCATGTTTTACTTGCTTCACCCTAGTTTCAGCTACGACCCTTGGTGATTGCATCACAGTAGTTACTACTGTTTCATTCAAATTATATATTCGTATAGGGGGAATATAATTCTTTAAAAGAACCGTTTCATAATAAATTGTCAAAGAATTCTTTCATATTGCAGGGGTTAAAGCTAATTGCATGTGAAAGACTGATGTTCTCTGATTTTTTTAGACTTAACAAAGGATGTCTCTTCGTGAAGTCTTGCATCCAGTCAACACCAGCACATTTTCATATTTCCAGTTCACATGTTTGGAATATTCATAAGCAAATGTTCTAATATTCTGTCAACCCATAATGAATTTGAGAACATTTAAGCGTTACTTGTGCATAATTGAATATCATACTTGTTGAGTTGCATATTTTGATGAAAATGCACTCTGTTTTGGAGTTGCTATCATATCTTGACCCTGTTCATTATTTCCCAAGAAATGTTTTTGCTTTATTATTCTGTTATGCAGAGTGTTTCATTTTAAGTTGTAATATTTAGCTACCTCTCGAACACTCATTCTTTTGTCTAACACTGCATTAATAGCTGAAGCCACTTCTTCTGAAATCTCATGCTTTTTTTTTAATATAGGCTATTCTATGACCATGTCTGAAACCGTTTATTGTTATTCCATCATTAATAAAATGAATTAATATAAATTCTTCTATCAGGCCAATATGGATAAAAGGAATTGCGGGGTACATTGATACACTGCAAAGTACCCCCCCCCCCTTACTGTGTACCAATGTGCCCACCCCCACGCATGTTTGCTAACAGTGCTCCAACTATAAAATATTAGGTCTCTTTCAGACAATATTTCTAATGTCAGTTTTGAAGTTGAGTTTTTATTTCATTGTTTCATCGTACCAAATAATAAAATCCCTGCCTACCTGTCAGATAAATTTTGAGTGAATATTGCATAAAAAAGTTTTGAAACTCAAAGAACACAACTGACTCCTTACTCAGAATATAAAGTGGAAGCTACCGTAAAGTGGGGTGACTTTGAACGCCGAGGTGACTTTGAACAGTAATTTAGCCCCTTTCTAAATTAAATGCTGTACCCAATTGCGAAAAAACTGAACTAATTTATTGACAACTTAAACAGTTTTTTCGCAATTGGGTACCGCATTTAATTTAGAAAGGCGCTAAATTACTGTTCAAAGTCACCTTAGTGTTCAAAGTCACCCCACTTTACGGTATCTATAATCTTTTCATTGTAAGAATAATCCTACAGTAAATAATGGCACGTGACTAAAGTGAGGCTTGATTGGCTGCAGTTTGGTGCCAGAGAGTCTCAGTAAGTGATCTTGCCCACTACTGTGCATTCTGTTTCATGTTAAACATTTCCCATTACTCGTCAAAATAGACCTAACCTCACTACTATGTATTAGTTTGCTTAGGAAACTGTTACTTTGTAATTAATTAATTGAATTCAACTCAGCTTACTATATACATTCAACACTATTTTTTTTTCTCTCCCCTCTATGTTTAGTAACCACACACATTGAGTATGCAGAAGCCATACTATCACGTGCTTACGACAACAACCTCAAGTGGCGCCAGAGTATTACAAGAACAGACTACCTTGGTATTACTCTTAGTATTCATCTCCTTACAACGTAAATAACAAAATATAAAAGTAGCTTTTCTTTTATATAGAGTCTTACATATGAGTGATGTTATATGTTTCGAATAATTAGAATTCAACTTTTATTTTCAAATAATACAAGGTTATGATTTCCAAATATGGAACTATATTTTCCTTTGTTGTGTGAGTGTTTCGACTAAGAGCCAGTCATGGGTATGACAGCCAGGTGCTTGTGTTTACTTAGGATTTTTCTTACGGTGAAAAGGGTATAGGTCCCTCCAGAAGTAGTACCCAAGGTCTCTTCTGGGGATATAAATTTGAAGCCCATTCAACTGTTTTTGAGCAGGATATTTGAATTGTACCGAAGTGCTGCCACCTCCTTTATACAAAAAAAAAAAAAATAAAAAAGTAATTTCTTTCTGTTCCAGCCTTACTAACAAATGAAAAAGACATTTAATTACTTGTTGGAGAGTACAATTTCTTGTCAGTATTTGTTCCTGTTTTACTGAAATGGTATTGATACACACAAAATAATAGCCAAGCTTCAGAGTACACAGAGTACCTCACGTGTTCTAGCATGTGCAATTCTTAATTATTTCCTTGAATTGAAATTATAATTTTAATGTAACTTAAAATGATGGCAGACTTTTGAAATTTAAAAATTAGCTACTGTGTAAAATATGAAATGAGAAAATACGTGCAATTTATGTTGCACTTTTTTATATCCGTTAAATAAAATGGCATAAATGTCCCCAAATGTCTGTGTCAGAGAAATTACTTACATAATTATAACTGAAATTGAAAACATTCTTTACACACAAATGTAGGGCATAATAGTGAATATGTGGAATACAAAGTAGAATAAGTAGAAGAAAAGAAATTGATATATATATATATACTAAAATCTAATTAAAATATATCTTAAGAATGTAAATGATTATTTAAAATTTGACATGATTTTTTTTTTTTTTTTTCAAAATTGTTGTGACAATGGCATCTATTAAAGATTGAGATAAGCCAAATTGTTTTCTAAACATATTGAAGAATTTTGGAATAACACCATGGGCGCCAATAAAAGGCCAATCATGTGTGTGTTATGGTATTTTTCTTTAAAGTACTCAATAGTTGGTTCATAACTGTAGTCGTCAAAGGAAAGAACTAATTTTCTAGAAAAATGTTAGCTACAGAAATTAATTCAGCTTCAACTGACATCAGACACAAATACTAGAACTTAAAGATATTGACATGAATTGATTTACAAAGTTTGCATAACCCTACTAATGCGAGAAATAGAGCAAAATAAGATTTTTTTTTACTACTACAAATGTAGCATACTCATAATTTATGTTCACTTATCTCACATAATTTAAAAGCCAGGTAAAACTATTTGTTGTCAGTCATTAGAAAAGGATTATAATTAATTATATCATTTTCACATTCTTACTTTATGGCAAAAGTTGATAAATTTGATAAGTGGTTAGGATGATACGTTTACAATTTTTGCTTATCTATAATGGAATAATTTTACAACTTTTTCTCCAGCCTATTTGATTTCATCATACTGTAGGTTACTTGCCAGGCAGCTAATGCAAATGAAATCTTGCTATAAACTGTTAGTTTTTAATAACAGCTTTTATTGATATAAAAATATTACAATTTGTGTTTATTTTGTCAGAAATTGTGCTAAATTGAACATTTAATTTAATAATAATAATAATAATAATAATAATGGCTTTATTTAACCTGGCTGAGTTAAGGCTGTAAGGCCTTCTCTTACACTCAACCAGGATTAAAACTTGCTTACGTAGTTGAACATAAAACTGGATCGGAATTAAGTAATTACATACTGATACAATTTAGGTACATAATGAGATCAAAAGAGGTAGTTACATAAAAGTTTACCTCATAAAATAAAAATAAACATAGTGGAATAGATAGTGGAATTAATTTACTTACGAAAGTTACCATAAGTTCGTACTTGTGTGCACAGTAAATTATTTAATTATGTGCTTTGAGTGATAGTTCAAGAATGTAAACTACGAAGTGGTTATCATTGGTATCATGATGCACTGAATTGTTATGGAACATGTAAAATTTGTTTAATCTTCATAACACTGAGTTTTCTTTCGTATTTGGCAGGAAAGGGACAAGTATAACATACTATCTCATTCTGTCTCTTGGCTGTATAAGGTTCATTATTTACTTCATGTTTGTTGTTCCACAAATCTCACAGAGTTGGCAGTGAATCTCAGTGATACTCACTCCCCCCCCCCCCCCCCCCCCGTAAAGAAGAATTGTCTGAACTTGGTAAGGTTTTGATAGCACTTGTTTAAAAATACTCGTAATATAAATCAGCAATATGCACTTGAACAGTATAATTACTGGATACCTACAGAGTACTTTATAGTACTGTGATGGTGCCAGCCCCTTTCTAGTTTCCCATATTATTGCTACAAATTAAAAAAAAAAAAAGTTTATTTCCTGACCACTTTCATACTGCCTCCATACCTTGCTCATATAATCTTCCTTGTTTGCCATATTATTGCGAAAATTAAAAAAAAAGAAGTTTATTTCCTACCACTTTCATACTTCCTTCATACCTTGCTTATATAATCGTATCTATGATAATGTAGAGATCCTGTAAGAAACTGGCAAGTAATTCCAGCCCATACATTGACAAAAATCTGTTCCTCAAAGTGTTGTTATTCAATTGCATGAGTAGGCAACCAGATTTTCCAAAGGAAAAACCGGAACACTTCGATTTAAAATTCACTTCAGTATATACCATTCATTTGAACGGGTTACATCAACTTCTTGTCTATGCGGATGACGTGAATATGTTAGGAGAAAATACACAAACGATTAGGGAAAACACGGAAATTTTACTTGAAGCAAGTAGAGCGATCGGTTTGGAAGTAAATCCCGAAAAGACAAAGTATATGATTATGTCTCGTGACCAGAATATTGTACGAAATGGAAATATAAAAATTGGAGATTTATCCTTCGAAGAGGCGGAAAAATTCAAATATCTTGGAGCAACAGTAACAAATATAAATGACACTCGGGAGGAAATTAAACGCAGAATAAATATGGGAAATGCGTGTTATTATTCGGTTGAGAAGCTCTTATCATCCAGTCTGCTGTCCAAAAATCTGAAAGTTAGAATTTATAAAACAGTTATATTACCGGTTGTTCTGTATGGTTGTGAAACTTGGACTCTCACTCTGAGAGAGGAACATAGGTTCAGGGTGTTTGAGAATAAGGTGCTAAGGAAAATATTTGGGGCTAAGCGGGATGAAGTTACAGGAGAATGGAGAAAGTTACACAACACAGAACTGCACGCATTGTATTCTTCACCTGACATAATTAGGAACATTAAATCCAGACGTTTGAGATGGGCAGGGCATGTAGCACGTATGGGCGAATCCAGAAATGCATATAGAGTGTTAGTTGGGAGACCGGAGGGAAAAAGACCTTTAGGGAGGCCGAGACGTAGATGGGAGAATAATATTAAAATGGATTTGAGGGATGTGGGGTATGATGATAGAGACTGGATTAATCTTGCACAGGATAGTGACCGCTGGCGGGCTTATGTGAGGGCGGCAATGAACCTTCGGGTTCCTTAAAAGCCATTTGTAAGTAAGTAAGTATATACCATTCATTTGCTGATACTGGTAATTAATTGTAATGCAGAAGCTGAAAACCCATACTAAGGGCAATTTCATCTTGAATATTAGAAAGAAAAATCTACATTACACACAAAGAAATTAAACAGTTCAGTAATTATGTAATACATTTTAATACATTTGATCAAATAAAAGTATAATAACCCGAGTGTATTTACTGCAGTGCATTAACTATCGCAAATTACTGATTTAAAAGTACAATACAAAATGTTACCAATGCTCATGGATATTGGATTTCCTCCATTCTCCTACGGTCATCCCAGTAATAATTTGTAAGTTGCGATGGTATGTTAATATCGTCCTTCTTAATCACCGAACATTTCAGCAGATGTTCTTCATTCATGGTGGAATTCGCATCCTTACAAAGAGTACAATGTGGTGAGGGATATGTGTTAATTCTATGTAGATGTGAAACCAAAACGGTCATGGCCTGCAGTTAACAGGAAAAATGCCACTGATTTCCTCCTAGGTAAATCAGGAATGATAAATTTGTCATCCAACAGTATGTTCCATTATTTGTTTGTGCTGTCTTCAATATACTTTGCTTTACAAGCTTGATGGACTTATGGCTGATCCAGATTTTCGCATTATGAAAAGACACGTTATGGTTGGTAGTTTGTGTAATGTTCGTTCCTTTTTTTTTTTTTTTTTTTTTTTTTGTTTTTGTTTTTTTTTTTTTTGCAAGAAAGTCGGCTGTTTCATTCCCTGCAGTTTGACAGTGTAAGAATATCCACTGGATTACAGTTTCTTTACAGAGGTCTTGGAGTATTTTTGCTAGAATATGTGTCTCTCTTATGTTATAGTTTTCAGAGTGTGGTGATTTGATTGCTTGTAGTCCTGTCTTGGAATTTGTGAGTATTACAATTTTTTTTAAATTTGTCAATATGACTCGTGAATTGTTTAAGGGCTGTGTTTATTGCCTGTAGTTCTCCATCATAATGTGTTGCTAGCAGACCAAGTGAAATATGAAATCTAAAGATGATACTGCTGTATATTCCTGCTCATGCATTGGCATTTTTATCTAGAAGGGTCCCATATATATATATATATATATATATATATATATATGTGGAGCCACTCTGGATTAGGATACTGTTTATGTATAGTTTCGAGTGCCAGCATTTTGAGTGTTTGAGAGTCAACATTGCATTTGACGGTAATATGCTCTACTAGATTATCTTACGATATAATTTCCGGTAATAAGAGTGGATGTGTTGGCTGTACAAATAGAATACAAAATAAAAGACTATATTCTATAGTCCTTGTGTTAATCGTTCCTAATAAAATACGACCACTTTTCACCCTACGATTTATAATCAAATTTACACTCATGAGTTGAATTGATTTCAGGAGTTCTTTGTTTGAAAGGACATAATCAAAAAATTCTGTGCATGATAGACTGAAATGAGTTTTCATTGTAATAGGTAATAGCGTTCACTGTATCAAAACTACCACGACTTTTTTCATCAGACCAGTACATGTTAATTAAACTGAAAACCCTTTCTACTGCAACATTTGTATATGATAGGCACAATGCAAAATTAAATTTTTGTAATTCTACCTATATTTGCAGCAAAATCACTTCTCAAAGATATTGCGGTAGTATATTTAGTTGGAATTATCAACTCATAGTATCAATTTCGTTCAAATTCAACTGACTGAGCATGGAAGAAAATAATTTAAATATAACACAGGGCATTATTTACCATTATGATAATTATGATTTAAAATTTGGTGTATACTGTGTGTTGGTCTATTGTCGAAATTAACATGTAGAATGTATAACACGAGAAGCTGAAAGGCGTTTATCACTTACAAAACATATGTTAAGCATAAAATGGGATTGTTGAAGAAAAACTTTTATTACTAATATCCATATAGAATCAGTAATTACATACTGTGGTGAAGTTTTAATAACAGAAAAATTTAAAAAGATGAACAATTAGAAAATAAATTCTCCGATTAATTACACGAGCTTTAAAATCTGCTCCAGTACCTGCAATAGGGTTCCCAGATGTCCCGTTAAATATGGGATCATCCCATTTTTTGCTAATGTGTCCCGTTGTCCCGAAAAAAGTCTTTGGGACAGCTTTGCGTCCCGTATTTTGGAGTTCTAAACTGAGAAAAATGGGAAAGTTACAATGTCTATTCTGTATTACAAATGATACATCGCACTTCATCATTGCGGGTGACTGTAGGTGGATTATTATGAAACAATATAATTGTTAGTTATTAATTTCTCAAGGCGAGTGATGGCAACACCAAACGTTTAGATGAAGTCTGGGTGGATCTTTTTAGAAGCACTGAAGGAGAACTCTCAAATTTGAAGAGGGTAGTGGAATTCATTATGTCTAATCCCTGGAACAAATGCATGTGTTGAAAATTTTCTTGCATGAACGCTCTATGAACTGAGGAGAAAAATAAATTGTCTGTAAAAACAGTAAAATCAGTGCTTGTAAATCATTCTTCAGTGAGGATTGTGTTACTTTTCATGACACGATTCTTCAAAATAAACTATTATTAAGTGAAATTCATTCTTCAGAGAAAATATTGCAAGGCGAAGGCGGATTGATTTATAAGAATATTATTACGTGAGTAAAGTATTTTGTAGGTATTTCTGTAATAACTTAGTAAAAGCAATTTGAAGCCAACTTACATAAAGAAGCTTAAACTTAATGCAAATATGCTCTCTAACAATTTTGTTTACTTACTCTTATGTCTGGTTTCACCAAGCTTCTTTAAATCAGCACTAACGACTTGTCAGCAAATGGATCGTTTAATTTTAACGGAATCTTTAAAAGTTGACTGTTTCACCAAGCCTCGTATCTTTAAAATTAACAGGCGTTTACTAACGAGGGGATTTTGTACATGTATCTTGCATGTTTTGTTTTTCATACGACCATGGCTTCGAAATCGCGAATTTCATTGGTTACATATGATCATGGCTGACTTTGTTTGGCATGAGGAAACAATCATAGGCAAACGGGTAAGAGGCAGTAATTTTAAGAACATCTTCCTAAATACGGTAGGCCTATGTTGTCATACCGCAATTAAAAAAAATAAGACAGCTGCTTCCAAATGTAAATAATAGGAATGTAGAGCAGTTAAATTGTAGCTTCTAAAGGAAATCTGAGAAGGTCGACAGCTTAAAAATTGATGCAACATTAATTCTATACAAAGCATTCTAAGCAGTTATATTAGGCCTAAATTTAGGACGGGAAATCGCCTTTTCCATAAATTGCATACTACTTTTCCACTGTATTTCATGCAGATTTATTAGTACCCTGTAACAATTTTGCCATGCTTGTGTGGCAGGATTCAGGAGAGGTGTCATTAAATTGGATTTTAAGGGGTATCCATTGTCTCCTAAAAGAAAATCTCTTTGCACCCTTTTCATTTAAAAGGCATCCTCCTTTGGAATGTTGTGCTATCCGTGTAGACCGTAACATTATCTTAAACCGAGAAGAATCTGTTGGAGAGGCGTTAAATGGGTGATTCCTATCTGTCGTATTCTAACCTATTACAATTTCAATAAACTAGCGCTGAGGTAGTTCTGAGGTAGAAGTGAAAATCGTTGAACTTATAGGGGATTTTTTTGTGGTAATGCAGTTGATCGTATATGCAAGGCATAACAAAAACCTAAACTAATCAAACGTAACCTGTCACAGATTCGTATGTGCAAGGTGTATAAGCAGAGTACGAAGGAAACTACCTCAGCGCTAGTTTAGCCACAATTTTTTCTATGCGGAGCTTTACATAGGCCTATGAAATTGTTTGAATATTGAAGGTAAAATAGGATCTTCTATTGCAGAATCTTTTGGCTATATTACTGCCAGGATATACGATTGGAACATGTACACAATCTATGTTGTCTATGACAACATAAAATTTAGCTATAAGCTTATTAGGCCTATAGAAATAATGACTATTGTAATGTTGATAGTACGTCTGATAATTTATTCACATATCTAGACAATGCAGCTTTTGATACCCCGTTCATATCATCAATTACTATTTCAAAACTTACCGCAACGTTATTTTAAAACGAGAAGAATCTGTTGAAGAGGCGTTAAGTGGGTGATTTCTATCTGTCGTATTCTAACCTATACTGTATACCGGTATTCAGTTTCTTCTAGAATCATTCTTACTACTTATTTCCTTAATGTGTAGCTTTCGTGGAATTCTTTATCACTTAAATCTTCAAAATGATTATTCCGAGTGTTATTACAACATATAAGTTCGTCGTTATGTTTAAGCTCTAAATTAATAACTTCATCATCGAATAATTACATCCGCCATGTTGTTGACTTCTTAACGCATCGTTACTGTTTTAACGCGACGAATAGGTCCTAATAAATTAACGATGAATTTAAAGATGCGTTAGCAATAATGATACTTGGTGAAACACAAAAACAGACTAACGTATCATTAAATTATTTAACGAGACGTTATAATGATAACGAAGGTTGGTGAAACCGGCCATTAGTATAGTTGTTGTGTAGTAAACTTTACTACACACACACACACACACACACTTTGAAAGATTGACACATTTGATGAGTGCGCATACTAAACTTACTGATAACGGATAAGTGTCCCATATTTTTTTCCAATATGTTTGGGAACCCTAAACTGCAATGCAACTAATAATTCAACAGTCTCCTATTGAATATGAACTAGAAAGGATGCTATTATTCAGTACGAAAAATTGATCAGACTTCTATTCAGTAAGTAATTGGGAGTAAAGAAACTTCATGGTTAACTTCAAATATGTCAGAAAGTTTTCTTTCTAAAGTACATGCAATTAAGGAAAAGATAAATCTCCCCTCCCAACAAGTAAAGGAAATCTAATTTATAAAACTAACCCTACACAAGCAATAGAAATAGAGTATTATCTGGACCTGATTGAAGATATGAAGAAAATTGACATTCCAAAAGATGGTCTAAAATTTCTAGCATTGGAAACTATTCATAGTAGATTCTCTAAGAAATAAGATTCCATATTTTCACTGATGGATCCCTACTGTCCAACAAAATAAAGCAGGTGCTGGTGCTAATGTCCACTTCCCTTGTTATATAAATCTTTAGGTTATGGAACTACAGATTTTGACGGAGAAATTGGAGCCTTTTGACACTTATGAATCTGTTGTACCAGATCTCTGTCTCTCTCTTTCTTTTTTATTTGTTTGAAAATAGGTTGTTTTGCAGTGGGACCGGCATACTGTGGATATCTGTTAATGAAGCTGCTGACTGTCTTGCTAAGAAGGGAAGTAAAATCTTACAAAATTCTATTATTTTAAACAGTTAAGTTAAAAGATTAATCAACTCAAAATAACAAGATATCATCCATAAAATTTCAAATAATAAATATAATTCCTGAGTATTCACCAAGAAAATGTCAGTTGCAACCTTTCGATTAACGACAGGACATGACTTTCGTCAAAACACTTGAACAAAATTGGAATTATTTCTTCACCACTTTTCCACTGTACAGCTTGAGGAAGAAATGGCTTAGAATTATCTTCAGTGATGTCCAACCCTTTCCTCTAAACCCTCTGTGTGAGAAATGTTGGAAAGCAAGTTAATGGCTTTAAATTGTGATCTTTGCCGAGACTCAGAGTGGGTCTGCAATGTATGCTATTTGATTGCCTACTGATAGCAATATTACTCTGTTCTGGTCAGGGGATAACTTGTTTACCCAGTGTTTTAACATTCATATCACTTTTCATTGCCTATTTTCGTAAATAGACAAATAATGCTGGAAGTGATTGCAGCATACAAATGAATATTTTATATGAATTTGTGCAAAACCTAATAAACCAATTGCTGACATAGCAAATATTATTCATGAATTTCTGTGAATTCTTCCTTTTTTCCTCTTTCATGACCTAGAAAAAGAATGAAATGGTATCAAACCCGGAAAAAATTTAAATATTCCTTCAAATGATAAAAAATATATAAGTTGATAGGTTGACATTCATATACGTGAAATCAGTTGTCACTTTTTTTTGTGTATTCTAATAGCAAAGATAAAAAGGTAATATTCTAAATGAGGTACCGGTAGATGCTTGCTACATTTATATGAAGTAACTACCAAATATTTTCACTCGGTAAAAAAGAAAGAGAATTCAATATCCAATACAATGGCCAACACCTTCCTAGGACTTATGAATCCAAATATCTTGGAGTTATTTTCGATAGTAAGTTAACATGGAGCAACCATTTGAAATACATTTCCGAAAAAGCTCGTAAAAGATACTCCCTTCTAAAAAGACTAGCAGGAGAGAAATGGGGATGGTCTAGGAATACTTTGAACACTACATACAAAATGTTTATACAGCCAGTGCTGACATACTGTGGAGAAATTTTAATTACTTCATCTTTCATAAACGACATAGAATATGTTCAAAACCAAGCTCTCAGACTCATTACTGGTGGAATCAAAACAACTCCAATAGATTCTATGAGATTCCTCACTAATATTAACAGCATCAAAGTGACAATAGAAGAAAAAGCACTGATTCAATATGAAAAACTTATCAGATTACCAGGAAACAGTCCTCTCTGCAGATTGAAAACTCAAAAAAGTTTCATATCCATTGTTCAAGAATTAAAACAGAAAATCAATATCCCGAATCTAAAAGAAAACCTACAAATTACACCAAACCCTTTAACTCTATTAAATATAGAATATAATCTAAATTTAACAGAAGAAATACTAAAATCAGAAGTAAACACTGAAATACTGAAACAATTGCCTTTAGAGACAATTAATATTAGGTACCCTCCACAAACTGGCTTCATTTATACACCGACGGATCCTTGATCTCCAGAGAATGAGGTGCCGGTGCAGGTGTTACATGCTGTCTCTTCTCACTTTATAGCTCTCTTGGATATGGAACAACAAGTTTTGATGGTGAAATCATTGCAATAAGTGAAAGTCTCAGGAATCTTCTATGCCACATCAATAAATTTAGGAATGCAGTTATATTGTCAGACTCCAAAGCAGCTATTCTATCAATAGTCTCTAAATACACACCTTCATCTCAAACAGCAGAAATAACTAAAATGCTCTCTCAACTAATAACACTCAATAAAAGAATTGTATTCCGATGGATACCATCCCATTGTGGAATCCTGGGAAACGAGAATGCGGATGCTTTAGCAAAGAAGGGCAGCACTGCTACTTACAGACCTGTTACTAAATCTGCGTATTACTCTGTGAAAAGATTTATTAAATCTACATACTTATACTTCAACAAACAAAATTTGATAACACAATCACAAGGGAAAAAATGGAACTCTCTGCATCAAAATCCACAGTTAATTCCCGATTTACCACGAAAATCGTCTGTAGCTGCATTTAGATTGGCAACAGGCCATGATTGTTTGGCTAAACACCTGCATAGAATTAGAATATATCAGTCCCCTAACTGCCCATTGTGCAGCTCAAACCAAGAAATGGATTTGGAACACCTCAAAATCTGTGCTTCAGTGGCTGGTCATGATAATATCTTTGAAAAATATTGGAGTGCAAGAGGTCAAATGACTTTATTGTCAAACGCCTGGCATTAGAAAACAACATTTATATGAAGTTATTTAGCATTGTACTATGTTAGTGTTTTATGTATTCTAATAGCAAAGATAAAAAGGTAATTTTCTAATGAGGTACAGGCTACTACATTTATAAAAGTTAGCTAGCATTGGATAGCACTGTGCTGTGTTTGCGTGTTAAGTGATAAGTAGGATGTAGATATTTGAAGCAAGCAAGAAGATAGGTTTGGAAATAATTCCCGAAAAGACGAAGTATAGGATTATGTTTCATGGCCAGAACATGGTACGAAATGGAAATAGATTGTTGTTTAAAGCCTGGCATCTGGCATTGAAGTCATTAGCGTTCTTGCTCTCCAGTACTTTTGAATTAGGTCGTTCTCTTCAGACAGTGTGCTGCAGGTTTTCAGATGTTCTTCGGTCACATCAGTTGAGTGCAGCAGGATGGTGAAGTCAGAATTTCCGAATTGGAAATATAAAAATTGGAAATTTATCCTTTGAAAAGTTGGAAAAATTCAAATACTTTCGAGCAACAGTAACAAATATAAATGACACTGACGAGGAAATTAAATGCAGAATAAATATGGGAAATGCCTGCTATTATTTGGTTGAGAAGCTTTTGTCATCCAGTCTGCTTTCAAAGAAACTAAAACTTAGAATTTATAAAATAGTTATATTACCAGTTCTTCTGTATGGTTCTGAAACTTTGACTCTCACTTTGAGAGGGGAACAGAGGATAATGATGTTCGAGAATAAAGTGCTTAGGAAAATATTTGGGGCTAAGAGGGATGAAGTTACACAATGCAGAACTGTGGGTATTGTATTTGTCACCTAATATAATTGGGAATATTAAATCCAGACGTTTGAGATGGACAGGACATATAGCACATGATGGGTGAATCTAGAAATGCGTATAATGTGTTAGTTGGGAGACCTGAGGGAAAAAGACTTTTGGGAAGGCTGAGACGTAGATGGGAGGATAATATTAAAATGGATTTGAGGAAGGTGGGCTATGATGGTAGGGACTGGAATAATCTTGCACAGGATAGGGACTGATGGCAGACTTATGTGAGGGTGGCAATGAACCTTCGGGTTCTCTAAAAGCCATTTGAAGGGTACACGGGGAAAACGATCAAGGTCCATCAAAAATCGAAATTGAGTTAATAATGCTATCTTATAGTGGAAAGAAAGTACTATCATGTGGTCTAGATAGTAATAAGAAATCATCATTCTTGACATTCCACTACGTCAGTTTCTATTAAATACACACATAAGTATTAAGTGCTTAAACTTTAAAATTCGTTTTTCTCGAAACTTTCTAAAATGGACCTTGATCATTATTCCCGTGTACCCTTCATTTGTAAGTAAAATGTAGATTGTATGATGTAAGAGCTTGTTTGGAGTATGCCTCTTTTGGTGCAACGTGCGGCATGGAGCTAGTGGAAATGTGAAGCATCTATGTAATGGAGCATGCATCGTGTGTGTTCTAGACTAGATGCAAGAAAGCACAAGTATGTCTCATCCAGTTGGTATCTCCTTGCAGCATACCTTGCAATACTATTTCACTGCATTGTTGTGTATTAAAATTTCAAAATCTATCTGTTATATTATGTAGTAGACTATGCCTACGTATGTTTTGTTCAATATGGCATGAAGTTCAAAAAAAGAAGCTTTAGATTTCATTCAAACATGAGAAATTAAAGGACTTGGGACAACATAGTGATAAAGCCACACTAAAATATTACAGGAAAACAACTCTTAGGATTTAAGATTTTAGTTATTTTCCTGTAAAATTTGATCGTGACTTATGACTATGTGGCTCCAAGCCTTTCAATTATACAGTGCTTTGTTGGTTGGTCTTCTGACAAAAATTGTAAAAATAGAGAATCTAGGACTTCATTCAAGAATTTGCCCATAAATACTTATTGGTATAGCCTCTCTCATATTTTTGTCTTGAATAACAGATCTGATCATTTGTGAAAGTAGAACAAATTCACTTAGTGATATTCCTGTAAAATTTATGAAGAGAGAGAGCGCTAGCATCTATTCTAATCTCTTGCAGAATGTTTGAGTTCTGTTGCGTTCCTCGAGGAAATTACTGAGCCAATGCTTCTGTTTTCTTTTATGTGTACAAGAAACTATAATGCTTGCAGCAGCAAAAACAGCTGCAGAATAATATACAACTGTAGAAGACATGTTTTGGATTGTTGCGCCTCTGAACATCATGTAAACAGGAAGAAACAAGTTGCATAATGCATGCTTCTCTTGCTCCTTGTAGCATACAATATTTAATGCTCCATTACACGAAAAGGGCATCATCTAAATGAGTCTTAATCACTTTATGTAAAAGTTTCTCAAACTTTACTGTTAGAGCCCATTTTAACCCAAAATGTAACTACAGAACTTTTTCAATCCATTGTCTTTGCGTATTATTATTATTATTATTATTATTATTATTATTATTAATTATGGCTTTTAAGAAACCTGGAGGTTCATTGCCACCCTCACATAAGGCTGCCATTGGTCCCTATCCTGAGCAAGATTAATCCAGTCTCTACAATCATATCCTGTCTCCCTCAAATTCATTTATTATTATTATTATTATTATTATTATTATTATTATTATTATTATATTACATTACATTACATTACATTACAGGTTGTTCTGTTTGGTTGTGAAACTTGGACTCTCACTTTAAGAGAGGAACAGATACTAAAGGTGTTTGAGAATGAGATGCTTAGGAAAATCTTTGGGGCTAAGAGAGATGAAGTTACAGGAGAATGGAGAAAGTTACACAAAGCAGAACTGCATGCATTGTATTCTTCACCTGACCTAATTAGGAATTTCAGATGTTTGAGATGGCAGGGCATATAGCACATATGGGTGAATCCAAAAATGCATATAGAGTTAGTTGAGAGGTCGGAGAGAAAAAGACTTTTGGGGAGGTCAAAATGTAGATGGGAGGATAATATTAAAATGGATTTGAAGAAGGTGAGTTATGATGGTAGCGACTGGATTAATCTTGCTCAGGATAGGGACGATGGCGGGCTTATGTGAGAGTGGCAATGAACCTTCGGGTTCTCTAAAAGCCATTTGTAATTTTTTTTTTTTCTCGTTGCCAAACTTTCAGAACGGCCCCGAGGTTCACTCAGCCTCCTATATAATTGAGTACCGGGTCTTTCCCGGGGGTAAAAGGCATTCAGAGCGTGGTGCCGACTGCACCACCTCATTCTAGTGCCGAGGTCATGGAAAGCATGGGGCTCTACCTCCATGCCCCCCCAAGTGCCTTCATGGCATGTTACGGGGATACCTTTACCTTTTTTATTATTATTATTATTATTATTATTATTATTGTTATTATTATTATTATACATTTACAAAGTGTTAATATTACACATTTTCAATTTTATTGAAATTACAGATTTGCTATAATCAGAAGGGCGCAAATAGCCATAGTAGCTGACGCGCCCTTCTTAAACCCTACTACTACTGCTATAATCAGTACTGCAATTTTGTAAATTAAAGTGAAAATACATCTTAATGTTACAATGTTTATTATATTTTTATTAGTATGTAATAATTAACAAACACAGCTAATTCAGCAATTCTGTTTTCTGGGGTGAATGTATTTGTTTTTATCCCTGCATTTAGTCTTTCGTTTTTTTTTTTTTTTTAGTGAGATATACGGAGAAAATTCAATGATAAAAATTAGAAATATTAGTTTCCGTTTTAGATGTTACCAATAATAATAATGGCAGCGATCTATGAAGAATCTACTTTACTAAAGTGTGAAGTCACAGCAAAACAGGCCAATAAATGGCCTAACTCCCATGACAGTTAAATTATTATTATTATTATTATTATTATTATCATTATTATAAGAAGGAAGGTCTGAAAATATTGACGAGTATAGGTGGCAGCAATACTATACCCAACTTTTAAATGAGACTAGACCACAGTTCACTATGAGTGAACAGTGACGATATAGAATATGAGAATGGATGAGGTGGAAACTGTAATGCTACATTAAAAAAATGGGAAAGCTCTTGGGATATACCGAATGAATGACTAATTATGGAAACTATTTAGCTTATGTGTTTACTTTGTTTTTACAAGGACATAGCTTACCACCCGAGTGGCCAAAATCATACATACGCAATATTCACAAAAATGAAGACTGGTGAGACTAATAACCATCTGGGACTTAGTGTAACAAATTCATAATCTCGAATGTATGGAAATATATTAAAGAACACAATTGTGAAAGAAATTGGTGATATGGAGGAGTGAAATGGCTTCAGAGCAGGCAGATCCTGTATTGACAGCATATTTTCCCCTCAAACCTCAACTAGGTTCAAACAAGTCACAATACATACATGCAGTAAGACAGCTATATACGGGGTGAGTCAGGAGAATTGGTACATGGTTTGAGAGATGATAATATTGGTGATTCTGAATAAAAACGTTCATATGAACATATGTCTTGTTCGTAATGGTTTCAGAGAAAACTACTGGAAACAATGAGGGACGGGAAAAGTGCAGGTGGATAGTAAATTAAAACTTTGTTACATTATGTTCTGTTTGTGTACTTTTCTTTACAGAACATGTTCAAAAAGTCCACTGTCAACTTAAGTTCACTTTGTAGTTCTTGTTGACAGCTGCTGTATTGCTGATCTGAGCTGATCCGAACATTCCTTTACTTGAGCGCAAACCTGTAAAATGCAAGCGAGAAATTCCTTCCTTGTTTTCACTTTACGCTTGTAGACTCACTCTTAAGCCAATCCCACACACAGTAATCCAATGGAATAAGGTCGGTCGATTTCGGTGACCAAGGAATGACTCCACTGCGACCGATTCAATGCCCACGAAATGTTTCATTGATCCTACTGCAACTTAATGTTTTAGTTGCGTCCACATGTGAGTGCTGGTGAAGGACATGTGACTGATGCTGATCAAACAGCTGTATGTCAGATACTGTTGAGAACAGGGTATATGTTCATATAAACTTTTTTGTTCAGAATCAGCAATGTTATCATCCCTCATGCCATGTACCTTTCCTCCTAACTCATCCTGTATAAGAACATGACTTCTAGCATCAAAGTAGGTGGCAAATTAATAAAGGATATACTCACCAATGAAGAACTGAAACAAGGCTGTTGTATAACTCCAACGCTTTTTAAAATATATTTAAATGAAGCCTCAAAAACTTGGCAGAGAAAATGTTGCCACCCATCGTACGCATTAAATTTTGCTGACAATGAAGCATTAATAGCAGAAGATGGGAGTGACATTGTTTATATCCTACAGAAGTTAGGTGAGTACACTAAATGGGGACTGACAATAAATACACTAAAAACTAAATATATAATAACTGGTAGTAAAGTGGAGAACTTGCAGTTGGGAGGGAGTACTGTTGAGGTGACCAGTAGTTTCAAATACTTCAGAGTAGACTATCATCAAATGGAGGGAACGAGAAGAGATAAAATGGAGAATAGGCCAGTCGAGAACAGCAATTAGCCAGTTAATAGTATCTTATGGAGTACGAAGATAAAAATTACTACGTCAGACTATATGAAACAGTTGTAGATGGGATTGATACATATGCAGCAGAGTTATGGGAGAAGAATAAAAGAAATAAGACGAAACTGCAAGCTACGGAGATGGACTATTGGAGATGATGCTGTAAACACACGACTGGGTAGAATTAGAAATGAGGACATACAGGAAAAAAGTGGGAGTTTATGTGGATATTTTGGTGACCATAGAAGCAAAAAGATTAAATTGGTATGGACACTTAAAAAGAATGTACAGTCAACTCCGGATCTAGTGACCTCTGCGGACTTGCATATTTCGTTCACTACTGCCGAAGTGTCTCTCCCCTAACCTTAAATGACAGAAATGAATGAAATTGTGAACAAGAAAATAAAATATTTAATTTTTGTGGAATGGATTACAGTGTATAGTGTTACTCACAGTTCATTTACTTCAATTATGCTGTCGGCCCATGTCTGCTTGCGAAAGACAACATTCAGTGTCACTTATAATATTTGCTTCGCCTTATCTTCCAAAGAAAACACTTTACTCTTCGACATTTTTATACAGTACATTCACTGTTGGAACACTGGATCAGGTAGGAATGACAAACGCTGTTATGGTGTGACTCCATACTCAGCCTTGGAATTTCCTGGGTAACTTAATGGAAACTGGGAGGGGGTTGATGGAGTTCGAAAGCCATCGAAATCTTACCTTCATTTATGCTCTGGACATAATGTCCGTCCCCTCTTAATAAAAGAAGGCAATTTAATTTTCCGTTGTTTCGATGTTATCAGTCATAATGGAAATGTTTCTGAGAACAAAAGGCAACGCTTTGGCGGTGGAGGATTAGAAATAAGAGTAGAGTGCCTGAGAAGAGAATGTCAACTCTTCGATGGTAGAGTGAAGCAAGGTTGTCACGTGTCGCCTGGATTTACAGTACAGCTCATTGTCTAAAAATCACTAATCCTACCTTTGTCCTTTGACTAAAGGAGTAAGAAACTTAGAATGTTGTTCTCAACACATTCTTTCAATTTTATACAAGAAGACCTGACTTCAAATAAGAATTTGTCAGGATACAAGGTTGACTGTAAACGAAAATATTAATGTACTTTTTAATGCACATTTAACGACAAAAAGAATGACCCGGCGACAATTTCTTAAGTTCCAGATACATAACATTGCGCATGCTTGTCTCGTCAAAGCCGTAGTTCACCAGATTACACATAATTAAACCATTTAAATTTGCTGTATTTTGTTTGAGTCTAAAATATGTTATAAAATCGAATGTAGGGTTGATTCTAGATACATCAGGGCTTCTGTAGAGTGAAATAATAATAAAATTGATAAACACAAAATCAACCGAAGTGAATATGAACAGGAACACCACGTATTATACCGAAACGATATTAATAGTCACAGTAGCGTAAGTAGTTACGGCATTGGTGTATAGAACAAGTTGATAGTAGTAGCTCAGTGTTAGAATCTCCCACAATTTTTTTTTAATTACAGATTTGCCATCTTATATGTCTCGCAAAGCTATAATTATGTGCCGATATCTCTTAGAATATGCCCATACTCTAATAAATAATAAACCTCCATCTCTCTTTCAAGCAATACTCCTATCTGTTAATAAAACGTCATGTCTCGTCATTACCCTTGAAGATGGCACAGAGACAATAACTCATTGTCCTGATTCGCATAGGTTATTCTGCATATGCTACTCTCCGACAGGACTTCGATTGGAGAAATGTCATATTCTCCGACGAGGTAATTGTCTCCAGTAGCAACGATGGTCCTGCCTTAATTTATCGTGTGAATGGCCATCGATGCAATGAACGCTTCGTGAGACGACTTAACAGGTCGGGTTGCGTGAGGGTCGCGTGTTGGGGTGAATGTCATACGATGGGGTAGGACTTCTGGAACGCGTCGACAGTCTGTTTACGGCAGAAGTCTACGAACACATTTTAGCAAATGTAGTGATCCCTTCCGCCCGAAAACGATATCCAGAAGGAACACTTTTCTTCCAGCAGAATAATCATCCGATACACACTGCCAACCGGATTCAGAAATGGTTTACGAGGAGGCGTGATGTCGATCCAGTCGACTGACCTCCAAAATCACCAGATATGAATCCGATTAAAAATTTGTGGGCTGCAGTCAAAAGGATCCTACGCTCTAATTGGGCAGAACAACCACCTGTTCGGACACCTGAGGAATTGTGGGACAGAATTCTAGATGCGTGGGAGGAGGTGGCCAAGAATTTAGACCTGTTCCATAATCTTGTGGACTCCCTGCCACGCAGAACGAGGGCAATTGTTGACGCAGGTGGTTTGTGGACGAGATACTAGTCCCTACCTCAGGCCTTTTTTTGTTAATATATTAACAAATTGTTTGTTTTTGTTTATTTAATTATTTGTGTTCGATATGAGTCTGGTTTCTTAGGATGTGACACAAGTATTTTTGTTTATACAGGCCAGGTCTCCTATTAATAGGCCACAGGTGATGGCAACAATATTTTTACAAGGCAGGCATAACGAAGTTTGTTAACAATGCCATTTCACATTTAAACTAATAAATTAATTTAAAAATAAAAAAATAATAATTTTACCGTACCGGGAGACAAACTCACAACCTTTGATATGGATGTCAGACATCTTACCACTGGGCCACACACAGCTCGTAAGGTTTACTATATTATAGACGGATGACTTTCAATAAAGAGACACCACAGCAATGCCTTGCAGTGGGTTACGTTTACACGAGTGAACCGCGTGATAGAACTTAGTCGATACACACTTAACGGCAAAAAGAATTGGCCGACTCTTGGTCGATAGAAATGCTAAGTTCTATCGCTCGGTTCACTCGTGTAAACGTAACGCACTACAAGGTATTGCTGTGGTGTCTCTTCATTGAAAGTCATCCGTCTATAACGTAGTAAACCTTACGAGCAGTGTGTGGCCCAGTGGTAAGAAATCTGACATCCGTACCAGAGGTTGTGAGTTCGCCTCCCGGTACGGTAAAATTATTATTTTTATTTTAATTTACTTAATTTATTAGTTTAAATGTGAAATGGCATTTGCTAACAAACTTCGTTATGCCTGCCTTGTAAAAATAGTATTGCCCATCACCTGTGGGCTATTAATAGGCAAGACCTGGCCTGTATAAACAAAAATACTTGTTTCACATCCTAAAAAACCGGGCGCATATCAAACACAAATAAATAATTAAATTAACATAAACAAACAATTTTTAAATATTTTAACAAAAAAAAGGCCTGTGGTGGGGACTAGTATATCGTCCACAAACCACTTGCGTTAGCAACTGCCCTCATTCTGCGCGGCATGGAGTCTATAAGATTATGGAACAGGTCTAAATTCTTGGTCACCTCCTCCCACGCATCTAGAACTCTGTCCCACAATTCCTCAGGTGTCCGAATGGGTGGTTGTTCTGCCCAATTAGAGCGTAGGATCCTTTTGACTGCAGCCCACAAATTTTGGATCGGATTCATATCTGGTGAATTTGGAGTCCAGTCGACTGGGTCGACATCACGTCTCCTTGTAAACCATCTCTGAATCCGGTTGGCAGTGTGTATCAGATGATTATCGTGCTGGAAGAGAAGTTTTCCTTCTGGATATCGTTTTCGGGCGGAAAGGATCATTACATTTGCCAAAATGTGTTCGTAGACATCTGCCGTAAACCGGCCGTGGATGCGTTCCAAAAGCCTTGCCCCAAGGTATGACATCCAAAACTATTATTATTATTATTATCATCATCATCATCATCATCATCATCTTCCACCCCCCAGCACGCGACTCTCACGCAACCCGACTTGTTAATTCGTCTCACGAAGCGTTCATTGTATCCGTGGCCATTCATACAATAAACTAGGGCAGTACTATCGTTGCTATTGGAGACAATTACCTCGTCGGAGAAAATGACATTTCTCCAATCGAAGTCCTGTCGGAGAGTAGCATACGCAGGATGCTACTGGAGACAATTACCTGGTCGAAGAAAATGACATTTCTCCAATCGAAGTCCTGTCGGAGAGTAGCATACGCAGAATAACCTGTGCGAACCAGGGCAATGAGTTATTGTTTCTGTGCCATCTTCAAGCGTAATGACGAGACAGAACGTTGTATTAACAGATAGCAGTATTGCTTGAAAGAGAGAGGGAGGTTTATTAGGTATTAGAGTTTGGGCATATTCTAAGAGATATTGGCACATACATAATTATAGCTTTGGGAGGCACATACGATGGCAAATTTGTAATTAAAAAAAGATGTTTGGGGGAGATTCGAACCTTGAACTACTACTATCAACTTATTCAATAGACCAATGCCGTAACGACTTATGCTACTGTGACTGTTAATATGGGTTTGGCATGATACGTGGTTTTCCAATTCATATTCGCTCCGGTTGATTTTGTATGTATCAATTTTATTATTATTTCACTTTTCAAGGGCCCTGGTGTATCTAGAATCAACCCGCCATTCGATTTTATTACATATTTTAGACTCTTAAATAAAATACAGCAAATTTAAATGGTTTAATTATGTGTTACCTAGTGAACTACGGCTTTGACGAGACGAGCATGCGCAATGTTATGTCTCTGGAACTTAGAAATTGTCAGCGGCTCATTCTTTTTGCCGCTAAGTGTATGTATATATGCTGATCGGGACCAACGATTTAGGTTCACTGTAACCGAACGTTCACTATATCCAGAGTTAACTGTATGAAGGTAGTTGACCAAAGCAAATATGGGAGTGCACTCCACCAATGAGAAGGAGGAGAGGAAGACCTAGACGATCCTGAGGAATAGCTGTGCAGGAAGCAATGCAAGCAAGAGATCTGGAGGAAGAAGATTGCTATGACAGAAAAAGATGGAAATTAGGGTGCAAGAGATGGTGACAGTTGTAAAAGAAACTCGTTGCGATATTATTATTATTATTATTATTATTATTATTATTATTATTATTATTATTATTATTATTATTAACAGGACGTTCAATCAAGAGATGGGCTGAAAACTTTTGTGGACTGTAACAGTTCTTCTTGGACTATAACCTGCATGGATGATGATTTATTATAATTATTATTCATAATTTTATTGGTTGTGATTCGTGTTATTGATTCATATTTTCACAAGTTTTGCATGTAAAGTATTTTATAGTCTCCTTTAAGTAAAAATTAGAAGAGAAAAAAAAATCGAGATTTAGGACTTCCAGAAGCCTTTGAGAAATGTTAATGCAGCGCCTGATATTTTAAAAGAAACTACTTATTTGATTAAATACAATTATTACCACGTTTCTGTTTTCTCGTTTTTGTTCATTTTATTCTTCTGAAGTATCCAGTTTAATTTTCACCGAAAAAGTCAGTTTAACAGAAATGATTCACAGTGATAGGACGCTTGTATAATTTTTTTTTCTTCAGGAAATTCAATATTATTGAAAAAAAAAATCTTAAGATAAGCTTATTCTCACGATTTTTCTGGCATTACTCTATTGTCATACTTTGTCACGTTTGAAGCCGTGTTTTTCCACCTTAAATGTTTAAATCTTACATTTGTGTATGTGTTTTTATAAGTTTCTGTTTGTTCTTTATTTGAATCAGGTAGATCTCTGTGATAATATTGATATTCACTTTAGTGTGACATTTTTATTGCACACTGTCTCAACATCGAAATGGGAGAATTCTCTTTTGTCTGTTGTTTATAGTTTAATGTACATATAAGTCGAGTACCACTTAATAAAAGTGGAAGATTGCCTTAGTTGGTTCTGAGCTCGTAACTTAATGAAATAGAGTCTGAAAGGGAGAAAAATTGCCGAAGTGAAACAACTTTAACAATACAACTACAATGACTATAATGATGACTAGACATCGGATTTTTAGGCACTAAAAATTGCAGTTTTAGGCGCCTAAAATAAGCTCAAAATTTGTAAAATTAGGCTCTATTTTAATGAAAATAGGCATTTTAGGCACATCAAGGTATCATACTTATTTCTTTCACTGAAATTTTTAGTTATACACTAAAATACGCACAAAAAAGTATGCTTAAACATTAAAAAAGAATACTATATTATATTTATAAACAGAGCTGCACAAATTTAATATATTGAAACTAATGAAATAATGATTATTGATATCAAGATTACTCATTTTAAGTTATTGAAATTCAGTTCCATGCTCAGACTTTATTATAATTATCTGCACAGTACACCACCAGAATTTTTTCTAAGTTTTCCACAGTTAACCTTTGCCTTTTGTCACTGAGAATCATTTTGAAAGCAGAAAAACTTCTTTCAACCGAAACTGATGTGAGAGGCGCAAATTTTAAATTAGGTACAATAGAAACATCAATACTTACTGGAACATTTACACTTTCCCCCGATATCACTCTTGATACTTTTTCCTTCCAACAATGAAAATCCTACATTCTTATTTAATACGTTGTCCCACTTATTTTTAACTTTTTTCCCAGTTTCGCCCAAAGCAGAATGTATGTTCACTTGAGCTTCCTTTACTATTGCTATTTGGCTACAAAGAGATTGTTCTTCACGTTCTAATTGTTCAATGCTTGCAGGTATGAAAGAAAAGTTTGATGTTATGTAGGCAATATCGTTTTTCACTCGTGAGTCATTCAGACAATCTTTCACTGCTTTCACACACGCTGCACTATCAGTTTCAGGTAATTTATCAATAACTGTGACCACTTCTTTAAAATACTTAGAATAATACACCACTGACTGAATCCAGGTTCCCCATCGTGTAACAACCGGCTGAGGTGGGTGGGAGTGGGATATCTGGAGAGTTCTCTCTGAATATTGAAATCCTGGATGGGGCTTTACAAAAACATTTTTTTGTGTTAGAAATAAACGAATTGACAAGAGGAAATTCCTTCCGGATTGTTTCAGAAACCCTGTGAAGGCCATGTGCTAGACAGGTTACATGCGTGAGGTTAGGATAAAATGTTTTAAGAAGTGGAGCTGCAGCAACCATGTATGAGGCAGCATCAGTACAAAACAACAGAACTTTAGAATCGTCTATATTACCTGAGTATAAAGACTGTAGGCCTTTATTTACAAAATAAGCAATGGCTTGGCTATTCACTTTCGAAAGTTCCTTAACACATACGAGGTGTGGAATCGAAGGTCCATCAGGACTAAGTTTTCCTACTACCATATTTGCTATATACCTATTCATAGGATCCGAGGTTTCATCCACAGAGACCCATATGTAAGAATCACCTATATCCTCCCGAATGGAAGCTAAAGTTTCATTGTATATTCTGTCTAAGTAATTTTTTCTTAGGGTCGACTCAGATGGGATATTTTGTTTGCAGTATTTTTGTAAAAACTGTCTTAAAACCGGATTTTCAATTGCATTCCAGGGAATGTTAGCAGCAACAAACGCTCTGGTTAAATCAGCATAGAAATTGCTGCTGAGATTGGATGAAGTATGTTGCAGTTGATTTTTCTGCTGAGCTTTAGCCTTATGAGCCGCTCCTTGCACATGCTGCTTTAGGTGGCACTTCTTTTCTTGCGAAATCTAAAACTGTAAAGTAAACTGAATTAAAATAAAATCCTAATTGTTGTATTACCGTATTTCTATCACAAAGTTAGTGGGTTCGAACAATCAAAATTTTAATGACCTGCAAATACTTTAACTATCGGAATTTAAAAGGTTAAAGTGTAGTGGTCTTAAAAAGAATTATACCTCAGGATAGCTCAGTCAATGTATAAATATTATAGGCCTACTCATTAAAATTAATAGAATTTATATATTTCAACTATTGTTACATACCTGTTTGCTACAAATCTTGTAGAATATTATTTTTCCATCATAAGTGAATTGTGAATATTCTGTTAGCCATTGCCGGATCAATGTAGATTTTGCACTTATATTTTTCGGCATTATCGCGTTAAACTTCACAGGAAAACGTCCTACCGCTCAAAACTTCTCAACACAAATAAGGTGAGGGAAAGAGCAACTGTTAACGAGCATACAAATGAACCGTTGTTATTGAGATTCAATTGGACAAAAATACAAAGTTTCACTTATTGTTGCATTTCCTGGTAGTGTTAACATTAGGAGGGCCATTCTTTTAAATATTTTGTAACGGTTTACTCTACTAATTCGCAGTTTTACGACTTTTCATAAATATTTCAAAAACACTCTTTCTCCAAAAATTGTGATTTTATGACACTCTGAAGGGCAGTACAGCTAATCGGTTTCAGACCGAAAAGTCATTTTTATAGTATAGTATATCTTTGAATCGGTAGCAGCACATGTTGTGATTGTTGCCTGCTTCAAAACTAAGGTTGGTTCTTTGTCGGCATTTATGCCTCCAAACATGTTAAATTCGGTGAAATCTATTGCGAGTGTCGTGAGATTCAAAACATTTTGTTTCCTTTATCAATGGTTTCATGGCCGGTGTGAAGCAAACTTTCCACTTTTTAAATGCCTTAAATTTCGCATTGAATGCATGTATAAATTATAAAAAGTAAGAGTAAAATGCGAAACTTTACAGTGAGTTAGGCATTTTTAGGCGAATATTAACAAATTAGGCTCTAATAACCGTTTTAGGGCATTTTAGGGCACTATAAAACTCTTTGAATACCTTTCAATTTCCATGAAACACAAATATTAATAATTATTTTTACTTTTCTCCTAAAGAAACAAAATAGGCATTTGCCCTAGAATCCGATGTCTGATGATGACAGCAGTTGTAATTATAATTGTCATAGCTGAGGGCAGGTATTGGCAGTAATTATAGGGATTCTTGTTACTTACTTGTCCAGTGGGTTTATTTCAGCTCGGAATTTTGTAGTGTCCATGTCCTGATATAGCAGTGCCTTCTTGATATCTATATTAATTATATTATAGTGCATAAAGAAGAAAAGCAGAATGTTCGCGGTAGAAAACTGG